>NC_038048.1:43199470-43520103 GCF_002211085.1 Panicum hallii | reverse complement strand
AAGATTAAGGACTTGAGTAGAGAGAAGCTTGTGTGCATCCATTCTTGGTGATTGGGTTCTTGCTCAAGTGAAGGCCTTAGCTTGTTACTCTTGGTGATTGGCATCACCTAGGCGATCTTGGTGATCGAGGTGATTCTCGCGGAGCTTGCCAAGGATTGTGGAAGCCCGGAGAAAAGATTTGTACGTGGCTTGATCTCCACCACACCGGGATGGTGAACGGAGACTCTTAGTGAGCGCCCTCGTCTTGGTGACTTGGGAGGTGACAATACTCTTTGTGAGTGTCACAACGTGGACTAGGGGTGTGTGCCAACACATCGATACCACGGGAAAAAATCCGGTTGTCCTTGTCCACTTTACTTATTTCAAGCATTATCTTTCATGCAATTCCTTCGTGTGCTTGATTTAGGGATCACTAGTTAGCTCTACCTTGCTAGGCTTTATCTCTTTTCATCTTGACTAGCTTGTGTAGGTTGTTTAGTTATCCGGTTGGTGAATTGGTGCCTTTCTAGTTTTTGCATAGGTTAAGGTTGTTTAATCTTGTTTTAGAAATTTGAAAAGGCCCAATTCACCCCCCCTCTTGGTCCATCGATCCTTTCAATTGGTATCAGAGCCTCGTTGCTCATTTGGATCATTAGGCTTCACCGCCTAGAGCTATGGCCAAGATGGGTGGTTCGCCGCCTCACTTCGAGGGCAAGAACTTTGCCTATTGGAAAGTTCGCATGGCCGCATACCTTGATGCGATTGCCCCCGAAGTGTGGTTGGCAACTAAAGTCGGATTCACCGGAGAACCCACCCCCGACCAATTAAAATGGAATGCTAGAGCTAGAAATGCAATTTTCGAAGCTATTAGTGAGGAGTCTTTGCTAGAGTTAATGGCATGGACCTAGCAAGTGATATTTGGAAGGAGCTCATTGAAATACATGAAGGTTCCACCAAAGTTCGTGAACAAAAATATCACTTGTTTAGAGCTAAGTATGATTCCTTCAAAATGCTAGCTCATGAAAATTGCAATGACATGTATTCTCGCTTGAATGTCATTGTCAAGGACATTAATGCACTTGAAATATCCAAAATTGACAGTGCATCCATCAACCGCAAGATCCTCATGCTACTCCCGAAGCCCAAGTATAACATTATCAATGCTATGCTTCAAAAGGAGGATCTCGCCGCAATGGAAGTTGGAGAACTTGTGGGGGAAATCCGCGCTCATGAGATGAGCATTCTTGGTATGACCGAAGAGCCAACTTCAAGCAAGTCAATTGCTCTAAAGACCAAGACAAACAAATCCCGCAAGCTCAAGATGGTCAAACAAGACTCAAGCTCAAGCAATGAAGAAGATGATCACCATGAGAGCTCATCCGATGTTGAAGATGATGGAGAACTTGCTCTCATGATGAGAAAGTTCACACGCTTGAATGAGAAGATCAACAAGAAAGGCTTCAATTTTGACTCCAAGAAGGGAATGTTCCGGCCAATGGATGTCAAAAACAAGATTTGCTACAATTGTGGCGAAAAAGGACACATCCGTCCAAATTGCCCCAAGCCGGACAAAAGAAGCAAGGACAACAAGAGCAAGCATCGCCATGATTCAAGCGATGATGAAGAAGAGGAGAGTAAGAACAAAAACAAGAGATTTGGGAAGAAGAAGACCCATGACAAGAAGACCAAGCTCTTCCCAAAGAAGAAAGGGCACACCAAGAAAAGTTTCTTGGTGGAGAAACAAGAATGGGTGACCGATGTCTCATCAAGCGAAGACTCAAGTGATGAAGAAGACATTGTCACCATCGCCCTCACCAATGAAGAACCTTCTCTACCTCCGCCTCCTATGTGCCTCATGGCAAAAGGTAACACCAAGGTATGTGAGGTAGATAGTGAAGATGATAGTGATGGAGAGCTTGACCCTAATGAATTTACTAACCTCATCAATGAGTATACATCCGTCATCAAGAGGGAAAAGGGCAAAGTTAAAGTTCTTGAGAGCACTCATGCTAAGTTAGAGCTTGCCCACTCCGACTTACTTAGTAAGTACAATGACTTGCTCAAAAAGCACAATGAGTCACTTGTACTTGCTAAGCAAGTTGAAGAGAGCCACAAAAAGCTTAAACAAGAGCATAGGGAGTTGGCTCACAAGTATCAAGAACTCGAATTTGCTTATGAAGTAATTGACCCAAATCTTGAGAAAGTTGTTCTTGAAAAGGTCAATGCTTCTACTTCATGTGATGACCTACTCATTGATGCATATGCCACTAATGTTGTGCCCAAGCTTGCCTCTCCTAGGGAAAAGGAATTGATGGATCAAGTGGCAAGCCTCAAGAGTAGTGTGGAGAAACTCTCAAGGGGAGAATACATCCACAAGGAGATTCTCTTCAACAATGCCCGTGACTATGGTAAGAGAGGTCTTGGTTCATTTCCGGAGCCAAACATGGCTACAACTCCCTCTCCGGAGATCAAGACAAGCTTCATCAAGGAAGTTGGTTCATATTGCCAACATTGCCAAGTCACCGGGCACCACACTAGGGAGTGCACCTTACCATCACGTCCTCTTCCTAAATTACCCAAGAATTATTCATCAATGTTTCAAGATAATCATTTTCTCTTGAGTAAAGTGAAGGGCAAGGTGAAGGCCAAGTTTATTGGCAAAATTGCTAAGGAGTCAAAGAAGAAGCTCCCCAAGCAACTTTGGGTCCCAAAAGCTCTTGTCACACATGTGCAAGGCCCAAAGCTTGTTTGGGTTCCGAAAACTCAAAAATAAATTCTCATGTGTGTAGGTGAACTACAAAGCCGGTGGAAAACATTGGGTACTTGATAGCGGTTGCTCTCAACACATGACCGGCAATGATAGCATGTTCACCTCACTTGAAGACCCCGGCGATCATGAACATGTCACCTATGGTGATAACTCTAAGGGGAAAGTCTTAGGTTTGGGTAGAATTGCAATTTCAAAAGATTTATCCATTTCAAATGTTTTGTTTGTAGAAGCACTTAGTTTTAACCTCATCTCTATTGCACAATTGTGTGATCTTGGACTAACGTGTACCTTTGACAAGAATGGTGTTGTAGTGACTCATGAAAAAGACAAGTCATTGGTATTCACGGGGTTTAGGCATGGCAATATCTATTTGGTGGATTTCTCTTCAAAGCAAACAAGCACCATGACTTGCCTCTTCACCAAGTCGTCTCTTGGGTGGCTTTGGCATAGAAGAATTGCTCATATTGGCATGAGCAACCTCAAGAAAGCCCACAAGAGAGGGATGATCACCGGCATAAAGGACGTCACTTTTGACAAGAACAAGCTATGCAAAGCGTGTCAAGCCGGAAAGCAAGTTGCAACTCATCATCCTATCAAGACGATGTTGTCTACCTCCAAGCCGCTCGAGCTACTACACATGGATCTCTTTGGTCCAACTTCATACAAGAGCATTGGTGGTAACCTCTATTGCCTAGTAATTGTTGATGATTTTTCACGCTACACTTGGGTCATGTTTCTAGGCGATAAGGGTGAAACTCCGGAAATCTTCAAGACATTTGCAAGAAAAGCTCAAAGGGAATACAATTCCCCAATCGTGAAGATTCGGAGTGACAACGGCACCGAGTTCAAAAATATGAAGATTGAAGAATGGTGCGATGAAGAAGGAGTCAAACATGAGTTTTCCGCCACCTACACGCCTCAACAAAATGGTGTGGTGGAAAGAAAGAACAAGACACTCATCACCCTAGCAAGAGCAATGTTGGATGATTATGGCACGTCCGAGAAGTTTTGGGCGGAAGCAATCAACACGGCGTGTCATGCATCCAACCGTGTGTATCCTCACCGACTCCTCAAGAAAACTCCATATGAGCTCATCACCGGGAGGAAACCAAATATATCATACTTTCGAGTCTTTGGTTGCAAATGCTTCATATATAAGAAGAAAAGGCTCGGTAAGTTTGAAAGTAGATGTGATGAAGGTTTCTTTCTTGGTTATGCATCAAACTCCAAAGCATATAGAGTATTCAATCAAACCTCCGGGTTAGTTGAAGAAACATGTGATGTGGAGTTTGATGAATCTAATGGCTCCCAAGAGGAGGTTGTTGGCTATGAGAATGTAGGGGATGAAGAGATTGAAGAAGCCTTAAAGAAGATGTCCATTGGGGATATCAAGCCGGAAGAGGTGCATGAAGACAATGATCAAGGGGGAGGACCTTCCTCGTCTACACCAAGCACCTCCACGGCACCCCTAGTGGATGAAGATCAAGATAAAGTTGATCCACCACCTCAAGAAAATGTGTCAACGCCAACACCCCAAGTCCAAGAACAAGAAGAGGAAAGTGTTCCACCACAAGCACAAGTCACTCATGATCCACCCCAACAAGCATCCACGCAAATACCGCTAGTGAAGCATGGTCGCATCTCCAAGGATCATCCAATTGGTCAAATCATTGGTAGTCCTACCAAAGGAGTAAGAACTCGTTCTAAGCATGCTTCATTTTGCGAACATCACTCGTTTGTTTCTTGTATTGAACCCACTAGCATAGAGGAAGCCCTTGAGGACTCGGATTGGGTGATGGCCATGCAAGAAGAGTTGAACAATTTCACCCGCAATGAAGTATGGGTCCTCGAAGCTCCTCCAAAAGACAAGAATATCATCGGCACCAAGTGGGTCTTTCGAAACAAGCAAGATGAACATGGGGTGGTGGTACGCAACAAAGCAAGACTTGTGGCAAAAGGGTTTTCTCAAGTCGAAGGTTTGGATTTTGGTGAAACTTTTGCTCCGGTCGCAAGACTTGAAGCTATCCGCATTCTTCTTGCTTACTCTTCACATCATAATATTAAGTTATATCAAATGGATGTGAAAAGTGCGTTCTTAAATGGCTTTATTAACGAACTTGTTTATGTTGAGCAACCTCCCGGGTTTGAAGATCCGAGGAATCCTAATCATGTTTATAGGTTGCACAAGGCACTCTATGGGCTCAAACAAGCTCCAAGGGCTTGGTATGAGAGGCTTCGTGACTTCCTAATCATGCAAGGCTTCAAGATCGGGAGGGTGGACACCACCTTGTTCACAAAAGACGTCAACGGGGATCTTTTCATTTGTCAAATTTATGTTGACGATATTATCTTTGGCTCAACTAATGATTTACTAAGCCATGAGTTTGCTACCATGATGTCTAGGGAATTTGAGATGTCCATGATTGGCGAATTGACCTTCTTCCTTGGTTTTCAAGTCAAACAAATGAAGGAAGGGACATTCATTTATCAAGAAAAATATACTAAAGATATCTTGAAGAAGTTCAAGATGGATGAATGTAAGCCAATCAAGACACCCATGGCAACCAATGGGCATCTCGACTTGGATGTGGACGGTAAACCTGTTGATCAATCCCTCTATCGTTCAATGATAGGGTCTTTGCTTTATCTTACCGCATCTAGGCCCGATATAATGTTTAGTGTGTGCTTGTGTGCCCGTTTTCAAGCTAATCCTAAGGAATCACATCTTTCTGCTGTGAATAGGATCCTTCGGTATCTCAAGCACACTCCTAGCATAGGCTTGTGGTACCCCAAAGGCGCTAGTTTAGATCTCTTGGGATACTCGGATTCGGATTTTGCCGGAAGCCGTGTCGATCGCAAGAGTACCTCCGGGGGTTGCCACTTGCTTGGGCGTTCTCTAGTTTCTTGGTCAAGTAAGAAGCAGAATTCCGTGGCTTTGTCCACCGCGGAAGCGGAATATATAGCTGCCGGTGCGTGTTGTGCCCAAATTCTATATATGAAGCAAACCCTTTTGGACTTTGGTGTGAAACTAGGAAGAATTCCACTCCTTTGTGACAATGAAAGTGCCGTAAAAATTGCCAAGAATCCGGTTCAACACTCTCGCACAAAGCACATTGATATTCGCCATCACCTCTTGCGTGATCACGAAGCCAAGGGGGACATTTCCCTTCAAGGTGTGAGATCCGAGGAGCAATTGGCGGATATTTTCACAAAACCTTTAGACGAGAGTACCTTTGTTAGGCTAAGAAATGAGCTTAATGTATTAGATGCGGCAAACGTCATGTAAGTTGCCATGTCATATAGAAAAATGCATACATATAGGACACTTGTCTAACCATGGTAAGATAGTGGTGAGCAAGGGTTTAGCTAGAGGTGGTGGTCCACTTGTTTTCCTCTAGGCTTGTAGAAAGGCTCATCATGATGAAGCTTTCCGTGGGATCAAACTTGACAAGTAGATCTTAAATTCTCGCTATGCATTTCTTGTCATATAGTTGTGCATCTCATGTCTACCTTTCTTTCGCATGTGTTTGTAATTTGCATTATCATTGCATGCGTAAAGGTCACAAAGGAGATCACTTGATGAAAATAAGACTTGTTTTACGTGCAAGATCTTAATTCATGAGAAGTGAAAAGAATAAAGTGTTAGGTGCGTTATTGCCTAGTGAGCAATGTCATTGTGAGTTTGAAGCTTTCCTCCTTCAATATTCCTATGACATGGCTCATACATTTTAAATTGACACTTTGTCTCTCTTGCGACTTATCCTTAATTTTGAAAAGGAAAACTATTTAAAGTTATTAAGCTATCCTATTTTGAGGGGTAAAGACGCCTATGCAAGTCCATTAACTTGAGTTTAGTTGAATCTTATAAGTTCATTGGACTTAGCATAGAAAAGTGAGCTGAGAGAGGGTTTTTGGGTTCACCGGTTAAACCGACGTTCAATGGATCTATACCCATCGGTTTAACCGGCGTTACTAAGTGTCAGCCACAGCTCAGTCACTTCAGGCGTTCAACCGGCGTATACAAAGTTTGCAGCATCGGATCAACCGATGAATAGAACACCGATCTGACCTGAAAATCAACTGGTATTTGCTTCGTTCAACCGACGAGTTCACTTTTCAGATCATCGGTTCAACCGGCGTACAGATGCAGATTTGGCAGAGTTTCTGGTAAACTACACCGACGCAAATCAACCGGCGTTCAAAACCTAAGCGTCGGATCAACCGGCGATAAGAATTTCTGCGGGGTCCACATGTCATATTTCTCTCCTGACCGGCCACGACGCTTCACGCACTCTCTTTTTCCCGCTCGACCTCTCGCCTTCGCCCTAGCTCCCGCCGCCAGCCGCCGCCACTCGCCGTCCGTACGCCGCCGCATTCCCGCGCCCGCACCCGCGCGCTCTCGCTCTCGCCGCCACCGTCTCCCGCGCTGCCGCCGCCGCTGTCCACCGCGCGCCCAGCCGCCGCCGCCGCTGTCCGCCCGTGCGTTACTGCGCCGCCGCCACAGCCACAGCACCGCTCACAACCGCCCGTTCCCGTGCTCGCCGTCTCACCCGCGTGCATTGCTTCCCCTTCACCGCTCGTGCGCATCACATTTCCCTCGCCATCGCCATTTCCACTGTTCTGCACCACCCGCGTGTCACCACGCCGCTCGCACACCACCGCGCCGCCGCATTCCTGTTTCTGTCAGTTGTCGAAATGGGTCGTGACAAAAGGAAAGGAAAGGAGATCGTAGTTGAGGAGCCCGCGCGCAAGCGGACTCGCGCAGCGAGAGAGGCCGAGAGGGCCGAGATGGTGGCTAAGGCCGCCGAGGAGCAGGCGTCGGGACGTGCTCGTCCGTTCGCGATCAGAGATCCGACAGCCAGGGGGAGAGGCAGAGGCAGAGGCAGAGGGATGGGCAGAGTACGAGGTGCCAGGGCCACCAGAGCCGTGACAGCAGCAGCAGCAGAGTCTGGGTCAGATCAGTCAGTCTCAGCGGCAGAGTCCGATTCAGATACAGAGACAGCACAGTCCGAGCAGTCACAGGGGCAGGACACTCAGTCACCAGCTCTACGACGTTCTGGCCGCACCCGGCAGACGTCCCCCGGAGAGCAGTCTTCACCAGCGACCGAGCGTCGCACTGGACCGAGGACGCGAGGAGGTCACCAGCCACAGGAGCCTCGCAGGTCCACAGCAGCAGCAGCAGCAGCTAGACGAGCCGAGGCCCTAGCGGCCGAGCGCGCAGTGTTCCGCATGGACACTGTCGTGCGTCTGGAGCCAGGTGTACTGCTCCAGAACTTGACCAAGGCCAATGCGGCGAAGGTCAAGAGGCTCAGGTGGAGTGTTCAGGAGGAGGAGTGGTTTCCCGTGACACGAGACAGCCGGGTCGATCGTAGATTCTGGACGCTCCTTCAGGCCAGTTTCTACGAGACCTACCAGAGGCGGGGCCACAGGATATTTCCGCACAGAGTATTGGACTGGGTTTCACTGAGGACAGC
Source organism: Panicum hallii (assembly GCF_002211085.1). Lineage (NCBI taxonomy): Eukaryota > Viridiplantae > Streptophyta > Magnoliopsida > Poales > Poaceae > Panicum > Panicum hallii. Next base: position 43,511,880 of record NC_038048.1, on the reverse strand, counting down.
AGCAGGAGGAGCAGATGTCCGCGAGCACTTTGAGCACTTCAGAGGTCTGCCCAAGTTACTCTCTATTGAGAGGAACAGATACATTGAGGACTGGGTCAGAGTTTTCTACGCCACTGCTTGGATAGCCCCAGAGCGCAGAGCTGTACACTTCATGTTTGGGGGGCAGGTATTTGGATTGTCCAGAGCGACACTTGCTGGGATACTTGGAGTTGACCTTGTTGACGTCTCTCTGCACGAGATGGTATATGGAGATGCAGATCCTCCGCGCAGAGCCATGATTGGCGGAATAGCACCTTCTCACGAGGCTATCTCACAGTGCTTCCGCCAGCCCTTCCCGGCTTCTTACGCCCGTGTCCCCAGCTTGCTGACCCCTGAGGCCTACGCAGTTCACATGGCACTCCGGAGGACTTTGCTCCCGAGGAGTGGCTACCCAGAGGGGTTCACAGGTCTGCAGCAGCTGCTTCTACTGCACATCCTCACTCACGAGCCATTCGACATTGTTGATTTTATTCTGGCAGAGATTGAGGATGTCATCACTGATGGGATGGGGGTCGTGCGTCAGTTTCCTTATGCTCACTGGATCAGTTTCATTTGCTCCATGATAGTACCAGCTGAGTCACCCGTCAGTGCAGTCTACCGGCAGGACGAGGCATTACTTGCTGCAGAGGCACAGCTTCCCGGAGGAGATGATGAGATTCACTGGTCAGACCTAGAGTCAGACTCCTCCGAGGATGAGGAGTACTTCCCTGCACCTGCTCCAGCGAGTCACGATCACGAGGCAGGGGGGTCCGGAGAGCCAGCACCAGTGTCAGCTGCAGCTACCACAGTTTCCGAGTCACAGGTGTCTCAGCCGTCTGAGCTCACCGCACTTTTGCAGCAGCTGGTCACTCAGCAGAGAGAGGACCGCCGGGCACAGGAGGAGGCCAGGAGAGCCCATGAGGCACAGCTTGCACAGATCCAGAGGGAGGCCGCCCGAGAGCGAGCTGCTACTGAGGAGCGTTTCGTCGGTCTTATCGACAGAGTCTCTCAGAGGACGGACGCTCAGTTTCAGCAGATGCAGCAGGGCATGATGGCGATGTTCGGGATGATCTCACAGTTGTACTCTCACACCGGACTCGCCCCTCAGCAGCCAGCACAGTCAGGCCTTCAGGACGCCGGAGCACCACCACTTGCAGTTACACCTGCTCCGGCCTCCACTGCTCCAGCCTCTTCTGCGACCCCGGAGATCATGTTCTCACTGTCTGCACTTCTCGGGTCTGCGAGTCGTCCTCTCTTCTCTCCTCTGCCTGCGACCTCGCTCTTCCAGGAGTCACCTTCCGCAGTGCAGTCAGTTGGCCTCCCCGCAGTACCACAGCCACTACCTTCAGGGGGAGGCGGAGAGGTGTCCTTAGTCCAGCAGTCTTCACAGCCGGCAGCTTCAGCACTCACCACTTCAGATGTTGACACATCTTCTGCTGAGCCGGCTACCACTTCCACGGACCCTCTCCCAGGCAGTGCTAGCACCAGGGCTTCGACGACAGCCTCGACGACTGCCACACCTCCCGTCAGCTCAGCACCAGCCGGTCCTTCAGATCAGCAGCTACCAGCAGTCACTGAGGATCCTCCGTCTGACGACGACGACGATGATGATGACCCGGATCGCTTCCTCGCCGTCCCGCGGCACCCGGATCAGTAGACATCCTTCTTTTTGTGCTTTGATGCCAAAGGGGGAGAGGGAGTGAGAGTCAGGGGGAGGGTAGCACTAGAGAGAGCTCGATCTGACTTTTGATGTTTCTTATTGTATTATATTTGGTGTTAGTTCATGGATATGTACATTTGTCTTTTGAGACATGCTGAGCTTTTGAGACATATCTATGGATTTCATTTGAGCTCTTTTCGAGCTTGCTTGTGTTTATTCGCGCTTTATCTTTCTCGCTCTCTCATTATCTATACTTATGTTGTCATCAATCACCAAAAAGGGGGAGATTGTAAGTATCTAGGCCCTTAAGGTATGTTTCGGTGATTAATGACAACCATTAATGTGACTAATGAGTTTGTGCAGCTTTATAGATCATCATTGCTCATTTGGTTATATATCAAAAGAGGCCCCTAATTTTCATTATTCAAAAAGGCGATCTCGGCATTCAACTCTATAACATGTCAAGACTAAGGATCTTTCTAGTCCTAAGTGTCATAAGGTTGAGAAGGACACTTAGGTTAGTATAGGTTTTGTAGTTTTGTAGTGATCGCACTATTAAGAGGGGTTTAGGCTTAGTAACTTGAGCATGGACATGGTCATTTGAAAATGGATGCACACAATGGTCACTCAGGTTTCTAGAAGCTCAAATAAGTGGTTCTCAACTTATATCTCAAGAATATTTGGAATTCGTTCAAGACTCAAGTCAGAACAGGCAAAATCAGAAAAATCCTATTCACCGGTTTAACCGACGCTTGAAGTTTTATATACATCGGTTAAACAAGGTCAGCAGAGTTTGACATGTCTATTCACCGGTTCAACCGATGATATTTAAAAAGGGACATCGGTGCAGTTGTCCAGAGACTCGGTTTTCAGTTGATCAGTGGACAAATTGACTCACCGGTTAAACCGACGCTATTTGAAATTTGACGTCGGTGCAATTGTCCAGTGACTTGGTATTTCTGTTGATCAAAGGATGATTACACTCACCGGTTAAACCGATGCAACGACGGTTAATCTGCCCAAGCTGTAACGGCTAGTTTTCTGAAGTGGCAGTTTACATTCACCGGTTAAACCGACGATGGCTATTGGAGGGACGTCGGATTAACCGGCGCTACGCAGTTTTCTGGCAGCTTTTTCTCCAACGGCTCTATTCGTGTGAGCTGCCCATATATACCCCTCCAATGGGTCATTTTACTACTCTTGACACCAGGCAACATCCAAACACACATACTATAGTCAAGAGCCACCTTGAGCTTCAACATTTCATACACTTGTTCATTCAATCATTCAAGAAGCAAGATTAAGGACTTGAGTAGAGAGAAGCTTGTGTGCATCCATTCTTGGTGATTGGGTTCTTGCTCAAGTGAAGGCCTTAGCTTGTTACTCTTGGTGATTGGCATCACCTAGGCGATCTTGGTGATCGAGGTGATTCTCGCGGAGCTTGCCAAGGATTGTGGAAGCCCGGAGAAAAGATTTGTACGTGGCTTGATCTCCACCACACCGGGATGGTGAACGGAGACTCTTAGTGAGCGCCCTCGTCTTGGTGACTTGGGAGGTGACAATACTCTTTGTGAGTGTCACAACGTGGACTAGGGGTGTGTGCCAACACATCGATACCACGGGAAAAAATCCGGTTGTCCCTTGTCCACTTTACTTATTTCAAGCATTATCTTTCATGCAATTCCTTCGTGTGCTTGATTTAGGGATCACTAGTTAGCTCTACCTTGCTAGGCTTTATCTCTTTTCATCTTGACTAGCTTGTGTAGGTTGTTTAGTTATCCGGTTGGTGAATTGGTGCCTTTCTAGTTTTTGCATAGGTTAAGGTTGTTTAATCTTGTTTTAGAAATTTGAAAAGGCCCAATTCACCCCCCCTCTTGGTCCATCGATCCTTTCATGGTGCTCCGGCGCCCTGAAGGCCTGACTGTGCTGGCTGCTGAGGGGCGAGTCCGGTGTGAGAATACAACTGTGAAATCATCCCGAACATCGCCATCATGCCCTGCTGCATCTGCTGGAACTGAGCGTCCGTCCTCTGAGAGACTCTGTCAATAAGGCCGACGAAACGCTCCTCAGTAGCAGCTCGCTCTCGAGCGGCCTCCCTCTGGATCTGTGCAAGCTGTGCCTCATGGGCCCTCCTGGCCTCCTCCTGAGCACGACGATCCTCCCTCTGCTGTGTGACCAGCTGCTGTAGGAGTGCGGTGAGCTCAGACGGCTGAGACACCAGAGACTCAGAAACTGTAGCAGTAGCAGCTGTCACTGGAGCTGGCTCTCCTGAACCTCCTGCCTCATGATCATGTCTAGCTGGGGCTGGTGCAGGGAAGTACTCCTCATCCTCGGAGGAGTCTGACTCTAGGTCTGACCAGTGAATCTCATCATCTCCTCCGGGAAGCTGTGCCTCTGCAGCAAGCAGTGCCTCGTCCTCCTGGGCCACTCGGGCCTGTACCTCTGGTGACAACCGTGCCATGGCAGCACGATCTGCCTGTCTCCCTCTCCTCCTGTCTGAGGGTGCTGTCGGTCTGTAGACGGGGAACCAGGGAACCTCGTCCTGTCTGTATACGGCACTGACTGGTGACTCAGCTGGCACTATCATGGAGCAAATGAAACTGATCCAGTGAGCATATGGGAACTGACGTACTACTCCCATCCCGTCAGTGATGACATCCTCGATCTCTGCCAGAATAAAATCAACAATATCGAACGGCTCGTGAGTGAGGATGTGAAGTAGAAGCAGCTGCTGCAGACCTGTGAACCCCTCTGGGTAGCCACTCCTCGGGAGCAAAGTCCTCCGGAGTGCCATGTGAACAGCGTAGGCCTCTGGGGTCAGCAGGCTCGGTACACGGGCGTAGGAAGCCGGGAAGGGCTGGCGGAAGCACTGTGAGATAGCCTCGTGAGAAGGTGCTATTCCGCCAATCATGGCTCTGCGCGGAGGATCTGCATCTCCATATACCATCTCGTGCAGGGAGACGTCAACCAAGTCAACTCCAAGAATCCCTGCGAGTGTCGCTCTGGACAAACCAAACACCTGCCCCCCAAACATGAAGTGAACAGCTCTGCGCTCTGGGGCTATCCAAGCAGTGGCATAGAAAACTCTGACCCAGTCCTCAATGTATCTGTTCCTCTCAATCGAGAGCAACCTGGGCAGACCTCTGAAGTGCTCAAAGTGCTCGCGGACATCTGCTCCCCCTGCTGCTGTCCTCAGTGAAACCCAGTCAAGTACTCTGTGCGGAAATATCCTGTGGCCCCGCCTCTGGTAGGTCTCGTAGAAACTGGCCTGTAGAAGTGTCCAGAACCTGCGATCGACCCGGCTGTCTCGTGTCACGGGAAACCACTCCTCCTCCTGAACACTCCACCTGAGCCTCTTGACCTTCGCCGCATTGGCCTTGGTCAAGTTCTGGAGCAGTACACCTGGCTCCAGACGCACGACAGTGTCCATGCGGAACACTGCGCGCTTGGCCGCTAGGGCCTCGGCTCGTCGAGCTGCTGCTGCTGCTGCTGTGGACCTGCGAGGCTCCTGTGGCTGGTGGCCTCCTCGCGTCCTAGGTCCGGTGCGACGCTCGGTCGCAGGTGAGGTCTCCTCTGTGGGGGACGTCTGCCGGGTGCGGCCAGAACGTCGTAGAGCTGGTGACTGAGGTGTAGCCTGCCCCTGAGACTGCTCAGACTGGTCTGTCGCTGACTCTGACGCGGACTCTGCCGCTGAGACTGACTGCTCTGACTCAGACTCTGCTGCTGCTGCTGTCACGGCCCTGGTGGCCCTGGCACCTCGGACTCTGCCCATCCCTCTGCCTCTGCCTCTGGCCCTGGCTGCCGGATCTCTGATCGCGAACGGACGAGCACGGCCAGACGCCTGCTCCTCGGCGGCCTTTGCCACCATCTCGGCCCTTTCGGACTCTCTCGCTGCGCGAGTCCGCTTGCGCGCGGGCTCCTCAACAACTATCTCCTTCCCCTTCCTTTTGTCACGACCCATCTCGATCACACAAGACGCGGCGCTGCGAATTAGGGCTAGCGAAAGAGAGCGCGGCGTGAAAGCGGTGTAATGCGGCGGCGCGAGTGCGGCAGAAGACGCGGTGGAGCTGCAGAACGTGCTGGCGATGGCGTGGAGCAGCACTGGCGGCGGCACTTTGGAGCGTGGGCGGCGCTGTGGTGGCGGCGACGGCGAGGTGGCGCACGGGCGCAAGTGAGAGGCGGTGCGCGCGCGCGGGCGGCAGGTGACGGCGGTGGCTGCTGCGCGGGCGCGGGCGCGGGCGCGGGCGCGGGAATGCGTCGGCGCACGGGAATGCACGGGCGTGGCGCAAGTGCGAAGGCGCGCGGTGGAAAGCGGCGGCGGCGCGACGGACGGCGGTGCGAGCGGCAGACGGCGCGGAAGGCAACGGCGGCGGACGGCAACGGCGGCGGGCGGCGACGGCGGTGGCGGGAGCGGGTGCGAAGGCGAGGAGTCAAGCGAAACACGAGCGCGAGTGAAGGGTTGTGACCGGTCAAGAGAGGAATATGACATGTGGACCCCGCAATTTTTCTTATCGCCGGTTGAACCGACGCTTAGGTTTTGAACACCGGTTGATTTCGTCGGTGTAGTTCACCAGAAACTCTGCCAAATCTGTACCTGTACGCCGGTTGAACCGATGATCTGAAAATTGAACTCGTCGGTTGAACGATGCATATAACAGTTGATTTTCAGGTCAGAATTGTGTTGTGTTCACCGGTTGATCCGATGCTGCAAACTTTGTATACGCCGGTTGAACGCCTGAAGTCACTGAGCTGTGGCTGACACTTAGTAACGCCGGTTAAACCGATGGGAATAGATCCATTGAACGTCGGTTTAACCGGTGAACCCAAAAACCCTCTCTCAGCTCACTTTTCTATGATAAGTCCAATGAACTTATAAGATTCAACTAAACTCAAGTTAATGGACTCGCATAGGCGACTTTACCCCTCAAAATAGGATAGCTTAATAACTTAAATAGTTTTTCTTTTCAAGATCAAAGATAAGTCGCAAGAGAGACAAAGCGTCAATTTAAAATGTATGAGCCATGTCATAAGAATATTGAAGGAGGAAAGCTTCAAACTCACAATGACATTGCTCACTAGGCAATGACGCACCTAACACTTTACTCTTTTCACTTCTCATGAATTAAGATCTTGCACGTAAAACAAGTCTCATTTTCATCAAGTGATCTCCTTTGTGACCTTTACGCATGCAATGATAATGCAAATTACAAACACATGCGAAAGAAAGGTAAACATGAGATGCACAACTATATGACAAGAAATGCATAACGAGAATTCAAGATCTACTTGTCAAATTTGATCCCATGGAAAGCTTCATCATGATGAGCCTTTCTACAAGCCTAGAGGAAAACAAGTGGACCACCACCTCTAGCTAAACCCTTGCTCATCACTATCTTGCCATGGTTAGACAAGTGTCCTATATGTATGCATTTTTCTATATGACATGGCAACTTACATGACGTTTGCCGCATCTAACACATTTAGCTCATTTCTTAGCCTAACAAAGGTACTCTCGTCTAAAGGTTTTGTGAAGATATCCGCCAATTGCTCCTCGGATCTCACACCTTGAAGGGAAATGTCCCCCTTGGATTCGTGATCACGCAAGAAGTGATGGCGAATATCAATGTGCTTTGTGCGAGAGTGTTGAACAGGATTCTTGGCAATTTTTACGGCACTTTCATTGTCACAAAGGAGTGGTATTCTTCCTAGTTTCACACCAAAGTCCAAAAGGGTTTGCTTCATATATAGAATTTGGGCACAACATGCACCGGCAGCTATATATTCCGCTTCCGCGGTGGACAAAGCCACGGAATTTTGCTTCTTACTCGACCAAGAAACTAGAGAACGCCCAAGCAAGTGGCAACCCCCGGAGGTACTCTTGCGATCCACACGGCTTCCGGCAAAATCCGAATCCGAGTATCCCAAGAGATCTAAACTAGCGCCTTTGGGGTACCACAAGCCTATGCTAGGAGAGTGCTTGAGATACCGAAGGATTCTATTCACAGCAGAAAGATGTGATTCCTTTGGGTTAGCTTGAAAGCGGGCACACAAGCACACACTAAACATTATATCGGGCCTAGATGCGGTAAGGTAAAGCAAAGACCCTATCATAGAGCGATAGAGGGATTGGTCAACCGTTTTACCGTCCACATCCAAGTCGAGATGCCCATTGGTTGCCATGGGTGTCTTGATTGGCTTACATTCATCCATCTTGAACTTCTTCAAGATATCTTTAGTATATTTTTCTTGATAAATGAATGTCCCTTCCTTCATTTGTTTGACTTGAAAACCAAGGAAGAAGGTCAATTCGCCAATCATGGACATCTCGAATTCCCTAGACATCATGGTAGCAAACTCATGGCTTAGTAAATCATTAGTTGAGCCAAAGATAATATCGTCAACATAAATTTGACAAATGAAAAGATCCCCGTTGACGTCTTTTGTGAACAAGGTGGTGTCCACCCTCCCGATCTTGAAGCCTTGCATGATTAGGAAGTCACGAAGCCTCTCATACCAAGCCCTTGGAGCTTGTTTGAGCCCGTAGAGTGCCTTGTGCAACCTATAAACATGATTAGGATTCCTCGGATCTACAAACCCGGGAGGTTGCTCAACATAAACAAGTTCGTTAATAAAGCCATTTAAGAAAGCACTTTTCACATCCATTTGATATAACTTGATATTATGATGTGAAGAGTAAGCAAGAAGAATGCGGATAGCTTCTAGTCTTGCGACCGGAGCAAAAGTTTCACCAAAATCCAAACCTTCGACTTGAGAAAACCCTTTCGCCACAAGTCTTGCTTTGTTGCGTACTACCACCCCATGTTCATCTTGCTTGTTTCGAAAGACCCACTTTGTGCCGATGATGTTCTTGTCTTTCGGAGGAGCTTCGAGGACCCAAACTTCATTGCGGGTGAAATTGTTCAACTCTTCTTGCATGGCCATCACCCAATCCGAGTCCTCAAGTGCTTCCTCTGTGCTAGTGGGTTCAATACAAGAAACAAACGAGTGATGTTCGCAAAATGAAGCATGCTTAGAACGAGTTCTTACTCCTTTGAAAGGACTACCAATGATTTGACCAATTGGGTGATCCTTGGAGATGCGACCATGCTTCACTAGCGGTATTTGCGTGGATGCTTGTTGGGGTGGATCATGAGTGACTTGTGCTTGTGGTGGAACATTTTGCTCTTCTTGTTCTTGGACTTGGGGTGTTGGCGTTGACACATTTTCTTGAGGTAGTGGATCAATTTTATCTTGATCTTCATCCACTAGGGGTGCCGTGGAGGTGCTTGGTGTAGATGAGGAAGGTCCTCCCCCTTGATCATTGCCTTCATGCATCTCTTCCGGCTTGATATCCCCAATGGACATCTTCTTCAAGGCTTCTTCAATCTCTTCATCCCCTACATTCTCATAGCCAACAACCTCCTCTTGGGAGCCATTAGATTCATCAAACTCCACATCACATGTTTCTTCAACTAACCCGGAGGTTTGATTGAATACTCTATATGCTTTGGAGTTTGACGCATAACCAAGAAAGAAACCTTCATCACATCTACTTTCAAACTTACCGAGCCTTTTCTTCTTATAAATGAAGCATTTGCAACCAAAGACCCGAAAGTATGATATATTTGGTTTCTTCCCGGTAATGAGCTCATATGGAGTTTTCTTGAGGAGTCGGTGAGGATACACACGGTTGGATGCATGACACGCCGTGTTGATTGCTTCCGCCCAAAACTTCTCGGACGTGCCATAATCATCCAACATTGCTCTTGCTAGGGTGATGAGTGTCTTGTTCTTTCTTTCCACCACTCCATTTTGTTGAGGCGTGTAGGTGGCGGAAAACTCATGTTTGACTCCTTCTTCATCGCACCATTCTTCAATCTTCATATTTTTGAACTCGGTGCCGTTGTCACTCCGAATCTTCACGATTGGGGAATCATATTCCCTTTGAGCTTTTCTTGCAAATGTCTTGAAGATTTCCGGAGTTTCACCCTTATCGCCTAGAAACATGACCCAAGTGTAACGTGAAAAATCATCAACGATTACTAGGCAATAGAGATTACCACCAATGCTCTTATATGAAGTTGGACCAAAGAGATCCATGTGTAGTAGCTCGAGCGGCTTGGAGGTAGACAACATCGTCTTAATAGGATGATGAGTTGCAACTTGCTTCCCGGCTTGACATGCTTTGCATAGCTTGTTCTTGTCAAAAGTGACGTCCTTTATGCCGGTGATCATCCCTCTCTTGTGGGCTTTCTTGAGGTTGCTCATGCCAATATGAGCAATTCTTCTATGCCAAAGCCACCCAAGAGACGACTTGGTGAAGAGGCAAGTCATGGTGCTTGTTTGCTTTGAAGAGAAGTCCACCAAATAGATATTGCCATGCCTAAACCCCGTGAATACCAATGACTTGTCTTTTTCATGAGTCACTACAACACTATTCTTGTCAAAGGCACACGTTAGTCCAAGATCACACAATTGTGCAATAGAAATGAGGTTAAAACTAAGTGCTTCTACAAACAAAACATTTGAAATGGATAAATCTTTTGAAATTGCAATTCTACCCAAACCTAAGACTTTCCCCTTAGAGTTATCACCATAGGTGACATGTTCATGATCGCCGGGGTCTTCAAGTGAGGTGAACATGCTATCATTGCCGGTCATATGTTGAGAGCAACCGCTATCAAGTACCCAATGTTTTCCACCGGCTTTGTAGTTCACCTACACACATGAGAATTTATTTTTGAGTTTTCGGAACCCAAACAAGCTTTGGGCCTTGCACATGTGTGACAAGAGCTTTTGGGACCCAAAGTTGCTTGGGGAGCTTCTTCTTTGACTCCTTAGCAATTTTGCCAATGAACTTGGCCTTCACCTTGCCCTTCACTTTACTCAAGAGAAAATGATTATTTTGAAACATTGATGAGTAATTCTTGGGTAATTTAGGAAGAGGACGTGATGGTAAAGTGCACTCCCTAGTGTGGTGCCCGGTGACTTGGCAATGTTGGCAATATGAACCAACTTCCTTGATGAAGCTTGTCTTGATCTCCGGAGAAGAAGTTGTAGCCATGTTTGGCTCCGGAAATGAACCAAGACCTCTCTTACCATAGTCACGGGCATTGTTGAAGAGAATCTCCTTGTGGATGTATTCTCCCCTTGAGAGTTTCTCCACACTACTCTTGAGGCTTGCCACTTGATCCATCAATTCCTTTTCCCTAGAAGAGGCAAGCTCGGGCACAACATTAGTGGCATATGCATCAATGAGTAGGTCATCACATGAAGTAGAAGCATTGACCGTTTCATTTACAACTTTCTCAAGACTTGGGTCAATTACTTCATAAGCAAATTCGAGTTCTTGATACTTGTGAGCCAACTCCCTATGCTCTTGTTTAAGCTTTTTGTGGCTCTCTTCAACTTGCTTAGCAAGTACAAGTGACTCATTGTGCTTTTTGAGCAAGTCATTGTACTTACTAAGTAAGTCGGAGTGGGCAAGCTCTAACCTAGCATGAGTGCTCTCAAGAACTTTAACTTTGCCCTTTTCCCTCTTGATGACGGATGTGTACTCATTGATGAGGTTAGTAAATTCATTAGGATCAAGCTCTTCATCACTATCATCTTCACTATCTACCTCACATACCTTGGTGTTACCTTTTGCCATGAGGCACATAGGAGGCGGAGGTAGAGATGATTCTTCATTGGTGAGGGCGATGGTGACAATGTCTTCTTCATCACTTGAGTCTTCGCTTGATGAGACATCGGTCACCCATTCTTGTTTCTCCACCAAGAAACTTTTCTTGGTGTGCCCTTTCTTCTTTGGGAAGAGCTTGGTCTTCTTGTCATGGGTCTTCTTCTTCCCAAATCTCTTGTTTTTGTTCTTCCTCTCCTCTTCTTCATCATCGCTTGAATCATGGCGATGCTTACTCTTGTTGTCCTTGTTTCTTTTGTCCGTCTTGGGGCAATTTGGACGGATGTGTCCTTTTTCGCCACAATTGTAGCAAATCTTGTTCTTGACATCCATTGGCCGGAACATTCCCTTCTTGGAGTCAAAGTTGAAACCTTTCTTGTTGATCTTCTCATTCAAGCGTGTGAACTTTCTCATCATGAGAGCGAGTTCTCCGTCATCTTCAATATCGGATGAGCTCTCATGATGATCATCTTCTTCATTGCTTGAGCTTGAGTCTTGTTTGACCATCTTGAGCTTGCGGGATTTGTTTGTCTTGGTTTTTAGAGCAATTGACTTGCTTGATGTTGGCTCTTCGGTCATACCAAGAATGCTCATTTCATGAGCGCGAATTTCCCCCACAAGTTCTCCTACTTCCATTGTGGCGAGATCCTCCTTTTGAAGCATAGCATTGATAATGTTATATTTGGGCTTCGGGAGGAGCATGAGGATCTTGCGGTTGATGGATGCACTGTCAATTTTGGATATTTCAAGTGCATTAATGTCCTTGACAATGACGTTCAAGCGAGAATACATATCATTGCAATTTTCATGAGCTAGCATTTTGAAGGAATCATACTTAGCTCTAAACAAGTGATATTTTTGTTCACGAACCTTGGTGGAGCCTTCATGTATTTCAATGAGTTCCTTCCAAATATCACTTGCTAGGTCCATGCCATTAACTCTAGCAAAGACCTCCTCACTAATAGCTTCGAAAATTGCATTTCTAGCTCTAGCATTCCATTTTAATTGGTCGGGGGTGGGTTCTCCGGTGAATCCGACTTTAGTTGCCAACCATACTTCGGGGGCAATCGCATCAAGGTATGCGGCCATGCGAACTTTCCAATAGGCAAAGTTCTTGCCCTCGAAGTGAGGCGGCGAACCACCCATCTTGGCCATGGCTCTAGGCGGTGAAGCCTAATGATCCAAATGAGCAACGAGGCTCTGATACCAATTGAAAGGATCGATGGACCAAGAGGGGGGGTGAATTGGGCCTTTTTCAATTTCTAAAACAAGATAAAACAACCTTAACCTATGCAAAACTAGAAAGGCACCAATTCACCAACCGGATAGCTAAACAACCTACACAAGCTAGATGAGATAAAAAGAGATAAAGCCTAGCAAGGTAGAGCTAACTAGTGATCCCTAAATCAAGCACATGAAAGAATTGCATGAAAGATAATGCTTGAAATAAGTAAAGAGGACAAGGGACAACCGGATTTTTCCCGTGGTATCGATGTGTTGGCACACACCCCTAATCCACGTTGTGACACTCACAAAGAGTATTGTCACCTCCCAAGTCACCAAGACGAGGGCGCTCACTAAGAGTCTCCGTTCACCATCCCGGTGTGGTGGAGATCAAGCCACGTACAAATCTTTTCTCCGGGCTTCCACAATCCTTGGCAAGCTCCGCGAGAATCACCTCGATCACCAAGATCGCCTAGGTGATGCCAATCACCAAGAGTAACAAGCTAAGGCCTTCACTTGAGCAAGAACCAATCACAAAGAATGGATGCACACAAGCTTCTCTCTACTCAAGTCCTTAATCTTGCTTCTTGAATGATTGAATGAACAAGTGTATGAAATGTTGAAGCTCAAGGTGGCTCTTGACTATAGTATGAGTGTTTGGATGTTGCCTGGTGTCAAGAGTAGTAGAATGACCCATTGGAGGGGTATATATAGGCAGCTCATACGAATAGAGCCGTTGGAGAAAAAGCTGCCAGAAAAACTGCGTAGCGCCGGTTAATCCGACGTCCCTCCAATAGTCATCGTCGGTTTAACCGGTGAATGTAAAACTCCCCTTTTGAAAAACTAGCCGTTACTGTTTGGGAAGATTAACCGTCGTTGCATCGGTTTAACCGGTGAGTGTAATCATCCATTGATCAACAGAAATACCAAGTCACTGGACAACTGCACCGACGTCAAATTTCAAATAGCGTCGGTTTAACCGGTGAGTCTATTTGTCCAATGATCAACTGAAAACCGAGTCTCTGGACAACTGCACCGACGTCCAATTTCAAATAACGTCGGTTTAACCGGTGTATTGACTTGTCCAAACCAGCTGACCTCGTTTAACCGACGTATAGAAAACTTGAGGCGTCGGTTGATCCGGTGATAAGGATTTTTCTGGTTTTGTCTTTTCTGACTTGAGTCTTGAATGAAATCCAAATATTTTTGAGATATAAGTTGAGAACCACTTATTTGAGCTTCTAGAAACCTGAGTGACCATTGTGTGCATCCATTTTCAAATGACCATGTCCATGCTCAAGTTACTAAGCCTAAACCCCTCTTAATAGTGCGATCACTACAAAACTATAAAACCTATACTAACCTAAGTGTCCTTCTCAACCTTATGACACTTAGGACTAGAAAGATCCTTAGTCTTGACATGTTATAGAGTTGAATGCCGAGATCGCCTTTTTGAATAATGAAAGTTAGGGGCCTCTTTTGACATATAACCAAATGAGCAATAATGATTTATAAAGCTGCACAAACTCATTAGTCACAATAATGGTTGTCATTAATCACCGAAACATACCTTAAGGGCCTAGATGCTTACACCCGTGGAGCGTGGAGCTCCCGGTGACTATGATCAGGTAGGAATCGTCCTCCCTCTTCTTTCTTGCTTGATTGGGGATGGATCTAGGGTTAGGGTTAGGGTTAGCAGCTGGAGTTTGAATCGGGCTGCAAGGTGGCTTTCACCCGAGGGGTTTGAGTCTTGCTTTTGCTCCTTCCCTTGCAATTTCTTTCGGATTAATTGGTAATCCCCTCCTTCTAATTGCTTTCCTTCTTCTTACCCGAGGCTAACCAAGATTAGATAGGCTAAACTGATACCAATGATAGAAACTTTAGGATCTACTAATCGTGTATTAGCCCGGTGATTATCCAATAAAGTAACATTGATTACAATTCTGGGTAGAAACAGAGAGGGAGAGAGGGAAACAATGCCGTACCCCCCGTGGACGATGCGGCTTCGAGGTTGTTGGCCATGACGTCGAGGAGGAAGCCGTACGGAGTCGTGGACGAGGGTGAGCGGGTGGCGATGTAGTCGATCGGTGCCGGCGGTGAGGATGCAGAGGCGGCGGCGTGGGTGCAGAGGCGGCGGCGGCGATGGAGCTTCCCGTCGCTTCAGCGCCCACCCTTCGCGATCGGATTAGTTAGGGTTTTTGGTGAGTTCGTGGGCACACGGCGAACTTTGTCATCCGTGCCCCCCGGCCCCCACCTCTCTTTTATTGTGGCGCTGCGCGACGGGGGCCCACCCGCCATTGGGTTGGCGGTGCGCCCCCGATCGGGGCGCGTAACCAAATCCGGATCGGTCGTTGGACCGATCCGGGTTGAAATCAAACTAACACCACGGTGCCTCTGCCATCGGGGTCATCAGCCGTTGCCAGCGGATATGTCGGTGCAGCTGCTTCGGTTCTTCTCCTCTTCTGTGCCTGCGGACATTTGCGTGGGCGCCATGAGTGACGATGCGAGGTGCAGGAAGCCAGATCGTACGTACGATTACATTCAGATTCAGGCAACGAATAATTGGGGAAATCATTGTGAGTACGTACCCACTTGGTTACGGCTAGCTCCATAGCAAAGTCAGAAATCAGCACAAGTACGCGAGAAAATGGTAGAATAACCAGAATGGATGCTGCAGGTACGGTACCCTGGGTGCAAGCTGAGAGAGCTGGAGAGCGCGCTGGATAACCGGCTCTGAGATGAGATCGGAAGAGCAGAGGGAAAGCAGAGGAGGCAACTTGGAGAGAAGGAAAGAAAGATAGTGTGGGGAGGAAGCTTAGTCTTTTTATTTTAGGGCAAAATTATCTCATTTCATCCAAAAAAACTGGAAACACTGTTGGTTAAAACCCACTCCCTCACACGCACACTAGCATTATCTACACTAAGCTTTTTCTACTCAGCAATACGCCGTCCAGGATTTACGCCTCCTCATTGTTACACTGGACTGGAAAGGGGGAAGCATTCGAGAATAAATCGAGACTGCTAACAGCCCTGGGCCATAAGCCCATCCCAAGCTATCAAACAGGCCGTAGCCCATACTGCCCCCCGTTTATTGAGCCCGTCATGATACTGGCGCAGTGTGGGCCGGGCGGGTTAGGACGTGTTCGTTCAAGTTGACCGGACAAGCTAAGGCCTCGCCCTGATGCTTGGATAGTTGGATTACTCTATCTGATGACGTACAGAACTTGTTTCAGTCTGACTTCTTACGAGTTGTGGTCTTAGATTAGAGAAAACACCACGGTTTGATGAAGTAACTTATGAACTGGTTGACTTGCCAAGCCAAAAGAAGCAAGTGGCAATAAACCCTCCCTTCGTTAGCTGGACCCCCTGCAGAAGAAGATTTGATTCAAAACCGTGACAATTTCTAATTACTGGCTTTGATCCTTCGAAACTTGAACGGGCGATTTCATAACTTTTACATTTATGTCAAGAAAAATTATAATGCGGCTATCTTGAAGGATTTTCTTCAGAATAGTGGAATGAGTATATTTGATCCCTCAATTCTCTAGTTTGTTTAGTTTTGACCCCTACTTCTAATATTTTTTTAGTTCAGATACCTTGTTTTGACCCCTTAGTCCGGCCAAAATAGTAAAGAGCTGTTGTGGATGGGGTTTTAATTTAAAACAACGGAAAAAAAATACTTGTGGACCACTAAAAATTTTTGGAAAAAACTTAGAGATATTTCAGACACAAGGAATGCTACAAAATAAGTAGAGCTCATGAAACAAGTTATACAATCTTCCAATAAAATATTCAAAAAAAGTAAAATAAATAATAAGAAAGTCTTAAATACAAGTTCAAGTAAATATATATGGACCCTACCCTACCATCAATGACAAAAAATATGTCTATCGTTTGAGATGGTTGTGGCCATCCATACAAGTGTTCATGTGCCAGAAACCTCTTTTCATTTCATATGTTTATTAATTTTTTTGATTTAGTGCTTCTTGAACTTTTTTCATGAGCTACATATATTTTTGTGGGATCCCTTGCATCTCAAGACATCTCCAATCCCGCCCCACCCCCCCCCCCCCAAAAAAAAAATGTTGAAGGAATTCCATAGTTTTTCTTCATTTAAATTAAAATTACTTCCATGTCAACTCTAATCCATTTCACGACTCAGGGGACAAAACTAAAACAGAGTTGAAAGCTGAGGGGCCAAAGTAAATGGTATTAAAGTCGGCGGTCAAAATTAGAGATTATGAATAGTTAAAGGGCCAAATATAGAGTTATGGACTTATTCCTAACAAAAAAAAATTACAAGCAAAGATTATGTCTCCCCTGCTACCTAAGATGGTAGAGTGGCCATTGTCCTGTTACTGGAGCTTTTTTTTTTAAAAGGTGTGCCTTATACATGTACTATATGCCTAGAATAGTTTGTGCATAGACATTTCCAAAGATAAGCAGCAAAAGAAAAGGACGGAAATATGATGTCCACCATTTCACAATGGCCTACCGCAGTTCAGATTTCTTAACACAGCTGGCAGGTCGTAGGTTCGTAGCAGTTGCACTTGCACCGCATCCACACATAGGCACAGGGCAGGCTTGGAGCAACGCGCCGACACCTGCGCCCTACGCGGCCGCAACGGCGCATACGGCCGAAACAGAGGAGAGGAATGCCGGGCTGCGCATGTTCGCTGTTGGCCGGCTGGGTCGGTGGTAAACTGGCGCTCGAACCGTCCTGTGGTCGGTGCCTACGGTAGCTCCCAGACCGACGGTGAACAGCAAAGACAGTTCATCTGGGAGCCATGGACTTTGAGTTTGAGCTCTTACTCCTCCGAACCACCTGATCTCGTGCTGATCTGATTCGATGCCAGGGGATCCTGAGACGACGATGATGTCGTGGCGTTCAGACACTGGTCAGCAACAGTGAGTTGCAACCGATCCGACCATAGTATAGTGCGCCGTGCCGCACACAGGAACCGTTCGAGCTCGAAAACCCACATGACCGTATCGGCAAAGAATCCCCAAAAAACAAAAAACATCGTACAAGGAAGGAGCACCATCCATCCTTCCATCCATACACCCGATCGTTGTACCTCGATTTTGCCACGCGTGAAATCGCGCTCGTGGCCTCCAGTTGGCCGCCCCCCGCCCGCCCCGCCCGCGTGGCATTCAATCTGGTGGGTGGGTTGGGCATGGCCGCCGGTGCTGCTGGCTCCCGGCTGCGGTTTGCGCGTGGTCCGTGTATGCCAGGCAGCCCGGCGGCCGCACCGCACGACGCCGCGAAAGGAACACGACCACAAGTCCAGGATTCAGGGGGCTGGCTGGAAGGAAACAGACGCGTCCGCCGCCGGGCCCCGGCTGGTTTCCATTTCCATTTCGTCACCAGGGAGTTACGCCCACGACCGCGACGTCGCAGTCACGCTCGCCGGGCCCCAGCGTCGTCGTCTCGCGCAGCTGCACCCGCGCGGGCACAGAGAGAGAGAGGTCCTCCCGCTCACTGCCAGCCGAGCTCCCGGAACGAGACGCGAACATGCGCCTCAGCCGCCGCGCCCCCATGCACTGTCTGTCCGCACCCTTTGCTGCTACGCGCCTCGATCAATCCATCCCCTCCCTCCCAAAGTCCCAAGCACCACCCCTGCCCCCAAACTCTATATATAATCCTCATCGCGAGACGCACACACACATCGATCACCACACCACCACCACCACCAAATCGGAACTCACACGCATCCGGCATTTCTTTCGGCAAGCCGGTGCGAGGCTTAAGCAACGGCGATGGCTTTTAGCCCGAGGGCTCGCGTGCTGGCGGCGGCGCTGCTCCTGGGGCTCTGCTGCGGCATCGGTCTGCCGGCGGCAGCGGCGGCGGGGAGGATCGACGAGGGCCTGGAGGTGACGTGGGGCGACGGGCGCGGGAGCGTGTCGCCGGACGGGCAGGTCCTGACGCTGTCGTTGGACCGCACCTCCGGCTCCGGGTTCCGCTCCAGGGACACCTACCTCTTCGCGCGCGCCGACGTGCAGATCAAGCTCGTACCCAACAACTCCGCCGGCACCGTCACCACCTTCTACGTAAGCCAGCCGATCCGGTAGGCGATTGTTGACGCGTTTCGCGACGGGTTGCTAACTGGTCTTTGCTCTTTCCTGCAGTTCATCTCGGAGGGGCCGTGGGACGTCCACGACGAGGTGGACCTCGAGTTCCTGGGCAACGTGAGCGGGCAGCCCTACACGCTGCACACCAACGTGTTCGCCGGCGGCAACGGCGGCAAGGAGCAGCAGTTCCACCTCTGGTTCGACCCCACCGCCGACTTCCACACCTACTCCATCGAGTGGACGCAGCAGCACATCCTGTAAGTTTTCAGCACATCGCGATCAGGAGCAGGATCCCATTGTTTTCACCCGTGGATTGCCGAGCTGACGACCTCTGGTTCGACCGACCGCAGCGTGCTGGTGGACGGGACGCCGATCCGAGAGTTCAAGAACCACGCGGACCGCGGCGTGGCGTACCCGTCGACGCAGCGGATGCGGCTGTTCGGCTCGCTGTGGGACGCCGAGGACTGGGCCACGCAGGGCGGCCGCGTGAAGACGGACTGGACCCAGGCCCCCTTCGCGGCGCAGTACCGCAACTTCACGGCCGCGGACGCCTCCTCCTCGTCGTCCTCCTCGGCGGCGGCGGGCGGGTACGGGCAGGAGATGGACGCGGCGGCGCAGCAGGCGATGAAGTGGGCGCGGGACAACTACATGGTGTACGACTACTGCGCGGACGGCAAGCGGTTCCCGCAGGGCGTCCCGCCCGAGTGCTCCATGCCGTAGCGTCCAGATGGGCCAAGACGCGCTTTGATTGCGAAGTCGATCAGAGGGAGCACTGGGGTAGGTTACACGCATATGCTAGGTTATAGAATCCATTGGTCTCATTCTTTGTTTATATATTCATCGATTCTTTGGTGTGAAAGAATACATGTATAATATCATTCGTTTGGTTGAAAGAGATTTGTGAGAAGCATTGAGTGATCGTTTAATTATACTCAAGTTCAGTTCAGTAGCCTGGCCATTGAAGGAACAGCCGGCTGCTTTGCAATCTATCTCTCAACCTATTCATATAATAATTAGCTTTTTACCATTAATACATGATCCACTTGTTTCTTTGATAAAGTTTTCTTAGTCCCTGTGTTGAAACCGGCTGAAACCGGCTGTAACCTTACAACCGGCTTTTCCTCTCTCTTCTTCTCTCTCCTCCATCTCAAAACTCAGCTTACATGCACCCTGTCATCTTACTGGAACAGCAAGGCCTCAAGAGCTTTATTTATTCTGATCAGAGACATCCACGCCTCTAGGCCTCGCTTTCCTTGGAAAAGCAGAGAGCGGAGCATTGAGCGTTCCTTGACCGCAGGAGCAGCCAGTAGCTTTGCGTGAATGCAATTCGCATGACCTCGTGCTTCGCCATCGCATCGCACGTCGATAGCTTGCTTAGCTGCACTAAATAGAAGGAGATCCGCTGATGGATTATCTATTCCAGCCGGCAACGCAACTTGATCGCTGGGCACTGGCACTGGGCACTGGCGCAGCGCACGGATGGATGGAAGCCACACTGGTGGGTGCTTCAAATCCGAGCAGAAACAGAGGATCCCACCCAGGCAGCGATAGTGAACGGCTGAACGCCAAGTCCGGGGGCCCAAATCAGTATATTGTGCTGATGGTCCGTCGTCGTCCTCCGCGTTTTCCTCTCACCGGCTCACCGCTGTTTGGCTAGGCCGACTATTGGGCCGCCGGCCCACCGTCACCCTACTACCCCCAAGAACAACAGACGAATTCACGTTCACTTTTCACCGCGCAGCAGTCCCCCTACCGCCCGCCCGCCCGCCCGCCCGCCGCGGCGCCGCGCGCGGCCGCTCCGGCTCCCAGCTCCGCGCACATGCCGTCCGTCGTCACCACCGCCGGAAGCTGCCACTCAAGCCCAAACCCTAACCGATCCCACTCGACGGTGAGCATGTTGACGGTGAGGTCGTGACGTCACGAGGAAGAGGGTGGAGCGACGACGCACAGGCGCCAGCGCCATTGCAGGCTTGCAGCAGCATGTGCAGGTGCAGCATGCTGGCTCCTCCTGTCTCGCTGGCCGGCCGAAGAAACACAAACCAGACCATCTCCGTGCACGTAGCAGGAGCGCTACTAGTTAAATGCTTTTAGCAATCAGTAGAGACGTGACGGCGTGCGAGCAAGGCAAGGCACCAATGGCGGGCCGGCGGGGACATATGCCGAGCAGCTGGGCAGGTGCGCGCGCACGGCCTCCGAGGCTGGTATGTAACGCTCGGCGCAGGTCACGGCTCTAGTGTTGGGCTTGGGCGTACTGCACTTCCACCCGCTGCTGGGGTGAAATTGGCCTGGTACATGCTCAAGGATTTTCTTTTCATTTTATTCAGTTGGATAGGGTGCGCTTCATAGGAAATCCAGTCTTCGGAATTCTAACCAATGCACCGCTGCGCTCTTCAGTAAAACTGTGTAAAACTCGACCAACAGGTAATGCGAACTGATTTGTGAACCTGCAGGGCAAAAGATGCATCGTTTCTCGCGAGAGGATCCCAACCCCATGTTTCCAGTGACACTGATCTCATGTGCTCCCTCCGTTTTAAATTATAGATCGTTTTAGCAGATCTAAATACATAGATTTTGCTATACATCTATATATACACATTGTGTTTAGATACATAGCAAAATCTATATATTTAAATTTACCAAACCGACTTATAACGGATGGAGTACGTGAGAAAACCACAAGCCTAATCCCGAGTTTTATATTCTCTGGTGATCTACAAAAATTCAGTTTATATTTTGTGTACATATGTCCAGGGATTTTGCCCGGAGGAGGATCTGCACCAGCACCACACATTACCCCAATGCCTCTCCTCAATTTGCATTCTTGCAAGCCTAGCTAGATACCCTAATCAGAAGCCGCCATGCCTACGCATTTACGCTCCTTGGACACGCATGCATGTGACCAGCACATTAAATCAGGTCAACTTCTCGCTTCGTTCCCCTCTAGCCATGAGTCTCCCATCCTTTTCAATGCTTAGGTCTTCGTATGCCAGCCATGATGCAAGCTTGTTTACACCTTCCAAACAATAACCTATTGCGTCGCCGAGTTCGAGGGGATCGATCCTGCTGCCTGGAATTTGACCCTGGTACTCCTGCACCTGCCGGCTGCAGCCCAGTCTCTGCATATAGCCCCGGCACTTGACCGGTGCTTCGCTGCCCCCCGCACGCCACTCCCACAGTCACAGCACTGAGAACTCCGCGCCGCCGGCAGCCCGCGGGAGCCATGGCGCCGGCTAGGGCGCGCCTCCTAGCCTGCCTGCCGGCTCTCACGATGATGGCCGCCGCCGTCTCCTGGGTGGCTGCCGGTGGCGGTCGCATCACGGACCAGGTCGACATACTCTGGGGCCCGACGCAGCTGATCAACGGCAGCGACGGCGACCAGACCATCGGGCTGTCGCTGGACCGCGTCATGGGGTCGGGGTTCCGCTCCAAGAGCTCCTATCTCTTTGCCAGGATAGACATCGACATCAAGCTCGTCGCCGGGAACTCCGCCGGCACCGTCACGACGGTTTACGTGAGTGAGCAATGCAAAGACCTGCAAGCTCTCTGACATTCATGGATGATATATATGATGCTGATTTGTGAATGATCATATGCGTTCCTCTCTGACTAACATTTGGATGACTATGCTATGTCGTGGGGAACATATACGCAGCTGATTTCTGAAGGGCAGTGGAAGATCCATGACGAGATCGACCTGGAGTTCCTGGGCAACGTCACCGGCGAGCCGTACACCCTGCACACCAACATCTTCGCCAACGGCTCCGGCGGCAGGGAGGTGCAGTACCGGCTCTGGTTCGACCCCACTCAAGACTTCCACACCTACTCCATCATCTGGAACTCAGAACAGATCCTGTAAGCCTCTCCCTTCTCCTGCATGCAGTTTCTTTTCTTGAACTTTTTTCTTGAGAAATGAGGGAAACACTAAAGAGTTGATGATGAGTTCATTTCAGGATCCTGGTGGACAACATGGCGATCCGGCAGTTCAAGAACCACTGGGACGCCGGCGTGCCGTTCCCAGTGTACCAGCCGATGAGGCTGAACGGCGTGCTCTGGGACGCCGACGACTGGGCGACGCAGGGTGGGCGCGTCAAGACGGACTGGTCGCAGGCGCCCTTCACCGCCTACTTCCGGAACTACCGCGCCAGCGGCTGCCAGCCGAGCGGGGTGGCGTGGGAGTGCGGCCAGGACCCATCCGGCGGCGACTGGTTCGACGGCGGCGCGGCGGGGCTGGACGACGTGAGGCAGCAGCAGCAGCTGAGGGAGGCGCAGGAAAGGTACACGATATACGACTACTGCACCGACTCCGCGAGGTTCCCCGATGGCGGCTTCCCCAAGGAGTGTGGGTTGCCGTAGGGTACATCCAGTGTTGGTGTGATTGTTTCATTCTTTTTTTTATTGGTTTCCTTCTAGAGGAACGAGAATTAGAAAGGAAATGTGCAACCATTTCTAGACTATTGGTAATGATTGGTCGAGAAAAGACTATTGATCATACGCAAAGATTGTATTATTACTCGTATGCATATTTTATAAATTTGTTGGCTGCTGAACTGAAACTCTCCCAAGACTGTTGCGGTGCTCACTGTTCATGCATGTGGATTGGACATAAGCAAAGCAAGAGTGTGAGACGTAGAACTAAAGACTAAACTTTAGGTGACTAGTAACTAAACTTTAGTCCATAGCTGTTTGGATCCATGAGCTAAACTTTAGAAACTTTAGGTGGGATGAAGCATATAAATAGGTGAAATTAAGTTTTACTTCGAATTATATGGATTTTATGAACTAAATTTTAGTTGGGATAAAACTAAACTTTAGTCTAAACATGCTTGAGTCGGTTCTCAATCGAAACCTGCTTAACTTCGCGGCCCAGTCGTCCGTTGGGCCGATTTTAGAGGTAAAACGATTGGGCTAATTTTTTTCGAGACAAACGTTCCGGCCCGACATTGCAGCACATCCCGGATCCAGAGAGAGAGAGAGAGAGAGAGAGAGAGAGAGAGAGAGAGAGAGAGTCCGTTGGGATGGTTCGGCTGGAGCCGAAGTGGCAAACCGACGGCGTAAGATGCGCTCTGAGTTTGTGAAGAAGCTGGGGAGATGAGAAGAGACGCATGCGCTCGCCGCTCGCATTTTACCATTTCTTTCTCCTGAATCCGTCATTCGCGGATGGCCATCTACTTCGCCCCGCTCCCCCCACCCCTCCCCGGTTCGTCCTCCCTCCCAAGAATTTCCCAATTCGATCGACAAGAACAGCACCCCGGTTCCAGGTGAGAGACTGATCGCAATCCGTCTTCGTCTCCCCAGCCCCTCCCCTTCCAATTTCTGTAGTCTGTGCGAATTGATTAGACACTATGTTTTCCTGCGGGCTATGTTGTTACAAGCAATCAATTTTTTATTGCGTAATGCTGGCATTCTTTTGATACAAAATCAGGCGAGGGTTCTTCAGCAACATCCAGCATGTCAGTGTCTATGAAGGATTTGGACCCGGCCTTCCGTGGGGCTGGACAAAAGGAGTATCCTTTTTTCTCTGGCTTCCCTGTATCATATGTTTTTATCATGCCTGACAATTTTATCTCATTGACACATTTTGAGACCATAGCATAATTCTATATTAGACTAAACAAGTGTGTATGTTAAGACAGAACGATTGGGCGAATCGTACAGTAAACATGCTTCTGGATAGTCTGAGAAATATAGAGAAGTTGCATAAACTGTTTGCCAGTTCTGCTGTTGAATTGCACTTTTATTGTTTTTTTCTTTGCTCCCATGTAGTGATTGTGGTCAACTATGTCTGATTTTACTGTGATATGCTGCTAAATGCTGTACGCTACGCATAGTAGTTATTCGGATGTCCCGATTTCAGTATTTGCCATGATAGTTACAAACTTACAATGTCTAACACAGTATAACTTTCTCTGACATGAAGTGAGTGTTCAGCTCTATAACGAAATTAAAAGGGTAGATATATTGTTGAAGTTGGAGTAAAGATTGAGGAAACAACGATTCTATCCAGTTTAGTCATTTACCCAAATGAACACTCCACTGTTTCTCTATTGTTGTTCATTAGAGTTCATTGTGCAAGCATTGCACTCCTTAATTTAGTTTTAGTGGCCTGGAGGTATGGCGTATTGAGAATTTTAAGCCAGTTCCCGTGCCAACGTCTGCTCATGGAAAATTTTACATGGGTGATTCATATGTCATCTTGAAGGTACGGATGTACTAATGCCTTGTTATGCATGTCCTTTCTTTTGGAAGATTACTGGTGCATTATAATTGAAAGGCAAATGATTTGATCGAGCGTGAAACAAAAGCTTTGATGCTCTCAGAAATCTGTGATAAAAATACTTTCTTTGTTTTCGTTTTCTATTTCTCATTCTCATATCATATAAGGCAACCATTTATCACTTTGGTGCATCATATGCTTCACGGCCATGAATCCCTCATTATGATAGTGCAATCTGTTTACGGTTGATCTCAGTGTTGCTTTTATGTTTACTGCACTGAATATTTGTTTCTTATTTTTCCGTGCAGACAACAGCATTAAAGAATGGTTCCTTTCGCCATGACATCCATTATTGGCTTGGTAAAGACACTAGTCAGGTAGATTCGCAAACCACTTGATACAGCATTACTTCATTTTTCTCTTGAGGGCTATTATACAGGTCTTTTTGTTAACTAATAGCTCTCCAAAAATACCCCTTGTTTTTTTTGGTAGGATGAGGCTGGAACTGCTGCAATTTTAACTGTGGAGCTTGATGCTGCGCTTGGAGGACGTGCTGTCCAGTATCGGGAATTACAAGGCAATGAAACTGAAAAGCTTCTCTCATATTTTAGGCCTTGCATTATGCCACAGCCAGGAGGTGTAGCTTCTGGGTTCAACCATGTAGAAGTCAATGAGCAGGAACATTTTACCCGCTTATATGTGTGCAAAGGAAAGCATGTAGTCCATGTTAAAGAGGCAAGCTATCTATTCAAAATAACTGTTTTTTCCCCAATTGAGGTTTGCTCATTTCCTGATTATGGCTTCTATTCTACGACTAGGTTCCTTTTGCTCGTTCATCCCTTAACCATGAGGACATATTTATTTTGGATACCAAGTCCAAAATTTTCCAGTTCAATGGTTCCAACTCTTGCATTCAAGAGAGAGCAAAAGCTCTTGAAGTTGTGCAGTATATCAAAGATACTTTCCATGAGGGAAAGTGTGAAGTTGCAGCGGTTGGTAAGCAAATCATTAATGTACCTAGAATATTTAGAATCACAAATGCGATGAATGATAAATTAGATTTCTCTCATAGAGGATGGGAAATTGATGGCTGATGCTGAAGCTGGTGAATTTTGGGCTTTGTTTGGTGGCTTCGCTCCTCTTCCAAAGAAGTCACCTTCAGAGGATAGTGGGGAAGAGAGTGAAATTGTTGTTAAATTGCTACGGTAACTCACTGCCATTATTCCCATGTCCACAAAATATCAGCATATTAGTTATCAACAAGAATAATAATCTTCTCTTTAAATTATACCTATTTTAGATTAATATTCTCTTGATATTGAGAAACTGACTGGATAATTTGTTTGACTTCCCAGCGTTAACCAGGGAAAGCCGGAGCAAATTAATTTTGACTCCTTGGCGCGTGAGTTACTTGAGTCAAACAAATGCTACTTGCTCGACTGCGGTGCTGAAGTGTATGTTTGGATGGGCAGAAATACTTCTTTGCAAGAAAGAAAGGGTGCGAGTGAAGCTGCTGAGGTTACTTGTTTGCATTACAAAAATCTTGATGGTTGTTTAAACAATATTCATGTTTGATATTATGCTTCTCTGCGACTCAGTTCTTTTTGCTTCTATACAGAAACTACTCATTGATGGTAGCCGAACAAAATCACATGTTACCAAAGTGATTGAGGGATTTGAAACAGTCATGTTCAAGTCAAAGTTTGTTGAGTGGCCACCCACACCTGATTTGAAATTATCATCTGAGGATGGAAGAGGCAAAGTTGCAGGTTATTGTCTACATATTGTCTCCGGTGCATGGTATATATACAAGCCAAATTCCACGCATTTATCCATCATTTCTTCGTGCAGCTCTCCTCAAAAGTCAAGGATTAGATGTTAAAGGCTTGATGAAAGCTGCACCTGTCAAAGAAGAAGAAGAAGAACCAGAGCCTTATATTGATTGCACAGGCCATTTACAGGTATTATTTTTGCTAACTCTTATAGATCTTTTGACAAGGTGCTAGGTATCTTCCTTGTTTTGGCTCTTGTTGGGTTCCATCTCTAGCTTACCCCAACTTGCTTTGGACAAAAGGCTTTGCTACTGTTTCTAGGTCCCTTCTAACACTCCGTTCTATCCACTCGACTGCACTCCTGCAAAATAACGGGAAACTACCTTGTCCTTGTATACATGTATACAAATATTTTATACAGATGATTGGTACCCCAAACTCGATCTACACCTGTCTCCTTTGATGTCCGCCCTCCAACCAAAGTTTGTTGACAAAAGTTTGTCATATCCTACATCCATTTACTTTTGCGGTAACTCTGGTGGTGGTTTCATGTCCTATATATTGGCTTCAGGTCTGGCGTGTAAATGCAAATGACAAGGCTCTTCTGTCAACCCCTGATCAATCAAAATTTTACACTGGAGATTGCTACATTTTCCAATACACATATTCTGGAGACGACAAGGAGGAATGTCTTATTGGGACTTGGTTTGGGAAGAAGAGTGTTGAGGTAATAATATGAGTGCCCAAAATCATCGTTACTTATGATCTGTGGAATTTGAATGCACATAAATCATTTGTAAGTGAAGAGAGATTTTGATAATTCTGAAAGTGCTTTATCTGCCTATTTCCAATTAATGTGTTCTCGATGCATGTTACTCCATCTGAACGATCTTAATTGCTTTCAGGTGGAGAGGGCGTCAGCAATGTCTCTGGCTAGTAAGATGGTTCAGGCTGCAAAGTTCCAGGCTGTCCAGGTAATCAGCCGGTTATTCGTATATTAATTCAGAATGTCAGTCTCTAATACATTTTTCTTATGCACAGGCTCGCATTTATGAAGGGAGAGAACCAATTCAGTTCTTTGTCATATTTCAGAGTCTTCAAGTGTTCAAGGTTTGCTTCAACTTAGTAGTCAAAATCCTTGACCTGTTCTGACATTCTGACAGACATCAAGTTGAATGTTCCATCCTTTTTCTCTGTCTGAATCTTCAATGTAGGGTGGCCTTAGCTCCGGATACAAGAACTTCATTGCTGAAAATGGTAACGCAGATGACACTTACTCTGATGGTGGGATTGCACTGTTCCGAATTCAGGGCTCAGGATCAGAAAACATGCAAGCACTTCAAGTAGATGCAGTATGTCCAGGGTCATATACTTTTGTTTGTAAAAGATATATGTGAAAAATCTTAGTAATGAGCTACTTCATCTCTTTCACCTTTTTGTTAGACGGCTTCGTCCTTAAACTCGTCCTATTGTTACATTCTACACAATGGAAACACTGTATTCACATGGACTGGCAGCCTTACGACCTCACTGGATCATGACTTGGTTGAGAGGCAGCTAGATGTGATTAAGGTGTGAATATTCTACCTTATTGGAGCAAATATGAATCTTACTTATGCAGCTTTACTGATTGCTTGGTGTATCAGTAATTTGGTACCAATGGAAAACCTTGATTGACTCCCCTGCAAACCAAAGAACATGTTGTAACTCTAATTTTCTCTTTTTATTAAAATGACATATGCAGTTCTCTTATTAGGCCAGCATATTGTTAGTGTAGTGGTAATCCTATATTTTCTGTTTGCAATCTAGTATTGGAAAACTATAAAAAGCACATCAATGGGGGGCACTTCTACTGGACTGTTGGTTTAGTTGCTCCTTACAAATGTGTAGTGGCTTCTATATGTATGTTCTAGGTGCACTGGGTGTTTCTTTAATGTATGGGTGTGATTGAGATAGGGTGGCATGGAAACAATGTATTGGTGTTCCTTTGAACTCAGATTTAACAAAGATAAATATTGAATGTTTGTTCCCTCACTATTATCTTCGCCACGCTCATTATCACAGCAACTTCCGTGGTGTTATGTAGTTATTTGGATACACTGGATTATCCGTTGTCTTGACTCTTTCTTTGTATACAGCCAGATTTGCCTTCCAGGTCACAAAAGGAGGGGAGAGAAACCGACCAATTCTGGGAACTACTGGGTGGTAAATCCAAGTATACGAACCAAAAAGTAGGAAGAGAGCATGAAAGTGACCCTCATCTTTTCTCATGCATCGTAGCCAAAGGTAATACTATATATTGTATTCTAAGGATCTACTAGGTGCAGCTCATTATTCAACATCTGCTGACACTTCTTTTGATATTGGGGGGTGATGAAGGCAATATAAAGGTAAGCAAAACAAAGATGTCAAGTTTTATGGCTGCATGTGTTCATGAAATGTCTAATACGAACTTTTATTTTCAAATACACTTGGTCAGGTCAAAGAAATACACCATTTTACTCAGGATGATCTGGTGACAGAGGATGTTTTCGTTCTTGATTGTCACTCGGACGTATTTGTTTGGGTTGGCCAGGAGGTAGATGCCAAAGTAAAATCTCAAGCTATGGATATTGGAGAGGTAAAAACAAAATTCACCATGCATAGTCTAATTAGGAATCGTGATTTTTTTTAAAAAAATGGTTTCTTACTTTCTTTCTCACTGAAACTGCCAGAAATTTCTTGTTCTTGATTACCTTATGGAAAAACTTTCACGAGAGACTCCAATATTCACTGTGTCAGAAGGCAGTGAGCCACAATTTTTTACCAGGTTCTTCAACTGGGACTCGGCAAAATCTTTGGTAAGTAGTTTATGTGTGCTGCACCTGCTTATTGTGAATTATCACATATATTCCATGAGATTGACACCTAATTATACCTGATAATTTATTTTTGGAAATTAAATGCATCCTACCACTTTTGAATTTTTGTTGCAGATGCATGGTAGTTCATACCAGAGGAAACTTGCCGTCCTCAAGGGTAGAGCACCTCCATCACTGAATGTAAGTCTGTCAAATCATCTTCCAATATTTTGGTGGAAATCATTTTCCACCTAATTGTTGTGAATTTTAGATCAGATTCACTTCCAATATTTGGTTGCAAAAGATCTATTTATCATATAGTTTTTATTTCAATGAAACAACCGGCACGAGGTACATGAGTCTTTGTACTAGTATAGCAGGAAGAGAGAGACCTAAAGGACGGAGGGTCCCAAAATTTTATTCATGGAGATATACTCTTTATTTCTCCTTTTTTATTTGTACTCTTGTTTTACCAATATCCATATTTCGCTGTGCTTATGTGCATGGGACCATTAACTTCTTCTGCGGGCATATGAATGAATCCACTATTCAGATTCAGGTTTTCAGCTTTTTAATTAGAACTATAATTTTCAGCATTTTAATTAGAACTATCATCCATATGAATGAGCCCTAAGATATGCTGACCATAAGGTTTGGTATGCAGGCTGACTGAAAACAGTATCTGAGTGGAAGCCCTATCTAAAACAACTTTACTCTAACCATCTCCATGTTTTCAGAAACC
Organism: Panicum hallii; assembly: GCF_002211085.1. Classification (NCBI taxonomy): domain Eukaryota; kingdom Viridiplantae; phylum Streptophyta; class Magnoliopsida; order Poales; family Poaceae; genus Panicum; species Panicum hallii. The sequence goes on along the minus strand of NC_038048.1, from coordinate 43,481,659 downwards.
AAAACGACGAACACCTGCATTTACAGGAAGAAGCTCGGGACAAGATAAATCTCAGCGCTCGAGAAGCATGTCCACAAGCCCGGACCGTCCCCGTGTTCGAGGAAGGTCTCCAGCCTTCAATGTGTTAACATCAGCCTTCGAGAACCCAAGTAATACCAGGAGTAATACCAGGAATCTTTCCACCCCTCCTCCTGCTGTCAGAAAGCTGTTCCCGAAATCTGGCGAATCAAAGGTGTCACCCAAAAAGTCAGCTATCAGTTCTCTCACCAGTTCTTTTGAAGTTCCCATGAGAAGTACAATACCAAAGTCAGTAAAAGGTACAGATACTACTCTTTGCTTTCCAATTCTGCCAGATCATGAAAGTTCAAATGTTCAGTACTTTACCTTTCTTGTCCCTGAAACTTCTGCAAAATGAAGCGAGCTCTGAGGCAGAGAAGGCTATACAGGAGGAATGTGCCACAGGTGACGGTGGTGTAGGCGAAAATGAGACAGAAGATGATGAAGGGCGCACTATCTACCCATATGAACGTCTGACGACCAGAGCTGAAGATCCTGTCCCCGACATCGACGTGACCAAGCGAGAGGTGAGTAACCCATCTTCCATTTCGCATTCGTCAGATTAGATGATGACATTCACTTACTGTTTCAACGGAATGCAGTCCTACTTATCGTCAGCCGAGTTCAGAGAGAAGTTCAGCATGACGAGGGCGGCGTTCTACAAGCTCCCCAAGTGGAAGCAGAACAAACTGAAGTCTGGTGTTCAGCTCTTTTAGCCTGCCCGAGGTCAAGACAGCAACCGTTTGTGAGGACCAAGGGCACCAGTTTTTGTTTTGAGTTCTTGTATTCCCTAGTTAGAGCTTTTTTTTTCTTTTTTTTTATTTTCATTTTTTTTCATTCGCTACTTGTTCTCTCCGTCTGTAGGATCTAAAGATTCATTCAGAGCCCACACAGATTTTGAATTCCAGAGCTCGGTTGTGGCGCTCGTTGGATCATGTGTACAGCAAATAGACGAACCGACGCATGCATAGACGAAAGTATACGAGATGCTTAATTTAAGTTACCATTTGCTTCATATAAATGAGAGTTCATTCGCAGCTCTTTTTTTTATCATCAACCTGTTTTTACCGTATCAACGTTAAGGGTGTGTTCGTTTGGCATTAGACCCCTCTAAAATCTTTAGAGTGCTCCCCCCCTCTAAAATCTTTAGAGGAATCGCAGTCTTATTAGAGGCTGAATTAGAGGGCTGTTCGGTGCCGGACCTCTAAAGTTTAGATGTTTCGGGTTTTAGAGGGGTGAAACGAACACACCCTAAGACAAATAAAATTTGCAATATTGTTTGGTTTGCTCTTTCAAATCCGAGCAAGGTGTCTGCTAGTTATTTCATGGCAAGAATTGAAGCCTTGTCGTACTTGAGCACGAAGGAGGTCATCTCCACCACGCGGAGGCGGCGGCGCGGGTCGCCCGAGTCGTCGTCCTCGCCCGCTCGGCGGTCGAGCAGGCAGAACCTGCTGTCGCCCATGTATTACACGAGCATGGCGCCGGCGTGGCCGTCGGAGTCCGCGTCGAAGAACACGTCCCCGCGCGCCGAGCCTCCAGGCGGGCATCGCCAGCGACCGGCTGCACGTCGCAGCAGCAGAGGCGCCGGGCCCTTCCCCGTAGTGGCAGATCCCGACCAGCGCGCCCAGCTCGCGGTCGTAGCAGGCTCGCCCCCGGAACCGCAGCAGCCACTCGCCGATGTACGGTACGCCCACCGTAGCGCCTCGGTGTCGAAGGCGAAGGTGCTCTCCCGGACGCCCTGGTATTGGGGACCTTGGTGGTAGGGACGACGACGCGCCTCGCCGGCGGCGGGGCCTCCAGGCCTGCACGAGCACGAAGACTGGACGCGAACGGCGCAGGGTCGTCGACTCTTGTCCAAGACCACGGCTGGTCATCGGGGCCGCCGCGGAGCACGTCGAGGCTGAAGCAGACCAGCGCCAGGGCCCAGGAGGCCGCCGGCGGCGGATGCGTACCCGGGTCTACTGCTAAAGGCTGACCGCTGACTAGCCCGCCGGTGTCGCTCCGCCTCCCAGTCTTACAGATGACCCCTTAGTATTTTGCATAAAACACCCTAAAATGGATCACGCTCATTAATCGTGATCCAACTTTTTACAATAAACCTGAAATCGGATCGCGATTATTAATCGCGATCCGATTTTTTTCGTAGAACCCCCCAGATTGGATCGCGACCCAATCTTTTGCAGAAAACCTCAAAATATTTGCAAACTAGAAAGCAGGCTCGGTGTTGCCGAACCACCCCATAGTTTGCAAAATGGACCACTAACGTTTCTTTGGCATGATGTACCTCATATTTTTGGTATATAATTATTCGTGTTCTATTCCTTATCATATTTTTGGTATATAATTATTCGTGTTCTATTCCTTGTCCTGGATTGCGTCTTTTAATAGACTTCCTGTTTGATATATGATCAGTTTGTGTATTTTATTTACTATTTGCACAAAGAATGAAAGGTGTTGAATCACTACAATAAAATAAGATTAGTGCAAAATTCTGATGTAACCATAAGCTTTAATTGACTATAATCAGGTGACACAAAATACCTTTTGGGATCAAATATAACAAATTTCCATGCATCACTTTATTTATCGTATAACAATATACAAACAAAAAAAATATAATTAACTGTGAAGACTTGCTGGCAGAACTGAATCTCAAAAAACTTTAGTGTGAAGCTCTTGGTTAATATATTTCAAATTATTCTCAGTAGCTTCTGTATTCATGTAAGTGGCTTCTTCATGGTATATTTGACAGTATCCTGCTGGCAATATCTGAAAAGTGCACATTACACAAGCAGGATGGTAAGTGGGCTTGTTGTATTCTGTCATCACGGACATCATAGGATGAGACATAAAATTTGCAATGGTAAATTTTCATAAATTAGAGCTAAATGATCATGACGAAAGAAGCAGCATATACAAGAGGGTAAAAGCTTAAAGGAACATTGTCAGGGTACTGCACAGATTGCCTCCTGCAAGGAAATGACAGTGTCACTATTGAAATAGCACTGAGGGAGCTTAGTTTTACTTTTGCTCGATCATAATTCAAGAGGGGACGGGATTAACTGAAATTATAATACCAACAGATGCCTGGATTGCTCAATTCCATGCAACTCAGAAAATGTTAAAACGTCATCAACTCTCTCCCCTGCATTTTATCTCATCTATATGACATCCTAATCCCACTCACACTGTCCATCCAGATGTCACTAAGGTGGAGAGGATGATTAGTAGAAAGGCACACAGAAGTAAGGCAACATCAGGGCAAATAGATCGACGCGGTTGATGTGGTGGCTGTAGCAATCACAGTAGAAAACAAGCTTCAATTCCGTGCAAACGGAACAGTTATAATTCATGATATTTACATTTTTGTAGAAGGCCTTTCCATAAAAGCACAAGTAAGATGATAGCTTTAATTCCATTTTCTATTTAGTCTTGCACAATGCACATATCAGTTTGCTTGTGTTTATCCTCAGAATGAATCTTTTTCACTTCAGTTTCTTGTATGTCTTTAGCATACTGCTTAAGTGTATCTGCTCATTCGCTTATGAAAAATATGTAAATACAGGCAAATATAGTATAATAGGTACAAAATGTTATTCAACGTTCATAATCTATGTCACTATATCTATTTGCTAAGATCTGCACTATGGATTTTTTTTTTACCCCTGCTAGTAATCCTAGCAAAGGAGCATTTCACTGCTCAACTATTTCGAGGTGGTTTGGTCCTTGATAAAGTGATATAATTTGCATTGTGGGAAATTGTATTTATAACTAATTTTCAAATGTGAGCAGTTATGTAAATCAAACTACTGAGATTGATATATACCATAATAATTTGTTTGACAAAATAGAGGTGCTCTATGTAAGAGGTACATAGCATGATAAGATGCTGAGTTTCAGAGATAAATATATAGAACTCCAAAATAGCTTCCACTCCTCAACAGTTTTATAATAATCTATTCAATAATTTAGATTGGTGTAAATACGAGCAATGGCCTAAGGTCTAAATCCTGGATAAACATCGTGCTTGGCAGTTGGCAGTGAGCACTGTGAGAGTCAAATAAAAATGCAGATATATGAATATGTCATCTGTTTTTGCTGAGGCATAAAATTCACAGTGGCAACAAAAAGGTACTTCTACTTTATTTTAAACTAAAGAAGATTATATGATTCTTGCTGGAGCAATTGTTCTATGTAATTCAGTGCTTCTTACTTATTATATTAACAATGGCAAGTGCAGAGATAATTTATTGGACAAAAAATGTACCATACTTATGGTTGACATTTTACCTAGTGATCTCATCTAGATGGATCAATGCTAGAAGCCTTTCTTCCTGCAAATCACCAACAATTGAAATAGAAGAAGCTTGTCTATTTTACTTGTCAGTTTGGAAATGTTTCCCCAATAGCAAAATTGTGGCCTAAAAATATTGATGGCCTGAAAAGAGTTGGGGCCTGTTAACACAAGGAATTGAATCAATAGCATCTAATCTTGAATTACAAAGCAAACAAAATACAATTGCCTTTCAAACATATCATGAAGGATCTCGTGAGCAGCAGGCTAGCAGCGGTTGGAGGTAGAACACCGTAGAGTAAGGAACAGAAAACTTACAGCTTGCCTGTGCACTCCACTCGTCGGCGTCGGCTTCCATCTGACTGTCTCCTTTTCGCCTGTGGCCATCTTGTTCCCGTCGGGATCTTGGGGCACTGTCATCCTCCAGCGTCTTGAACATTGCTGCCATCTGGAGTGCATCTCGGGGTGGTATGCGGCCGGTCAGCGCGGCATTCCGCCGAACAGCTCGTGCGCACGCGAAGTGCTATGCCTTCGTACGGACTGGGCACTCGTGGACCCTCTCCACCTGCTGCCCGGGGTTGCTCGCGCCGGCGACGATCTCAAGCGCCGAGCGAGCGAGCGAATAGGGCACAGGAGCGGCTCCTGACGGAGCACTTGCAGCACGCGGTGGAGGAGAAGGGGCATCGGCAGTGATAAGGGAGGGAGCAGCGGGGAGGTGGCGCAGGAAGAGTCCGCGTGCAGCGTGATGGCTCTTTTCGAGGATGGATGGAGCTGCCGCGACCGTCAGGAGGAGTAGCAAGGTGCGCGTGGTGGAGTGCGAGGCATCAGCTGCAACAGGCGATGGCAACACGGGTGGATGAGCAATGCAGGAGGATGCGGGCGCGAGGTGGGGGACGAGGCGTTGGCCGCCGCGCGGCTCTCGCGAAGGTCGGGAAGCGAGGCCCCAGATCAACCGCTAAAGCAGACACTACTTGAGATCCGACGGCCAGAAAAAAAACGAGCGACGTGGCCCAATGGAAGCGCCCGGTTTGGACCCGGGATTCGTGTGTAGAGAAGATTAGTCCCTCATTTGCTCTGCTCTCCCCATGGCATCCGTTCCCGTCCGCGTTCGCCGGCGGCCGCCGGCGCCGCCACAAGCGGCCGGATTACTGGCGGTGGGAGCATCGCAAGGCGTCCACGACCGCGCGCCGCGGTTCCTCACCGCCGGCCGGGAATCTCGCAGTGAGCTCCAGAACGTGCTAGTGCTACGCGAGATCAACAGACCGTGGGTGCTCCGCCTGCTCGAGCGCACGCGGCCGCTGCACCGGGAGAGCTACCCGCTGCTGCACACGCCGCAGGGATCCCAACGCACGGTGGGTAATGGGGGGCGGTAGCTACGGCTGGAGGTAGGAGAACATTGACGCGCCCAGCGTCTCGGTATCGAGCACGGTTACATCGCGAAGATCTTGGTGCCGTGGGCCATGAAGGGGAAGGGAGTGCTGGGCCTCGATGCGGACGAGCGGGGACTCGGCGGGGGGTGCGTCCGGGCTGGGGGTGCAGTGGAAGTCGTCCTCGGGCAGACTGGCACCCTGCAGTCTGTAGATGCTGTACCCCTTCTCCCAGTCGTCGAGCACCAGATACAGGCGCCGGTCTCTTTGAGATGTCGAGAAACGAGCTTCATCAGCCAAGTCGTTGTAGTATAGTGGTGAGTATTCCCGCCTGTCACGCGGGCGACCCGGGTTCGATCCCCGGCAACGGCGCATTTTTTTAAAATTTTTTTCCCTTTTTGAATGTCTTTTTGCCTTTTGATTAACTCGATCCTCCTGTGTTTTGCTTTGGTGGTCTTTCGCTTTGTTGAGTCACGTTTGAAGAAAAACAATGACGCTAGATGCACTGCATATCATCAGTTGGTATCATCTCAGTGTGGTTAACAGGTCAAGAACGTTTCCTGCCAAAATGCACTGTGCTTGAATTCCGCATGTAACAGTAAAAGGCATGACTCACCAGAAGAGTGAGGTTCCTCTCTGCGTTGCTCGATTCTCCAGGGTACACTGTTCTTCCTTTTTACGGTGATAAATATATACACCCCACTGGACAAAAACATTACATAGTACTTGAATATGTACAAATTTTGCGACAGCCAATCATGGTCAGCAGGTTTCAAATCGAGTAATTTGCATGACATTTTGGATGTTCTTACTGCAGCCTGTGTGGACGTCTAGGGAGAAGCTTGATTAGTTAGAACGGATGGGATTAGTATTTGCATTGAACAATGATGATGGCTAAATTTTGTATTCATCAGATCGCCCGGGGTGTGCTTGCGTGGGGCTGCTGCAGGCTGGCTACCTATGCAGAGGCGACGATCGAGGGAGCTAGGCGGCGGCGTTCTTGCCCGCGTGGAGGTTCTCGAAGCTCCAGTCCCGGCGCACGCCGCCGCTGCGCCGGAGCCGCGGGGTCTCGGCGAGCTGCGCCACGTCCACGTCCTCCACCGCGGACTTCCACATGCGGACCGCCCCCGCCGCCGCGACCATCTCCTCGGCACCTCCGCCGCCGCCGGGGTTCTTGGCGGACTGCGGCTGGCGGTCGTCGTCCTCGCCCACCTGCGTCAGCGCCGCCGAGGCGGGCGTCCGCACGGGCGCGTACCGCGCCTGCACGCGGCTGTCGGGCGCGAAGCCCCTCTGCAGCGCCGTGCAGCAGGTGGCCGTCTGCGGTTGGGGCGGGCCGTCGACGGCGAAGGACACGCGGCGCGGGCGCCCCATGTTGCACGTCAGGCGCGACGGGGGGCCGCCCGCCCTGCCACCGCTCGCCTGCCTTCCTTCCTTGAGATCCATCGGCGCTCTGCGGCCTAGCCTAGCTCCTCGGTCTCGTCTCTGACCACTTCCCATTATAATCACAGGAGTGTGCAAGCGCGCGAGGAAAGGAGAGGCGTGGAGTGAACCTCGCGCGCGCGCGCATGCCAGTTACGGGCTGCCTAATTTGGGATGGGCAGGTCGCGTGCGTGAGGGGATGGAGCACGAGCATCGAGCAGCAGGCGGGCGGCGCCGCCCCGTGCGCGGCCGCGAACGACTCGCGTCTCGACGCCGTCGTCATTGGCGGGCGGGCGTTCGTAGACTTGTGAGGATCTGATCGAAATCCTACAAAATCTCAGAGCGGTAGCCCCTGATCCGGCCACCCGATTTCCGCGGTCGCTTTCGCCTGCCCGTCGCCGACGGGTTGTTTGTTTCTTGCGCATCCTCAACTCCTCGTCGCTTCCCTGAGTGGGCGGAACAGTGCTCGTAGTGGTTCTTCTTTTCGGCCAAAGCTCGCACCGGTGACCAATCCTTCGTTTCTTGTTACGGAGGGCAACGCCTTTACTCCTTGTTGTCGGACGATCGGGGCGAGCAAATCTTCGCTGAAACGGAGGAAACGGATTTCTGTTTCCCTGTCAAGTGGCACGTCGCGCCAAGGCTGCTCCATGCGACTGTGCAATCGTCTGGCCACTGGCCTAGTGCAGCGCAGGATCAGCACACCACACACAGGTAGGTATCTTGAGCCCATGACGGCGCCGAATCCACGAATTCTTGTGGCCTGCACGCAAGAAGCCGATTTCTCCAGAGGAATCAGAGTGTGAGAAAATTGTGATGGATGTTTTTTTCTTAATCGCTCCCCACCTGGATCTGTGATTTTCAGCAACTCTGGAAGCCAAATAATGGAGCTAGCAGTTCGCCATCATCCCAGTACATGCTCAGGAGTCAGGAACGCCGTCAGTGCACCCAGCACAGTCACACACACGTTCCTATTGGAAACAGCCTCCGTGTCAAACTTTAGCAGGATACCTAACTAACCCTGACGACGGAAGGAGAGAGGTGGACCGTGACACCAGCGTGCCGCCGAAGGTTAGGTCGCGGTCGCCGGGCGGTTCCAGACTAACCTCACGCACGCACGGGGACAGGGGCGGTGCGGGTCGCGCTCGGGTCAAATTCCCGGCCGCCCGGTCGGAGCCGGGAGGCGTTCGCCGTCGCGCTCGCACGCACGCTGTTCGCAAGTGTTCCGCTCGCGTGGCGCCACGAGGACCGGGCGGCGCGGGGCTGGCCGTGACCGGTGGGGATTGGAATAGCTCGCCAGCGGCCGCGGGCGGGCGGGCGGCAGGGTACCCGCACCGGCCGACCTCGCAAAAAGGCACGCGGATAAAAAGCAGAGGACGCGCACGGCCGCACGCACATCCAAACCGCAGAGGCAGCAGCAGCCGTCGGCGGCGGCCGGGCCAATAAAACTGCCGTAACGAACCAGCACACGCTGCTCTGCCCTCTCTCTCCATAACCAGCAGCAGCGGCAGCAACGAGCAGTTGCAGCCGCACCAGGTCACCAGCAGCAGCCGCGCGCTGAAGGAGAGCTGAAGAGGACCTCGCGGGATCATCAGAAGCAGAGGCCGGGGCGCGCGCGCGAGCGAGCGAGGCGGGCACAGGGGAGACCGGAGGGGAGCGAGCGTCGAGGCTGGCCGCCGCGAGGATCCCGGCGCCCGTGCGCGCTGTCATGGCGTGGTGGCGGAAGAAGGTGGTCTCCCCGGCGCGCCGCGCGTGGGCCGCCGTCTCCACCCGCGTCCGCGCGCGCAACCCAGGTACGCGGCACCCATCCCAGCGCCCTAGTTTTCAACCTTCACCACGGCACGAATGGCTGCGATCGAGTAGGTAGGTGCCTTGTAGTTGTCGCCGGTGAAGTGCTGGCTTTGCATGCGGGGGGAATTCTTTGAGGTCGGCCAAGCCAGTCGCCACTAGTTCGCAGGCCATGTTCTTGGGCGTCGTGATCGATTGATCCCCCGGGCTTGCTCTGTTCGAAGAAGAGTTCTTTCGTTTCCTGGAAACGATCTGCGTCCTAACGTTTGTTCTCGTTTTGCACCTTGATGAGTACTGTCTTCTTGATCACACTTAGTTTTAGTTTACGGATATTTCGTTCAGTTCGTTGAGCTACAACACGCAACGAGATAAGTAGCACACGAGTGTCGGTGATCTTTATTTCCGTTGAACAGCATCAGTATCCATGAACGCTAGGGGCATGCGAATCGTATCTCTTCTTAACCTGTTTTCCCTATTTCTCTTTGAAGATTCCAGAAGTTTTTTTTTTAAAAAAACGACTTTTGTAAAAGAAACTTTGCCGATTTACTTGGCCCACAAAATTTCTTGCCATTCTCCTGGCGTTAGTGAGAAAGTATCAGTCACTCTCAAAACCGTGTTGCCTCTAGAAACCATCGATATTCAGTGCTAATTTATAGAGCCAGTAAATTCTTGAGCAAGTTTGATCCGTAACCTTCACTTCGTTGACTATTCGCCTCCCCACCCGGCAAGCACTTATCCACGGTGGAATGTGATTCTTCTCCACTGGGGAGCAGAGACTAGAGCCGTGCTGAGTCAATCGGACCTTTTAAGTTCCATCTAGAAATAATCTTTCCCTTTGTCGCCTCCACAGCTCCCACTAACACTCTCTCCAAAGTTCTAGTTCCCCTAAGCTTTGTAACGTGTGGATCCAAGTTTAGCTTTTAACCAAAAAAGAGCCTCTAGTAGCATTGGTTGGTTGGTGTCTGATGCAGTGATGCCCAAAAAAATCTTTGGATTTCCAAAGTGGCATAGGCTGAGGTGTACTACCACACCAACCTTAGAGGGTATTTGGTTCCACGAATTAAACTTTAGTCGCTGTTGCATCGAATGTTTGGTTACTAATTAATTAAGAGTATTAAATATAGATTAATTATAAAACTAATTGCATAAATGGAGACTAATTTGCGAGATGAATCTATTAAGCCTAATTAGCCCATGATTTGATAATATGATGCTACAGTAAATATATGCTAATGATGGATTAATTAGGTTTAATAGATTCGTCTCGCGAATTAACCTCCATCTATATAATTAGTTTTATAATTATTTTATATTTAGTCCTTCTTATTATCATTCAAAGATTCAACGTGACCAGGACTTAACTTTAGTCCGGGTAACCAATGCTATTAATGTTGTCAGAGAAAGTCAACCTCCCTGTGGGCACGGTGCAGTGCAGTGCAGTGCAATACGAGACGACAGAGACTTCGCAGCGAACCTGCAAAGGAATTAGCAGCACCAAACAGTGAGATCTTGCCACTGTTGGTGGCAGTACCTAGTACTACTACCCAAGCGTTACATTACCGGCGATACAGCATTTATCAGTGAGCTTCGATAACGATAATCAGTTGAAAATAGGTGAAAAATCGCCAAAACCGATTGGTAAAGAGACCTAAATTCAAAAAAATGAAATTCAACAATTTATCATCGATAATCGATGCAAATTGAACGATTTATCGCTTCGCCTACTGAAAATATATTTTGGCAGTGGAAAAAAAATAAAGGTTTGATAGTATTTAATTTTTTAGGTTATGTATTATATTATATTAGATAAATTACACATACATGCATAATTTTGCATATAGAATTGCCTAAGAAATAAACATGTTTACATATTTTGCCCATAAAATTGCATAAAGCACATAAATTTGCACATATATACAAATCACGAAGTGCATAGTTCATATAAACAAACGAGTGCATAGTCCATACAAACTTCATAGTTCACAGAAATAAAAGAGTGCATAGTTCATACAAACCTCATAGTGTATAGAAACAAGAGTACATAGTCTATACAAGCCACATACAAACTTAGCAAGCACATAGTCCATACATGAAGACATTCAGCATATCAATTTAATCATTCTTCGGTCTCTTCGATTATCGACGCCACGATCAACTCCCTCGCTCCCAGCTGCAGCATCATCGATAATTGCCGCATATATATTGATTATCGGCCTTAATCGTACGAAAATCGGCCTTAATCGCATGAGTTAGTGGATGGTAACGGGTAGTTAGATAAAAATATTTTTTTCCTAAGCAAACAATTGTTGCTTTCAACATGTGACAACATTCTGGAATCAAGAGAAGGTCTAGTTTTTTATAAAAATAAGTTCTCTACTTTTTATAAACTTTTTTAAATTTTTGAATTTTTCATTGAAATCTAGCGAAATTCCAGTCGATTTACGTTCTCAGCTAGCATCGGTAACGATAAATTTCACCGATAATCACGATTATCGAGCGGTTTTGTATTCCCTGCTACTACCATGGTACCAATACCGGTAGCTCTGCATCCACTGAATCGGCACTGCCACGTGTCACGTCGCGGATGGGCGACCACGTCGACCGGTAGGCTCCCCAACCAACCAGTACTGTGCCCCCGTACCGCCACTGGTGGCCATCAGTGCCAGCTCCAGATCTTCCTCCGCCAAACTACCAATGCTGAGCAATGAGTAATGAGCCCCCATGGCCCCATCATCCAATGTCCTTATCCCAGATCCGCAGCGCGCATCGCCTTCCGTCCTTCAGCTCAGCCGACACGCAAATCTGAACCTGAATTCTCAGCCGAGAACAGCGACGGCCGCAGGCCAAGTGTTCTGTTCTGTTTCGCTGCAGCTCCTGTTCTGAATTCCGATCTCGTTGTCCCTTCCTTCAAGTGTGTAGTGCCGTGCCTTCCGGGCCTCCAATGATTCAGCTAGCGCTGTTGCGGTGTGAACCCGGGCTTTGCGGTTGCGGCGGCACCGGCCGAGAGCAGAAGCAGCCACTGCCCGGCCCCGATCGAGCCGCAGCCGAGAGATTCTCTCGGTGCGGCGGCGAGGTCCTTCCTCTACGGCGGCGCGGCGCCGGACAGCTACGTCGGGACAGTGCAACCAGTGGTAGATAATGCCGTCGGCGCGTACGCCCGGCCCATCAACTTTTTTTAACCACTCGCTACCAACTTGTCTACAACCCCAGCCGTTGGAGCAACAGCAGTAGGAGTAGGACACTGATCTGATCTATCAGTAGTACTAGCAGTACATCATCGTTCGTCTAGTAACAAGAGTAGCTAGCTAGCCTCCGTGAGCGTACAGAAATCATGCCGGGTCCCTGTCGAAGACAGTTAAGCTAAGCAGGTAGCATCGCTTCGCTTCGAATCGGAGCCTTGCCGTCGATCCGCTCCTTTCCGTCTTCGTGGAGGCCGCTTTTCTTTCCCGTTGGAGGTTGGATGCAGCAGCAGCGTGGCTACTGCCTACTACTGATGGAGGGATCGACAGGCGGGGGTGACGGGGCCGCGGCCTTTCCGCCGCCGTGGAAGCCGCTTTCCTTTCTGTCCCCGGCCGTCCGTTGGCGTTGTCATGGATGCCGGGCGGCGGAAAGCCATGCCACTACGGCCTACGGGGGCAGTGACCTGACTTGTGGATGGTGCTCGTTCTCGGTAAAGGACTCGACTTGCTTTCCTTTCAAAAAAAGAAAAGAAAAGAAAAGACTCGACTTGCCCGGAGTCCTGATCGAAATCGAATAAAGCCATGTCGGACGAGAAGTGCATGCAGACAAGCTTGGTGGTGAGAACTTGGGGAGGAAATGTTCCTACTTCCGGGAGAGTAGAGTGGACGGTAGTACTAGATAAGGATGAACTCGGTGAAGTATGAGAGTTGCTGTCTCGGTAGAATCTCGTACATTCGTTTTGAGCTTCCGGTTGGAAGAGATGCTACCTCATCATCTTCTATTCTCCATATTTGTTTTTCCCTTCTTGATGATAGAATAGTTTTGTTGGTTTTCAAGTTTCTAGAGCTTGCCATGGACGACGTTCTTCCTTGAGCCGCCGTTTTTTCGTTGTTTGCAAGACTTGGTTGGTAGCTTGGCAATTGGTACAGTAAGCTAGGATGTGGGCCTTCATTCCCACGACAAAGTCGGGTTGTATTGCCAGTTAAGGCCCTCCGTCTCATAATGGTCCCATGGGCCTTTTGCATGCAAGCAAGGCCCATAACACTAGTTGTGTTCAACATATCCTCTCAAAAAACAAAAGAAAAAAAAGGTTGTGTTCAACAAATTGGAGGGAGACAAGAGAGATTCCTTTTTCTTTAGATAGTGGAATGAATTCCGGTCTTCGCTGAAATCTATAGATTCTTGTCAAAAGCAAACGTCATACTACTAATACTGCTACAATTTATAGGCTAGACTAGAGAAAGTAACACTGCAATCAGCACGAATAATCCACTATTTTAGCAGCAACAGCGCACATTTCATTCCTCTCCACCCAAAATCGGAAGGTCAAAAGGCGGCCAGCATTCCACGCCTTTTTCCCTCCACTAAACAAAGTGGACGCAAAAGACGCCTCCCTATCGCAATTCCCTTTGATCCTTGAATCCTTTCCCTTTGGGACGACTCATGACAGTGACAAAACCCTTATCCCTGAACCTCCTCTTGCAGGCGGCGGCGGCAGCATACTGAAGCTTCACGAGGACGTGCAGACCTGTGGCTACAGGGACGTGCAGGTGATGTTCGAGATCCTGACCTCGGAGCTGGAGGTGGCCTCGCACGGCCCCAAGCACCACCCGCGCAAGCGCCCGGCGTGGACGCCGCCGCCGCCGTGGCCCAGCCACCGGTCGTCGTCCATGATCGCGGCCGCGCAATAGAGGGCCCCCGACGCCGACCGGACGTGGAGTCGTGGACATCAGGACATGGAGTGGAGAGCTGCGTGTCATGGTTATTAATAAGCAGTCAAGAACACCTGGTTAGTACGTGATAATAGCTATTAGTCTGTCTCTGAACATGTGGTGCCAAGGTAATCAGGCATGCGTCCCCCTGCCCGTCTGTGCCGCGAAAGAGCGCGAAGAATCCAGCAGCGTCAAGGTGTAAGTGTGTGCGCTGTAAGCTGGTCTGAATGTCTGTACATACTACATAGCACTTGTGCTGAATTTTTCGCAAGGCTCGGAGAAATAGATGGAGCAAGAGGGGTTTGTTTTTCAATTAACTTGTGTATCTTCCCGTTGCCATTTGTATGGTTCATGAGCTGTTTAAGCAATTTTCTGAATAATTTTATGTGAGAAGCTGTTTGCATATAGTAGATAGAGTTGGTCACTTTGCTGATTTTTATGTAGAAATGGCCAATTGAATTCAAGAAGCCCAACCGGTTAGCAACAAAAATATGTTAGGGCCCTGTCTAATTTGTTTGTATGCAAGTGGAGCATGACAGGTGCAACTTGCTGGGTATCTTTCAAGTCAGAAGTTGACATTTAACAGAACCGAGCAGCCCCGGAGAAGCAACACGCACGCACTAGCTATGTGGCAGCGGGTTCCCTTGCCATCAGGCGATCCCTAGCGTGTGCGTCCACCACTCCACTAGCCCGTGTAATGGTGGGATTTTGGTCTGGACCATGCAGTGACATTCAGCGTCATGTTAGAGGTCAGTGCGGCACTAACATTTGGTCTTCTTGTTCTTGAAGCACAAATTCATGACTAGAAGAACATCTTCATCTCTGAATTTGAAGCCCGTGCAGATAAGTTGGCAGAATTATATTGTAGACGGGTACTGTGCAGGATTATCAGAGAGATGAACTGAAGCATTCATACTACTGCTGATTGTGCAGAATTGTAGATAGCCTTACTGATTTTTATTTTTGTATACTGCAGTTTTCCAGATCTGTCAGAGGGAAAAACCGAAGCATTCATACCTTTGCAAGTTTTCAACACAGGATAGGTTTCAGTCTTTCAGAGTAATTATTAGTTCTCTATGATCCTTCAGTCTGAATTTCCGGCAACTTCCTGACATTTCTCAAGGTGGTGAAGGTGACACCATGACAGGGATTCGAAGCGTATAGGTGTCGTATTAGTTTTGGCTATAACATTTGGTTGCTGCAATCTATCAGCTTAAGTATTCTGTACACGCCGTCACGGTGTTGTCAACTTGCAGGTTTGGTGAAAGTGAAATCGTTGATGTAGAAAATGTTTAATTCAGGCAGGCATCTTTCGGTTATGCTAAAACTGAAACCTAAATCCATATAAGTATCCTCCTTCTATAACATCAACGGAGGTGAGAAGAAAATATAGGAAGAACACCTTGGTATCTTCTCTGTTCAAACCCTAAACAAGGCCAAATCGCATCGCATTCTGACGCTTTCGCTTTCTCCGAAAGAAAACGATTAGTGAGAAGACCATGCGGGCAACTGAAAGGCCGTCCTATCCAATCCGTCCATCCATCCATCCACCCAGCACTTGGAAGAGTGGTTTGTTTGTGGAGGAGATCAAGCGCTGATCAGAGAGCTCAACAGGGACACATCACACAGAGATTCCTGTCCTGCGGTGCCGTGCTGAATTATCACGCCCCCAGCACTCTGAAAGGCACCTGTATTCACAAAACAAATTAGGCATCAACCAAACCTGCTCCAAAACAAATTGCTTGCCTGATTGCTCCATAATGCGATTACAGAGGGATGAGCACGCAGCTTTGGTAGGCCATGGTTACTGAATGAAAACAAGCAACTGTCAGTTGGAAATATATTTAGAGGAAAAAAAAATCCTGGGCGGCCTATGTATATTCATCATGGCAAAGGATTTAATACGCATGATGCTGATACGGCACGAGGAGAATATAGTAAGCACGAGGGTGGTCAGAAGACCGGAGGCGGCCATGAGGATGCAGAGGAAAGCAAAGACAAAGGGTTCCCGATGTGTGCGGCTCTGTCTGCAGTCTGCATAATAAAGAAAAAAAAAAGAGGCTGCTGCGACGAGCTGTATGATTGTGTGGCTCTCTTGCTTGCTCGTTTGATTCCCCCTGTAATCATGCTGACGACGCAAAGGGGCTGCAGGAAAGTGAGGCCTACGCCTTCAGAGTCATGGCCGCTATGATGCACATGGGTGAAGGAGTGCTTGTGAAATCTCCAAAACTTTACAATATAGACGCTGTGGAGATGAAATATAGCCAAGCTCGACGTAGTTAGTACGGAGTACCAGTTTGCGGAAATGAAAAACTGCAAAGAAAGTGTCGAAGCCAATTGGAAGTTTTCTAGCTAACCGTGCCGTGGCAGTTGCAGAGAAGAACAGGACAGGCACAGGCAGTTTTCCGTTGCAGCCTGCCTGCTTTGGATCATGTGCGTGTACTCTGTACACGACGATTCCAATCACCATCGTTGCCGAACTCAGCCAATGGGAGGACAAAAGGGTCGCGCTGAGTTTTGACGGAGCTGCTCTTGGGATTGTTTGCGATGGTCGATGGATATACCAGACTAAACTGCCACAGGCCGTCAGGTATAGTAAACCCAGCGGCCTCCATTCATCATGTCCGTCCGTCCATATCTCCAAAAAGAAAGAAAAAGTCTGCTGGTAACTGATAGCAATTCCAATCTTCTCAGCTTATAGTACTAGTATATTTTTGCGTTCATTTTGACCTCTGCATGTCACACATGTTAGGTAGCACCTTAGCCGGGATTATTGTGCCATTTGTGTGCTTCTGGCGTGTCAACCGGGCGCCGGAAAGGCAAATAATCAGCAAGAGGGTTCAAAAGCAGGCATGAGTGAGTACGTTAAATTAGGGCAGCGGCCAGCGACTCCCGTACGTCAACTGCCGGTTCCTTTTGGCCGGCCGGCCGGCTTCGTCCGTCATCATCGCAAGGCTACTGCTGCTGCTAGTGGCACGGTTCAGTCAGTCCAACTCCAACTCCAAGCACACACTGCACACCATTTTGCCTTTAAGTAACTTGCACCGAACAAAAGATAAAAGTGGAGGATCGTTCTTATGCCGTCGTGCGTGTACGTACCTGCGCACTGCATCTGCTGAAATACGTGTGTGTTGACCAGATCTTTGATACCATGCATGATTTTTTTTTTAATTTTTGCAAAGATACACTACTATATTATATTACTATGATTTATGCATCGAAATCGGCTATTTTTGGGTAGTAGGAGTAACTCACGTATCAGACGACGAAATTGTTTATACGGGGGTTCATTATTTTGACTTTATAGGCAGTCATAAAAGAATTTGTGGGGAGAGAAAAAGAGTCATGGAGGTATGTATTCTTTTTGGTACCTGATGGAATCATCTACGCAATAAGCCAGCTCCGGTCACTCTATGACAGTGATTTCCGGAAGAATTTGTGCCGTGTAAGTCAGAGGCTAAGTCGCAAGCCACGAACTACATAAAAAGAAGCCTACTGTTCCCATCCTCTTTCTGAACAATTCCAGGGAATAGACGGCAGTCTCGCTGAACGACGGGATTTCAGCTACAAAAATATTATCCAGCATTTCCAGGAAGATTCTACCCCTATCTCCAGTTCCCCTAGAATAATGCTTACGGATAAGTTCTTAGGAGCTCTGGAGTCAATTTCTACTGGTGTGCGCATCCAAAAGAAAACACGGCTACAATATCGTATGATTTTCTGTGCTCTAAAGTGTACAACCAACATCTCCAGCAAATTACTCATCACTTTCCTAAATACCAAAACTCCATCCATTTAGTAATAGAAGGTGCTCCAGCAGATTACCAATTCTATCGCCAATACCAAAATATTTTTATGATCGTCAAAACACGCCTTCCTCTTGCTCTCCCTCCATCTTATCCATTGAATAATCTAGTATAGCGCTGGCTGCCAAAAAATACAAAAAGTATTATTGGTGATGGAGAGAGAAATATATAAGGTATAATAGATGAATAATCTGCTGAAGATGCTATTACATGGACCGAAGATGCTCTTACATGGACCCAGTATCCCACAACGCTCTTAGTTTAACGCAAATCACATGGTTTTAGCAGGAGCAGCAGGGAGACACACGAGAGAGAAATGAGTGCAAAAGCGAAGTACCGGCCGGCGTACAATTTGGCAATCTAAAGTCCCGATTTTATGCATCATACACTTTGCGCGCTTTACAGCCTCAGCCAAGTTGGTACGCCCAACAGCTCGGCTGGTCTGCCGGTCGTCCTAAAAATAACCAATCACCCTGATCACACACTTAGGGAGAAAAGCTTGTACTAGCTCAACTATTTTTCACTTTACACCACGGCATTGCCAACTAAATTTGATCATACACATATCTATCACGTTGCGAGTTTTTATGTCACTTAGTACAACATAATTTGTCTGAGATTTTTTCCTGGAAAGTGCACCCAGAAAGCACCTTTTCCTGCACTAGTTTACAGCTGCTGCTTCTTTTCTTTCTTTAATTTCCAGTAGCTCTAGACTGCTATCCCTCCTACAAAAATCCTTGAAAGATTGATTTTTATGCGCTAGGTGCTCAGTTTCCTTGCTACAGTATCTAATCGGGGCAGAAAGTCGATTTAAATAGCGAGAAGGACATAGTGTAAAATATTTATTTGTGCACCAAAAAGACCAGAAAACACTGGCACTGCTTCACGAAAAGCAGACAAAAAATGTCTCCCAAAACAAAAAAAAGCGCAGGCCATGCGGCCCACCTGTCAGCTCTCCGGCGGGTCCACTCACTGACTACGCGCATGTACGGGCGGCACATTATCGGGCAGGAAATTCGGTGGTGGGGGCGGTTCGGAGCCTCCGTTTGAGCGGGCCCCGCGCCGGCCGCGTCTCCCTCGCCCCCGTCCGATCCTGCGCTCGCGTCCCATCCGACGGCTCCGAACCCACCCGCCCCGCGGGCCCCGCCGCCGTCCCCACCTGCCCGCCACGCCGGCCTCGTCTCCCTCGCCGTTCCTTTTTCTGTCAAGCTTCCTTCCGCCCCTCCCTCTGTGGTTTCTTGGCCATGCATATATAACAACTCCATCACTACCCCTTCTTCTTATCCCCCCTTCTCTATTCCTCCCCTCGATCCTCCGAGTTGATCCGGTCGCTGTCCGGGCCTGTTCCATTGGAGGAGAATCGCCCGGGCGGAAGGAGAGGCTTGGAAAGCAAGGTTGGTCATGGCCGCTCTTCTTCTTCCTCCGTCTCTTCGGTTCAGATGCTGTGTTTGGTTCGCTCGCTGTTTCTCTTTGTCTTTTCGCGTTCGGATTGGTGTTCTTTCCTTGTTCGTGTCCCGTTATGAACTGTCATCGATTCGAATTCAGGGTGACAGAGGTAAGGAGTATTCCTGAGAAGGAATTCAGGGTGGCAGAGAAAGGTGGTTGCATGGTTCTTTTGCCCTTTCTCGTCGGGTTCTTCTGTAGCGGCGGCTGCCTGAAAGAGTTATAGCGCTGCAAGTTTAGGAAGACAAACTGTTTCTCGTCGTTATCTACCGATCGCTGGATTGATTTTATCGGGATTTCGAGGGCTCGATGATCCAGGATAGTTCTGAATTCTTGGTCTCTGCAAGCCAATTCCTTTTATTTACAATCAAACGTCCCCTGCTCTTTTTTGGGGGTAAAAGTCAATGTTTTCCTCTGAAAGACGGAAAGGTTGCGTTTCCCGCTGCATGTTCCGGTTGCTTCAGACTGTCTGAAACCAGCAAGCAACTTTCTTTCCCCATCGTCTATCTTTCAGTTACAAGACGACGCTGATAGTATTTTTCTTATGCGATAAGATATGAACCGTCCCATGGAATCCGTATGCGTCAACTGTCTAATAGAGTGCCTCCTATTCTATCAGGTCCCCGTAAAGCAGAATCAGTACAGCTTTCGGTTTTGATACAGTACCGTGGCGTGCTAGAGTAGGCATGGGCAAATTGACCTTTCAGGATAGGAAATAATTTCAGGCCGCAAGGCAAAAAGGTTGCTGCAGCAACTTCGTTTGGTCGACAGGAAAAGAGGCTTTTTGTTGTCCTATGAGCAGGAACACATGCATAATTAGGCTGATATTAAATTAATAATAGGTAAAATCATACGAAGGATCACCTGACTGAATAATTAGAACCGTTTCTACGGATACGCTGAATCCAGTTTAGTCATCCTGCTATCACATGGCCCGTGGTGAATGGTGATGACTTTTTCTCCAATCTCCATGCCTGCATATAGCAATTTAAATATCCTTTTATTAAAAAATATATTTTGAAGGCGAAACGATATTTCAGTTATATTGCGTACAGTAGGACCACCGAGTTGGTAATGGCGTATGTTCTGAATCCAACACATCACCTGTCACCACAGTTGATGAGTTGACCACTTGACTTCTTCATACAATTTCCGATTTCAGGTGATTACTTGACATGGATGAACACATGGGAAGACGAACAGTCGGCGGCCTCCTCTTCACCAAGGGAGGGTCAATTCTTCTCTTCAGAGAAGACGGTTCGCGCCCCAAGGCTAAGAATTGCTGCTCGCGCCATGGTTGTAGCGGTCGGCATTCAGTTGACAAAGCAAAAGGCAAGGAGGTGCCCAGGGCAGCCGTGCCCAGTGAGTCAGCACCGGCTACCCCCGGGAGATCGCAAATTTTGAGGAAGCCCAACAGAAAGCCTCCATTGCAACAGGAAAGCAGTGCTTCGGACAGCATCAGCAGGGATGCAGGAGGCTCCTGCAGTGAGACCGGCAACAGGTCAAGAGACACTCCTGGGCGTGATCTATTGGCTCGGCTCAAGGATAGGGTCAACGCGTCAAGGAAGCGATCGTTGAACAGGGAGAACAGCCCACCGTCGCCCAACGAACCCGGTGCTAGCTCCCCGAGCAGTAGCCGGTCGATCTCAAGGCCGTCGCATCGGGCAGCTTCAAGGATAAGAAAAACAGATGACGGTGCAAATGCAGTAACTGACAGTGCGCACAGAAATGGCTCTCGAGATGCTAGGAGGAATTCAGAGAGGAGTGACGATGACTTGCTGCTAGGTGAGCAGGTAGCAAGAGACCATGTGCCTTCTGATGGGTTTCTTTCTGGATTCATGGCAAGATACAGAAGCGGCCTTCAGGGAGGAGTCTCATCTCTGGAGGACAGCGTGGAGGATTCAAATGGATACTGGCGCTTTGATACGGGAGTAACTGAAGAGGTAAAGCTACAATGATCTCTCTGATGTCTTGGAGAAATTGTATAGAGAATGTACTAAAGTGTGTCTCTTGCAGCTTGAGAACTACTTCATATTCAATGATCGGCATAGAGGGATGAGGATGGATATTGACGGCATGTCGTACGAGGTATGTCTGAACCTCGAATCCCTTGATCTGATTACCTGATTTCCTTTATCACTTCCTCTTCTCTTCCCTCACTTCAGTCCACGGCATGCCAGCATCGTTTGTTTGTCATGCTTTTGTTTCTTCGGATGTTAAAACATTTGCAACACTTTGCATTGCAGGAATTGCTTGCCTTGGGGGAGCGAATTGGTACTGTAAACACTGGCCTTTCAGATGATGCGTTGGTGAAGTGCCTGAATAGGAGCATTTACATGCCCACAGCTTCAGGTTCTTATGAAGATTGTGACAGAAAGTGTAGCGTTTGCCAGGCAAGTTCCATTGTATAATCGCATCATGTTATTAATTATCCTGAAGGGCGTACTATTTGGAGACCTGCTGCATCATGCTAAACATTTCTATTGCATCTTTTTTTGTCAGGAGGAGTATTTAGCCGGTGAGGAGCTGGGCAAGATGGCGTGCAAACACTACTACCACATATCCTGCATACAGCATTGGCTCAGGCAGAAAAACTGGTGCCCCATCTGCAAATCAGTTGCTCTGCATACAAACTAGCAAATTACTTCCCCAGCAATGAAGTGTATAGATTGCCCATGTCTAGATACAGTATTTTCTCTCTGTACTTCTTCATAGAACAAATATGTCATTTGTTTGGACCTTCAGGCTTCCTTGCTGCTACCTTCAGCTCAGAATCTGCAGCGACTGGGCACGGAAAAGGAGACAGGGAGCAACTCTTGAAGTGAGAAATTCCACTTTCTCCTACGGTTGAAGACAGAAGTTGTTACCGGTCAATTCATGTTCTTTGTCTGTGTTGTAAATACATATCTTCTCATCCTTAATTCTTTTTGAACGGGCGGTTCATAATTAAGAATGCATGTTATTTTTTTAGCGAAAAAGGATTCGTATTTGTTAACCGTATAGTTTGATCCACATACGCAGGGGTATAGCATACAGCATACGCAGGATTCATATTTAGTTTTTTCTATACGCCAGATGTGTCGATACGTTCTGAAAAAACCAAATAGTTCGATACGTGGGCCGGACGATGTATCTGAACATTTTCTGGATACGGCCCAACCCACTAAGCAGCCGCTATCATCCAAGTCACTCCCTCTGCCCAAGCACGCACACAGCACACGCGCAGCCGCCGCCCGGCGTCTGCCTGCCCGTTCGCCGGCGACGAGCCGCCCGCGAGGAGGAGCTACGACGCCGTCGCGGCACGCACGAGCGCCGCCTGTCCGCGACGAGCCGCCGGAAAGGACGAGCGTGGGCACCCGGCACGCAGCGCCGCCAGCAGCCGTCCGACGTCCGCCCGCTCGCGTTGAACCTCCACCTCCAGCACAGCACTCTCCCTCCCGTAATCGTGAGTTTTCCGTTCTCGATCTATTCTTACTCTGGATTGATTTCTTTCTTCCCATTTCTTTTCCTCTTTGATTTCATCCTTCTCAATCTGATCCAGAGACTTGTTCTTGATTTCTTGAGGGGTAAATGACAGCATCGAGCAGTGCTGTGCTAGCGAGTTGTTGGCACTGCGGAATCCGATCCGGGTTGCAAGTGTGTATTTTTGTAAAAACTTTGAAGTTTCCGATTCGGGGCCGGGCTAGCTGATTTTCTGATTCATTCATAGCCTTATATATACAAGTCCATGTAGCTTTCCGCGCGCAGGGTCACAGGGAGACAAGACAAGACAGGGAGAGGAGGAGGCCAAGTCGCCGCCGCAGATGGAGAGGGAGCGGCCTTCGCTGGGTCGATGCTCTGGCCGCTTGCCTGAATTGGGCGCGTCGAAGCAGCCCCTGTTGGATAATATCTGCTCTGGCCGCGCGGCAAAGCGGCCGGCGCAGCAGAAGAAGCATCTCTACCTGTTGGTGGACGACTGGGAGAGGGGGTACAGCCTCCGCATCCGCAACCGTAAGGTTGGTGAGGACGACCAGCCCCCTCTCGTCCGCATCGAGGCGCAGCATGGGCGCTCGTGGTCCTTGGTGGCTCACGGCAGCAAGATCTTGTCGATGTGGCCCTCCGAGTCCAGCCCGGGCATCCCCGTGTTCGACACCGAGACCCTGGGAGTGACGGTGTGCCCGCCTCCGAGGAGCCGCAGGTCCATCAGGGGCTGCAGACCCTCCGTTGGCCACAGGCTCGTGGCGTTTGCTTCCCCCTACGTCGAGGTGCTCGGCCCCGAGCCGCCACCCGGCGGCACCCGCCGAGGCCGAGAAGCCGTGGTCCTGGACCAGCGTCGAAACGCACGCGCCGTTCGCGTCCAGCCTCGTCAGCAGCTACGCGGTGCACCCCGACGGGCGCACCATCTTCATGTCCGTCAAGGGCTGGAGGCCCAACCCCAATAAGACGCTCGGCATCCGGGGCCAGCGAGTGGACCTACCTGGGCGAGTGGCTGCTGCCGTTCAAGGGTCGGGCTCTGCCTCTACAAGGAAGGCGCCGGGCACGCCTGCTGCTGCGACGTCCCGCCTGCTGCGGGGTGCCAGACCATGCCGGCCTGGAAGCTCGGGAAGGACTTGTTGTGTGACCGGGACTCGAGCACGCATGCGGGAGCTAAGCTGGTGTACATGGGAGACAGTAGGTTCTGCCTGGTCGCGTGCCGGAAGGCCAAAGATTACGCCAGCAACCCGAGCCTGCGAGCGATGGACATGGCCTCCTTTGTGATCAAGTACAACAAGGATGGAGACCTGCGGACCGCCAAGCATTGGGCTCATGGATCCATGTCGACTGTCGTACTCGTACCAGATGGCGCATGAATATGCTGACCCGGTAGGAAGCGCGGTAGCATTCTGGATGTAATAGCTTACTGATTGTAAAAGTCATACAATAGAATACAATTCTACTCCCTAGCACTAGGCACGATCTGTCAGCCACGCTTATGTACCTAGCAAACGCCCAGACTGCTTCCAAAGCACTAGGCCAAAATGAACAGATCTATCAATATTATGCCCCGCGGAGAACAGCATAATTATGGCTGTAATCTTACATTCTCAATCCTGGAGAACCTTCTCTGGATCTAATTGCCCACTACAGTAACTGGAAGGAACAGCTGAGAGCTCCATCCTTCCTTTCCACTCCTCACCAGGCTTCAAGGTAATGGGTTTCTCAACAGCTGCAGGCTCCACGCACAGCATGCGTTTGTATTCTTCATCCCCCAAATCTTGCGTGTTTTTTGACTTCTTATCCCACGGGTTCCATACAACTACAAGGGGAAAGGGTAATGAAAATATGTGTGTTGTAATTAACAAGCTAAATGAATGCTGATAAGAGCACCATCAACTATTAAATACACTTACCCGTATCTGGAAGCCCATCTTTACGTAAGACATATGTTCTTTTCTTCTCATGATCAATTATTGCGATTTTTGGTGGTGCGTCTAGATATATTTTGTCAACCTTCAACACAAAAAAAAATGCTTACAAATCAGCAGTCTAGTTTCACATGTGACATTGAACTAGTTTGGTTACCTCTGCTTCAAACACAATTGCATCCCCTTGCTCCGTGAATCGCTCTTTCTCGTTCAGGTTGTCAAGGTAGTCCAATGTCTCCAGCCCTTCAACGCGTATTTCACTGAGAATATTTGTGGCTTGAGTAAGCAAGCGAAAACCATTTGAATTCTCAACAGTTTGAGCAGGTATGTGCTTGAATTGACATAAGGTACATGATACTAAATGTCTGTTTATGCCTATTTTCCCCAACTTTCAGCTCCCTCCTTACCTATACAACTAAAGTACATGACCAGCACTAAAACTTTGGTGTGTGCCTGCACTAAAACTATAGTATAAAACCAGCATGTTCGTCAGCAGCCCAGCTGCTTCTAGAAAGGTTTTGCATTATCCAAGTTCGGTTCAATACCAATGACACAAGCATAATACATATGAGCCTATCAAAGGCATTTACAAGTAAATCGAACACATCACTGGAAAGTCATGCAAGAAAAGTCCACAATTCCAGTTCCAGATTCTTGGAGAAGTTTCAGTTTACAATATATGAATGGAAACCTGAGAGAAAAAAAGGGGGAACGAATTGATTAAAAAAGGGTGCATACCTTATGTCTGATACGGACAAGTATGTATGATATGCAAATTGAAATGAGAAAGTTCTTCCATCAATATTGGTATTTCTAATGCGAGAAGTGAGAATCAAATCTCCTCCAGATGCAAGAGCAACTCTTAATCGAAATTCAAAGCTGCAAGTTATAATTTGTTCAAAGATAGATGAGGAGCAGAATCAGACTTGTACTACATAAAAGAAAAAGGGTGCAAACATGAGCGTGGGATGGTCTAACACGAACCTGTGAGGCCAAATCTTGAGATCTTCTTCAGAAGGCTTCAGAATGAGATCAGCAAAAGTTTTTATAGCAGTGTTTACTGGCAAAGGTGGAGGATTATCATCAATAACCCATAAACGGTTCCTTGCAAATCCATGTTTCTCAAGATTTCCTTGTGTTCCAAACTGCATATATATGGTTCATTTAATTTTTAAAATTCAAGCAGTCAGTTTTTTTAGCATGGGTTTCTGAAAATAAAATGAGGTTGCCATACTTGAGGAAAGCAAATAGGTATTCCACCACGGATTGCTTTTGGAGGCTTGAAAATGGCCTGAAAAGGAAGAGATGCTACGATTAATGCAGAAATACATAGAAAAACAAATAATTAAACAAAGTTGCTTATAACAGAGCCTAGGGCCTCATACTTATTAACCCTCCATTCGTGCAAAAAAAATCCAATTAGAGAGTAAAGAGTCTAAGAGGGCAAGGATCACAAATACATGAGAAAATGAAGCAGCAGTTTGTAGCTATTTCAAAATGACTCATGAGAAAATGAGAAAAATATGGTGGAAATATGTTTGGATCAGATCTAATTAATAACGAAATTATTTGGTATGGACAAGGATGATAGGGATGCAGCTCATTCTTCTCATGCAAGTTCTTTTTCATCTACAGTATACTAATATTATAGAAGTTAACCAATGAGGTCATCCATGACATCTTGAATGCTTCTGCACCTTGCTGCTGACAAAAAGTAACTCATCTCCATGGTCATTCTTCCAAGAGGTTACTTGACCTCCATATAGGTGGACCTTGCAAAAGACAACATAATTGATTAGCTACAGCCTACTGGAGTTAAAGCCTGATGTAACACTAGAAATGCAATTATGAATTTCATGAAGCTAGCATGTGTATCCCGTAAGGATTTGCATTTTGGTACATGGGTACACTTACAGACCTGGATAAAAAAAAAGATGGAGAAGAAAACGCCAGCTAGAATGACATTTGACACCCACTGACAGAAGTTTGGAGCCTCCTTATACTAGAAGAGTTAACTAACTAGTGTGGCAAGACTTAGAAAACAAATAATTTATCTAAACAACAACTGGATAACACTTAAGGCTAACCTACTCGTCATGGCCTTAAACTCCTCTGTGATGCAAGATCCACAGATCACAACAAAGTTCTGCTATGAGCTCTTGATGTGACAGGCATTTGGTGCTGGGCAACTTCACCAATACAAGCATAACAAATATGGGCGCAGCAAACATGCTAGAACTAGAAACACAAATTCACGGTGGTTCTTCCATCCTATCAGAGGGGGAAAAAGAAAGTTGCTATCCTATCCTCCGCACTCAAGGAGTCTAGCACCTCCTATCCTACAGGCCATCAAATGTGTTCCGGACCAAATTCCAACAACCTGAGGAGCATCCATCTTGAAAGCGAAAGGGCAGCATAACCTAGGCCCTTTTCCCTTTCAAGTTGCATGGTCGGTGCGTTTTCCGCCATTAGATTCCAACAGACGGAGGATTGCCCACATAACATTTGAAGTCTTTCACCGTCACTTTTTCACAGTCCACCTATCCGGATGTAAATGCTACAGCGACGCATGACCAAAGCTGCATCTACCATCCTTTTTCTCGGTGGAGTAGATTGCAAAAATTAACCATAAAAACACTTACGAATGATCTAAAGACGGCACCGCTAATTCATCTGATTAAAGCTGACAATAAAACAACAAATAGCCAACTAGAAAACGAAGCGGCGATCGCTACTTCCAGCAAAGGCTAAAACGTTGAAACGCCAGACGCTGGCACGCCTCAAATTAACCGGGCCGGTGGATTTGATCGCGCAATGCGCCAGGCCGTACGCGCCAAATCAGAGAACCCGAACGCTCAAACCCCTCGGCAAGCTCCACACTCCCTACGCAGATCGCAGCAAAACCTCCATGATCGATCAGGTAGGAAGCGGGAGGCGATTCGAGTTCGTTACCTCCGCGGACCAGCCGCGCGCCTCGCGGAGGACGAGCTTCTCTAGGCTAGTGGGGCCCTTCGTGCGCTCCACGGACGACGGCTGCGGCGTTGGCGGAGACGGCGACGACGACGACGCGGCGGCCATGTCCCCGCCGGCTCACGCAGCGACGAGTTAGTTCCTGCTGGTTCCTGACTGCGGCGAGCGCGAGGAGCGTGACTGCGTGAGCATCGGCGCGCGAGTGGACTTGGGGAGTGGAGTTGGTGACGAGAGGAAAGGTGGGAGAGCTACTTATAAGCGGGCCCAGGAGGAATGGCATGCTTTTCACGGGCATTTGTCTCGAATAATTTAGTTGGAGGTATACCTCCTGAAGCCTTACTAGAACAAATCCATTCGAACTTTAGTTATCTTAAGTTCTTAACACAAACTCGGGCCAGCACGAACATTGTGGCTGTAAACTTCAGTGTGGACTAGACTGGTAAGATCGATGCCCGTTACACGAGTGCTTTCCGACCAAACCAAAGCCTTTGCCAGGCTCCTGCTGTTGACTTCCTGCAACCGTCTTCAGAGAATAGGATTCTTACAACAGTCAGGCAACTTCCACGAGACCACGAATTTCTATTGGCTCAATAAGACAATTTTCCAGATTGTTCACAATCCAAGGCTTTACATCGACTGTGATTAACACTGTTAGCCTTAGTTGTGTACCACAGAGAAAATACTGCAACATTCTTAGATTCTACGGAAGTTTCTTCAACATGTCCGTCCAAAGGTAAGCCGTAGATTCGAAGTATATGCTTCACACGCAAGACAAGTTGTGTTAAGATCACTGGGAACCTCAACAAATTGTAAACATTATCTTGCACTCTTCAGCTCAAATCCAATGAAGGGAACGTTTCCACAAGTTATAGCTGTGAGTGAACATCACAATGAAGGTGAAAAAAACGCTTGAGCTACAGGTCACATCTGCACAGGATCTATGAGCTGATGAATGACTCATCTGTTTGACTACTGACTACTACAGATTTCTGATGTCTCTTGTATTGTATGCAATCCATCTGATGGCTCCTTTCTTTGTTATCTCTTGTTTCACAACGTTTGGTGCTTTACTTTGACATATCAATGGTGACAACAGCAAGAGGCAAGCATACCTATAACAAAAATCAAGCATACATATCAATATCATGCTTCCAGATTCGCATCCATTTAAAGAAGAACAATAAAAATCTATTTTGCTAGTGACCACACACAGACCATAAGATATGTTTACTGAAGTACTGATCACGCCACACTCATTTGAAAGTTACTAGATTTAAAACCTAACTTGTAGATCCTAAAAAATATTTTTCTTCACAAAGTAACCATAAATAAATGCAGCAAAATATGAGCCACATCTGCTAAGGAGGCCAAGTGCAAGATACTGAAAGTGTGAAATGTCAGTCCACAGGTCTAGGTTTGGTCAGGAACCACACATGCTTTCTAAAACAGAGCCAAAAACACTTTCAATATGAAAAAATAGTTGTGAGAAGTTATTGTACACAAACACAGCTATGATTCTGGGTAAGGAATCAAATGTTCAAATCACAAAAAAATTGCTCATGTTATTTTAAGAAAAAAAAAGAGGGCTATGAGATTTTTCTTTCTTGCTATAGAAAAAAGCATGTATCCACCACATTTATATGCACTACCTCAAGGTTTGACACTTAATGAAAACTTGATAGAGCAGTTACTTAAATAGTAAATATGAATCACATGGTATCAAATGAAAACGTAAACGTCGAGGATCCGAAGACATACTTTCACTTAATAAATGGTAACCCCGAGTGCACTCTCTGTGCGTATTCTTCATATTCAGAGCCAAAGAACTGCCTCAAGAAAAATTCTTCATACCTGCTCTGAGTGAAGGAATCACAAGAAAAGGGGGGAAATACTTTTACTCTTTTCACGAAGATGTTGTTCATATTCAGCGGTTGATGAAACACTTAAAGAGGTATGCTTTGAAAATGTCAATGATCAAGATAGAAAGCCTAGAATGACATAAAAAAGAGAGGGAAAATAAGATGTTCTTTCAGCAGGATACGGTATCCGTTTTGAAAAGAATCGCCACAAGACAAATGTGAATGCAACTGTTGATACTGGATTACATAGCATAACCTGGGTACCTACTGCCCATATAAGAAAACCAGAATATCCAGGATGGCGCATAAACCTGTATAATTAAGCAGAATATTTAGCAATTGAAACTGTTGAATAGTGGTAGTGCAAATGTAGAGTAGTAACTCAATAGGTTGGAACTCTCGCAAACAGTAAAGAATCTTTTACCTATACACCCCATGGGTAATCAACTGATGCTGATCTTCATGATAAATTCTTATAACATGAGTGAAGGCTCGCCCAGCTGTGATAACAGCAAGTTTACGAATAATTTCACCGATAAGCACCATTAGAAGGCCAATATTACTGACAAAACAGTACTCTTTTACTTCTGGAAAGATCAGTATTTCTGTCAGGTGCTCCAGCATTGCAAAACTCATAGCCAATACATACTGCTTGCTAATAAGGAGTGCTGCATGAGAAGCAACTTTATTACTAACAACACTGCCAAAAATAAAGTTAGGATAATGCCAAGTCCTACCTAAATTTTTAGAGTTAAGGACAAAAACTAACAATTACCAGTATCAACATAGGCATGCCTGATGATATTTCATATGATGTTTGATCAATGCCCAATTACTAAACAGAGGTTTCGGCTGTACTATTTGAATAATTTAAAAATATCAATTCATCCTATCGCAAAAGACATTCAAGAACTCTTCCTATAATCATCATCGCAAAAGGAACCAGAATTTAAAGAATGGACCGTTTAAAGCAAAAGCATCATCTTCGTGCTCCCTGTTTTGGCAGGAAACTATGGTGTGATCCCATACTACCACATGATCTGGACGAATGCAAGCTGCAGAAGCCCAGTTAACATTAACTATTCAATTCATACAATTAAACACTAATAAGGTTAATGAAGTAATTAATTAGCTAATTCAGGTTTCATTTGTCACAGCCTACTCAATTGATTCACTTAGATGCTACTTTCCCAATTTTTGTACTTTTAACTCAAAAGTGCTGGCCCATTGCAAAATGTTCTTTATTTTCTGAATTCATTAGGGTATAACACTTGGTGGCTAGTTTATGCCAAATTAAACAGATAATTCTAAAGTTGTATAGATCGGACAGCAAAAGCAGTTTAAAGAATGCATACAGCAAAAGTGAGCCAAGCGAGAAATTGCCAAGACATGGCACAGGGATTTGCTTCAACTACTCAGCGGATAGCTTGAATCTAGTAACAAAACTGAGTTGCAATTTAGGAACCGCTCATTGACACTTAAAAATTTCTAGTAAATTTCACGAGTACAGTTCAATCTGAGCATCTTACTCACGGAGAATTTGCTTCAACGCAGTGGATCTCTAGATTCAATCTAGTAGTGAAACTGAGTTGCATTAGGATTCACTCAATACACTTTCAAATCTAGTAAATTTCACAGGCACAGTCCAAATTACGCTCGAATCACAAGAGAGATGGAGTTATGGCGCACTCACAGGTGGCGGTGACGTTCCGAGGGCCGTGGAAAGCGGCGGCGAGGACGTACTCGGAGCCGTGGAAGAAGAGCAGCGCGGCCGCGAACTGCCACGCCTGTCTCCTGGCCGACATGGGCACAGCGGGGATCTGGAGCCCGAGGCTTGCGCTAGGGCTATGGGGGGCTCTAGCTCTAGGAGGAGATTCTTTGCCGAGAGATGTGCCAAGGAGGGGATGCCGCATACGGAGGCTTTTCAGACAAAAGGCATGCGGGGGAGCTTTTTGCCACGCGCCGGCACGGGAAAAACAAAGCCGGTGCCGGCCTCTGTGCTTCTCGTGCCACGGCGGCGACGGCGTGCCGCACGGGTGAGCGCCGCCGCGTTGCGGTGCTGCTGGAACTGGGAGACGGCGGCGTCAGCGAAGGCGAGAGGTTGGCGCCGCTGCTGAGATGGGCCCACTGCAATGGAGGAGAGGACTCAGGGACGCCGGGCCGCCGGGCCCAGCCCAGTTGGGCGCGGCTGGTGGACCGGACCTGTTAGCATCATAGCAATGGCCCAAAAGTTCATAGAAAATTTCATGTGGCCTAAGCCTAAACGACAAAAAAAAAAGTTTAAAGATGGTAGTCAAGTTGCGAGTAAATAATAAAAGGCATAATAATTCACCAAATAACACACTCAGTTCATGAGTAACATAAAGTTATAGATGGAATTACATATAAAGCAGCAGCGTATGTAAAGTTTAGCAGCGCGTTATTACCATCTAGTTCAAACATAATAGGAAGAGGAACAGTTTGATTGCTGTTCGGCTACAGGGCAATGAGAAGAAATTGAAGGCCAATCTTATGGAAGAAAACCGGTATAGACCCAGTAGAGAAAACGCAAAGGAATTGAGCCTTTTTTCATGTGAAAGAAATTAAAAATGAAATTTAAATTTATGTTCTCATACCAAGTACTCTGTACTCCCTCCAGCCGTAAGATCAGACGTTTGGTTCATTTTGGGTATCCTTTCACGACTGAAGGCAATGGATGCCAGATTGCCAGGGCTTGAGGATCATTCCCCGGGGCAATGCCCTGCCAAGCTATCTGAATCAATGAATTATAAATAGGCACTTTAAAAACATGTATTTTTTTTTGTGAAATATGACGCAGGAGTACTGCATACTTTGTTGTGAATTATTAATGCTACTGTTCGTTTTAGGTGCAACATATATGAGAAATCATATCATATCACCTCCACTCTTACCTGACATTCCACTATTTGATTCCGTATGCCTAGCTTCGGGTGCTCAAAACTAATTTTTAATTCAAGTTATGTTGAATATTTGATGCCAATTAGAGAATTAAATATGAGCTAACTATAGAACCAATTGCATAAATGAGACTAATTCACGGGATGAATCTATTAAATCTAATTAATCCAATATTTACTGTAACATAATATTATCAAATTATGGACTAATTAGATTTAATGGATTCGTCTTATAAATTAGTCTACGTTCATGCAATGAATTTTATAATTAGTCTATATTTAATAAATCTAATTGCTATCAAATACTCAACGTGACGGGAGTCCCGAGGAGCCAAACATGAAACAAACACACGCGATTCTATGAAGCGGCAAATCGACGGATTTTCCACCGCCGAAAGAGTATATGGGCACGTTGTGCAGTGTACAAAGCCCTGCTGACGACGACGACGACCGTGGGCACGCAGATGCACACGTGTCACCCGCCGGCCCCAGCAGCGTTCTCGCAACTCTGCATGCATGCACTTCACGGCGTGGTCGAGCACTGAGCACACCAGCTGCTCTGTGTTTTTAGCGTGTCGCGTTGCGTCACTCATCATTGGCATGTGCTGAAATAACAGACGGATGGATAGACTCCACCGGGAGGAGAGCTTGTCCTAGACACGTCTGCCGGTGCACCGCACCTGGACACCTTTTCTTTCCCCGGAACAGCGCAGGCAGGCGCTCGAGGTGGCATCCCCAACCGCGCACGTCAACGCCACGTGGGCTCCACCCACCCCTCCGTCACGTGAGCTCCACGCCCCTGACGCGCCGGGGCCACCCGTCCCCGCCGTTTCCAAGCTCGCGCAGCCCCCCGGCTGTTGGATCGCCCACGGGCTCGGTCCCCCGGTCCTGCCCTCCGATCGCGGATTCGCCCAGGCCCACCCGCAGAGGGAGCGACACCTCGGCACGGCACATGGGCAGTACAGGCGAGCGAACGGCGCGGTCAGCAGGAATAAAATAAGGCGTTTCCCAGGTATTCTAGGCGCTTATCACCTCGTTAATCATTTAACAATCCGATCCGCAGCTAATTAAGCCCGGAAGTATATCTTTCCCGCAAGGAAAGGGGGAGAAAATACGGGCGGAGAGAGAGGCGAGCAAGGAAGAAACCGAAGAAATCGAGGAGAGGGGATTGGATTGGCCTCTGCGATTGTGGGTGATTCGCTCGCCCCCTCCCCAGCGCCGCGCTCCTCCCGCCGGTCCGGCCCCCAATCCCAAATCCCTAGCCCTGCAAGAGGGATCCCGAATCCGGCGTCCAGTCCCAGTCCAACCTGTAGTCGTTATCCGCCCCGCCGGCTTGGCCGTCGCGTCCGTGCTCGCCCCCAACGCCCCCGCCGGAGGAGAGGGGAGGAGTTGGATCGGGGAGCATTGGGATGGCTGCCGCCGCCGCCGCAGCAGCATAGGATGGAGCTGGATTCCTCCGGCGGCTGCTCGGCTGCTCCCGCGGAAGCTGTGATCGTGGCGATTGGAGGCGGAGGTGGGGGTGGGCGGGGCACTGCGCGGCGGGCCGGAGATCTCCCCGAGCGTCAGTGAGAGCTGCGGAGTAGCTGGTCGGTTATGGAGGAGAGTGGAGGCAGGCAGGAGGACGCGGCGCCGCCGTGGGTGCCCGGCGAGGCCACGGCGTTCCGCCGTTTTGCGGCGGCCACCGCTTCTGGGAGGCCGCCGGAGGCGACCCCGTCGGTCTCGGGCAATGGGGCTGCTTCCCGCGTCAGCAGCCTTCACGGCGTCAGGCGGAAACCGGTATGGCTTGGTCTCCTCCCCCCTTGCTCTGTTACTTCGGCTACCGAATTCATGGGAATTGCGAGGAAGTATAGTACTAGAGTAGCTGAATTCCTGCTTCCTTGACTCCTTGTGCTGCTCGTGGTCAGCTGTAAACTGTAGGCTTTGATCCTCTGACTGTTGGTGCGTCGAAATTGTTGCTGGTCTGCTTGTTGCTTGCCTGGTTGCCTTGTGCATAGCATTCCTTTTCCTCGTCTATTATAGGAGACAACTGGTTTAGACTGAGAATTTCATTGAAGACGGTAGTGTTTTCTGGTTTGTTGGACTCTGGTGCTGTTGAGAACACAAGAATTTCAATGCTTAGGTAGCTTTAACTAGTGTATCTTGTAAGAAACTAAGAATGCTCTGGGACATAGTACTTGCATCTAGTAGCTTTGGCATATTTCCTTGCTACTGTTTAGCTTAGGAATGTTTTGGGTTGTTCTGCTCTTTCCAAATTTGATGAGCATTTGAGGAAGACCAATCAATATCATACTCTGCGAAACATATTTATGGATTTCTGTTTGATGAGTTTTCTTCCTTATTATATGTACAAAGATGTTCTGCCCTCTTGTTGCAATTCCTCTTTTTGTATGATAACTTATTATATGTACAATGATGTTCTGCCCTCTCGTTGCAACTCCTCTTTTTGTATGATGCCCATTGAACTTTTGATGTTCTGGAGTTGGTTGACTCTTTGTACCATGCAGTTTGTTGCAAGATTAACAGCAGGCATCATTCAGACGTATCAACAGTGTGATCCTAAGTTTAAGTACTCAGATGAGAACATCCCGAAGCGCTTTCTCACCAGTCCCTCCATCCCAGCCCATAATGATGGACTTGACAATGCAAATTGGGACCTCATATTGTATGTCAACCTAGAATTGGTTAATAAGATGTCAAACCGAAGGTTACTCTTCTACAACTTGGTATTTCAATGTGCCATATTTGCTTGTTTCATCGTTTTGAAATGTACCTTGTTATTTTGACACTCAGGTTTATCGTCAAGGAAATGCTTGGCCAGGGAACGTTTGGTCAAGTTGTCAAATGCTGGGACACAGAAACTAATGACTATGTTGCTGTGAAGGTGATAAAAAACCAGCCTGCATTTTACCATCAAGCTATCATGGAAGTTTCACTGTTAAGAACGGTATGATAGTCAATTGAAACTTCATTTCACTCGGTATGTGTGGTGACTCACCATTACAATTGTCTATGTATTTGCAGTTAAACCAGAAATTTGATCCTGACGATAAGCATAACATTGTCCGTATGCTTGATTATCTCTCATTTCAAAATCATCTGTGTATAGCCTTTGAAATGCTTGGGCAAAACCTGTAAGCTGATTTCCTAAAAGCTTTTTACCCAATTGCTTTGTCCATTGATTAATTTTTGCTCGAACTGACTATAAACTCCCATTTCAGGTATGAACTACTGAAAAGAAACCAGTTAAGAGGTCTGAAAGTGAAATATGTGCGGGCCTTCTCAAAACAGGTGATATATCTGTTAGTGTATTGTATGTATTCCAATTTAGTATTTTCTGTTACCAAATTGTGTTTGTTTTTAGATATTGGATGCCATGGTTGTGATGCGAGATGCTGGCATAATACATTGTGATCTGAAACCAGAAAATATCCTCTTGGCTCCCAGGTGAGTTAGCATTGGATTTCCATTATTAAGTTTTGGCCCACTATTTTAAAAATGTTTAGCTTGACAGTGTGAGATGAATTTACAGTGTCGCAACAGCTGCAGCAGTGAAAGTTATTGATTTTGGATCAGCATGCCTGGAGGGTAAAACGGTTTACTCGTACATTCAGGTGAAATTTTTGGAACTTCTGAGACATCATTTCTTAATTTCTTATTTAAGTAAAAGTTGCTTAATTGAAAAATAAGACATTGGTACTTTTCTTCCATTTTTCTAGAGCCGCTATTACAGGTCTCCGGAGGTTCTTCTTGGCTATCCGTATCCTATATAACATGGGAAGTTGTTTAATTTCATTCAAGCTTCTTCTTGATGGTTTTTGTTATTTATTAATATATTTTCCAATGAAATGCTTCTTCCTTTTAAGGCATGTTCTTAGGATCATTTTCAAGTAGTTTGTCTGAACCTTAACACTTAACAGATATACAACTGCGATTGACATGTGGTCTTTCGGTTGCATAGTTGCTGAACTATTTATAGGTTTGCCATTATTTCCTGGAGCATCAGAATATGATGTGCTTCACCGAATGATGATGATTCTTGGGCAAGTTTCTTTACCTAATTTTCTCTCCTAACTCTGCATTTTGTGCGCAAGATGGCTGCATTATGTAACTCCATTGTTCAGCTAAGAATTTTTCTCATGTAGGGAAATGTCATTATGTAACTCCATTGTTCAGCTAAGAATTTAACTCACCTGCCGACATATTTATAGGGGGCAGCCACCAGATGACCTGCTAAGGGAAGCTAAAAACACTGGAAGATTTTTTAAACATGTTGGAAGTATTTTTCCTGGCAGTGAGGCACCTGATGGTATTCCTAGTGCATACAGATTTTTAAGTGAAGAAGAGGTTGAAGCAGTAAGTTTCTTGTGATTTCACCCTAGTAGCCCTGGATCTTTTTATTTTATATGTGGTCATTATGCACTGCCTTACTGTCTGTACAAATACAGAGAGAATCCAAGAGGCCAAAGGTAGGGAAGTGGTACTTCCCACGCCTAAAGCTTGACAGACTCATATATAGCTATCCTTGGAACAATTCAGAACTGACAGGTTTGTTTATTTCTTTTCAGTCTCTAAATGTAATTTGGCCCCTTGCTGCTTTGGCATAGCATGTTTACTCTTTGTTAGTTTCAGTCAGGTTACTGTAATTTTAGTGTTTTTCTGTATTCATGTTTCTTCTATTATTTAGTGAACATGATGTTGGTGTCCTGTCAAGTTTTATACTTCCTCCCAATGCTAAAAGCATTGTTTTTTGCTTTCATGTCATTTATTTGTATATAGTTTATAGTTTGAAAAAATGCGTGAATTCATGCTTGACATTTTTGAGCTGGTCTCCTGAATATGCAAATGAGAGTTCTTACAATAAAGCTTGCAAGTTTGATATCATGTTCTCAGGTCTTGCATTTTGATTCAGAGACTGAAAAAACAGACCGTTTGGCATTAGTTGATTTCTTGAAGGGGCTTCTTGAATTTGATCCAAACAAGCGATGGTCACCCGTGCAGGTATGACTACTGCTACTAGCGCAATTCCATTTCCTTCCTACTATGTACATTCTCATGTTAGGGCCTGTCAAGGCGATTTATCCTATTGACCTAGTGGTGTTATAAATTTATATCCTTTCTGTACAATCACAAGCTTTCCATTATGAAGTAATTCATATCCGGAATAACTTTTTTATATCATCTGGAATTAACTTGATTGTTGCTCTAACCTATTTCAGGCTCTATTTCATCCTTTCATAACAGGCGAACCGTTCACCGGTCCATATGAACCTGTACCTGAGACTGCAAGAATTGTGAGTATGGCCCTATTTTCATGTTTATTTTTTTACAAAAAATTCTGTCTTGGAAACCTGGTAATAAATTAATAATAGGAAGTATTGGCATTGTTTCTTGAAACTATTTTGTGATGAAGAAATTGTGGTTTCTCCCATCAAGGGTGATCAGTCCCCCTTGATTTGAAGTTCCTATTAATCACATTTGTGTACTATTTAAGAAACAAATCAAATATGTCAGCATTCTATCTGTATAATTATAATTATGAACGTGATTATTTTGCCTGCATGGCAGGCACACTACACTGTCTAAAAAATATTATCTGAAAAATTATTTTCTTTTCATTCATGTCCATCCATACATCAATCTCCAGTTCCTGTCCCTAATTTTTTCTGTCTTTCGTTTGCATTTTAGCCTGTTGCTCATGCTGCAGCAATTGATCACAATCCTGGAGGCGGCCACTGGCTACATTCAGGTCTTTCCCCTCAGGTGATAGCTATTCTCCCTTTTCCTGCTTCTGAGTTGAGCTTTATTTCATTCTCCCTATTCCTGCTTCTGAGTTGAGTTTTAGAAATAATAATTATGTGGAGTCTCTCCTAAACCAGTATGCCCTATATTTGAAACTTTTCTAGGTTGGAAGTGTGAATAGATGCGTACCTCTGAATAATGCATATCCTCCAAAGATGCCCTTTTCTTATGGGAGTAGTTATGGAAGCTTTGGTAGCCATGGTAGCTATACTGGTAATGCTGGTTTTGCTAACAGCTATGGAAGCATTGGTGATGTTAATACGGGCAATATGTATTACTCACCCTTAGGTTCTTCTGGATTTACTCAAATTGGCACTAGTCCAGATATTAGACTAAGACCCCGTCTCCCACATGATAGAGGTATTAGATTAAGTCCTGGCAGTCTAGGGCCGATGTCTCTGGGAGCCAGTCCATCGCAGTTTACCCCACCAAACTATCAGATGCAAATCCCAGTTAATTCTACTGGGAAGCATGGTTCTGGTTCTCCTGCAAGTGGAGGCATTCATGGTTCTCCATTGGGAAAAGCTGCAGTGGCAGGCCCGTATAACATGAGGAGGAACGTGCCAATGCCGCCACATGATTATGTATCTCAGCATGGACAAGGGCGTTATGGAGATGGTGTCAGTTTTAGTCATTCTGATGGTTATGTTCGAGGACATACAGGCCACTCTCAGAATGCAGGACCTAGTTCTGGTCATTCTAGTTGGAGACCACAAATAGGTTCAAGAAGTGGTTTTTCCTTGGAGGCCTCGTCTAGTCATGGGCATTCGCATGCTCTCCATTCACAGGCTCTTTCGCACTCATTTGACTTCTCACCAAATACATCAGCTCCATCAGCACTTGATCCTGCTGATTGGGACCCTAATTATAGGTACGGAAAAGCATACTCAAGTTGATTCTTGTAAATTTGCAAAACGTAATATTAATATATCCACTGTTCCATTTTGCAGTGACGAGTCACTATTGCAAGAAGACAGTTCATTGTCAGCTGATCTAAGTAGCAGTCTCCACCTAGGAGATGCAACTCGTCAAGCGAGTGGATCTATCAGATCAGCAAATTTCCAAGGCCACATCTTTGCGACATCTAACCCTGTACCAACAAACCGAAGGTATTGCTACCTAACTAATTCATACTCCTTTTTTCCTCAACCAGTCAGAAAATTATGAGCTTGCCTCCCTATTTGCTTTTTCTTTGTTAGACTGCCAATATGTGCTACCCTTTTTGTTACAGAGATCAATTATTTCATGCCTCTTATCAAGGAGAGAGTTCTCATTCCAGTGTTCCCATCAACTATGGCGGTTACAATCCTCCAAGTTATCCTCAGCAAAATCTCCGGCCTCGTCCTGGACAGCCAATTCTTCAGCCCCGATACAACCAGGCAACTTCTGGTCCTATGCGGCCGACGGGGAGCCATCACAGTGGGCAGCATGTGTGGTCTAGTACTTATGGCATGGGTGACGGAGTGCCCTGGGGTAATATATCCACTTTGTTCTCTTAAGCGAGTAGAGAACCATTTATTTCCTTCAAGAACATTAACAGTAACATCGAATCTGCAGGAGGAACAGGAGGGCACTCATTTACAGCAAGCGGACTACCATCATCTCATGCAAGAAAGGATTATGGGAGCATCTTTTAGCGGGGACCGGAGGAATGGCATTGATTCATTGCAGGCGTAAATTATTTGTACTTGCCAGATTGGAGTTGCGATGTTTCTAGCTGTTGCTTGTTTCCCGATGTTGTTGCGTTCCATTCCTCCATTTGGTCCCCTTTGCTAAGACCAGACTCCGTATATACAATATATGATCGATGATTATAGCATTCTTTGCGCGTTCTGATCTCTGTATTGTCATCATCTTAGTGAAACTTAAAAAGTTTTGTGTAGGATGTGGGGTGAACGACGTCCCTGGGTTCAATGCGGTGCAAATTGTTAGTCGTAGGGGGCAGGCCCGCAAACCTGGCACGAGCCCACAAATAGTGATTCGCTCAGTTATTGGGCTTTGCTTCTGTACGCCATGAGCCCACAAAGCGCGCAGCACATGGTTCCAAGCCCAGCAGGGAGCGCCGAGCAGCACGACGATTCGCAACCGACTCGCGTGCTCGCTTCACCCCCTTTCCCGGCGGCGGCCCGCGCTCCTCGCCGCTAGTTTAGAGATGGCGGCGAAGTCCGGGTACACACGCCCGCGCCCGCTCGCCGAGGACGCCGCTCCGCCGCCTCCCAGCGCCGTCCTGTATGTGGCCAACTGCGGACCCGCGGTCGGGGTGACCGACGCAGACGTCCGCGCGGCGTTCGGCGCCTTCGGGGAGGTCGCTGGGGTCCAGGCCGCCGACAACAGCGGCGCCCGCGTCATCGTCCGTTTCCACGA
Source organism: Panicum hallii (assembly GCF_002211085.1). Taxonomy (NCBI): domain Eukaryota; kingdom Viridiplantae; phylum Streptophyta; class Magnoliopsida; order Poales; family Poaceae; genus Panicum; species Panicum hallii. The sequence continues at coordinate 43,441,302 of NC_038048.1, read as the reverse complement.
GCCCGCCGCCGCGGAGGCCGCCATTGCCGCGCTCCACGGGCGCCCCTGCGATCGCCTTGCGGGGCGCGTGCTGCACATAAGGTACTCGGTGCCCGTGAAGCCGAAGGCTCTCCCTGGAGGCTCGCTGCCGGTGGCTCTCGCGGCATCGGAGCTCGGGATCCCCGGGATTTACATGGTTGAGGAGTTCGTGACTGCCGCTGAGGAGCAGGTCAGCCAATTATGAGCCGTCCCTGTTTGTTGTCGAAGTTTTAGGGTCTGCTAGCCCTGCTATCTCTGTGCTGAGTGGTACTCTTCTTATGCAGGAGCTACTTGCAGCTGTGGACAGCAGGTCGTGGAAAAGTCTGGCGAAGAGGAGAGTTCAGCATTATGGTTATGAGTTTCTGTATGAAGTAAGTTTGATCTTGTAAGTATCTCAGGATGATGCAAATTTTTCTGCCCCATTTGATTATCTTGTGTTTTTCTTACATCGATAATTGAATGGGACTACTCAAGACTAGAAGTGCCTGATGTTTATTTTATTAAGAGTGTGTCTTTCTTCATTTATGCTACCAGGAAACAAAAAGGTTATAAAAGTGTGAGATGCATTGTCTTGTAGTTTTTGTACTGTGTAGCATTGGTGTTGAGTTTATGATCCTCATACTGTTTGCCTCATTTTCACAATTCTTGGACCTAATCAAGTCCTAAAGTTTCACTGTCTAATAAAATGTAGTTTGATTTCACTTCTGTGGTACATAGATAACAGTTGACAAAGGTTTGTGTAGTATGAACAAACTTTAGTAACTTGTAACTTCTACCGCACAATTTCCTTTAATCATTATATCTGCAGCTAAAGAGTAAAGAAAACCTAAATTTTATGTTGAAAAATAGTCTTGATATCTACAGACAAGGAATGTTGATTCGAAGCAATTCTTGGGTGAATTACCGGCTTTTATTTCAATAGTCCTTGAGAAGATCGCTTCCTTTCCTGGTTTGAAGAAATGTACTACCAGATTAGTTGATCAATTAACAGTAAGTGTCTTTATGCCTACTCTTCTCTCTATTGTTTCCTTTGCTGAAGGTAGCATATAGAATTATTATTCTTGCCTTGCTCCATGATGTAATTTAGATTTGATTCCTTAGCGTTCTATTGGTAGCAATAGCAACATTAACTTTTGAAATAAAATAATGCATTAAATTGTTCATATGTTTACAGGTAAACGAATATCCTTGTGGTGTAGGTTTGTCTCCACATATAGATACACACTCAGCATTTGAGGAAATGATTTTTAGCCTTTCTTTGGCTGGACCTTGCATCATGGAGTTCAGGAAATATCCTAAAGGAAGTTGGCGTGCTCCAAGCGTGGTCAATGGAGCTGATGAACATATCAGTCAAGAGCCAGAGTGCATAAGGAAAGCAATTTTCCTACCTTCTCGGTCGATGTTGCTGATGTCAGGAGAAGGCCGATATGCTTGGCATCACTATATACCGCATCATAAAGTATGTAACGTTCCCTTTGCATTGTTTTGCTTCTGCTCTATATTATTCACAATGCACTAATTCCAACTGTTAATATGCCACAGAGTAAACTAATGTTTGTGCCCTGTTTTAGATCGATGATGTGGGTGGTCGAGTCATCAAAAGGAATTCAAGGCGGGTTTCTTTTACTTTTCGTAAGGTTTGCCCTGCTTTGCTCATTTCACGGCACCCTTGATAGCTGAACAATTTACGAATAGTGTGGCATGCTATCCAGTTTGTTCATTATTGGATTTTGGGTTTGCCACCATCCTTCTGGCTTTTTACTCATAAGTGCCACAGTGCTCCTTCTGGCTACTCATGTCGTATATTATGGCCTTCTGGGTGTCAATTACAGGTGAGGATGGGTCCTTGTGACTGTGAATACAAGCAATTTTGTGATTCTCATAGCAAGAGATGTTAATCTGGAAAGGCTTAACAGATTTAAACCTACTTGCTGCTACAACTATTGGGAAGTCGAAGAGACTGGTGTATGTTGTCTGACTTTTTGACACAATCAAAACAGTAAGCTTGCCCACGGATCGAAGCCGTATAAAGCAGTAGGTGTTTGAGGAAACCAACAGATAGAGAATTCAGGCAGCGAATCATTGGCTTGTAACGAGGGGACCTTGCAGTAGGCTCATTTTGAGGTTTGAGTTGTATGTCCTGCCTGATATGTTCTAATGACAAAAAATAATTTATATGACTATTGTTTATGTTACTAATGAACTACATGGAATTCGTCTTTGACTATCAGGAAACTTTTTTGATGTTAATCGAGTTTTGTTATTTGGTTCCTTAGTCTCATCATCAGGAAACTTTTCTGGATGAGGAACTTAATGGTTTTGACCTTTGAAAGAGAAATGCTGTGTTCAAGTCTAATAGATGCACGCTCGGAGATGCAAACACCCAGCACAAAGCAAAAAAAAAATGATCTGGTGATTTTCATCTTCATTTGAGTAATTACAGGAACTCTTTCTGTGCCCATCTTTAGATATGAACAAATTGTTATACACTTCACCATACATGTCAGGTGTCTGGGACAAAAATCCATATGAATGACGAGCAACACTACCTTGCTGTTCATTGCATGAGTACTAGTAGTCCGCAAACACTGGCTGCTCACCGGCGTCACCGCGGCTTGCAACACGCCGCATCCAACTACACATATCCTTACAGCATGGCTGCATCCAGGGCATTTTCATCGTTCAGCCGTGGTCTGGGAGTTCATATGCGAGGGGACATTCAAATCGTCACAGAACATGACCAAGCATCAGATCTGCAAGCTCACCACTGCCACATGTACTGAAACTTTTAGATGATTTCATTCCTATCGTAATCAACCCCATGCAGCATCGAGTATACATGGCCATTTTTGGGGTAATTTTGCAATGTTGCGTCCTGGACTTTAATCCAACTAGAACCTGCCACTTTTCTCAACCCTCTCAACCTCATCTCCTTCCTCAGGCTATCAGCACTACTCCAGTTACTCTCAGCAGCAAAAATGTGTGACAGCAGAACATTGTAGCCAGCATGACCATACTTCTTCTCAACACGGAGCAGTCTCTCTGTCACCAAATCTGCCAGCTCCTGCTTGCCCTGCGCTTTGCAGGACGCAAGCAGTGATCCCCAAATGGAGACAAAGTTGCCCTCCTCCCCCAACCCCTCCACAAACTCATAAGCTTCATCCACTCTGCCTGCTTTAGCTAACAAATCTACAACGCAGCAATGATGCTGAGGAGTAGGTGCAACCCCATATGCTTCCATTGACCTGTACAGAGTAAGTCCTTCCTCGACCAGTCCAGAGTAATTACATGCTGAAATCACTGCCAAGAAAGTCACAGCATCAGGTTTTAACCCCTTCTCTCGCATTGAGTAGAAAAGGGACACTGCTCTTTCGCCAAAACCATGCTGACCAAGACCAGAAATCATAGTTGTATAGGAGACAGTGCTCTTCTCAGACATGCTAGCAAAGACATGTTCTGCAGCAGAAATCTCGCCACACTTGGAATACATGTCAACAAGAGCTGTACCTACAAAGACATTGGAGTCCAAACACTGGCGCACGGCAAAACAATGGATCTGCTTCCCTGCACTGATGCCTCCTCCAAGAGGATCGCATGCAGGGAGCACCGAGGCAAGTGTCACTGAATTAGGTTCAAGACCTGCCTCAAGCATTGCTCCGAATGCCAAGATCGCTTGTTCAGGCTGCCCACTCTGTGTGTATCCTGCTATCATGGCATTCCAGGTGACTTCATCTCTTTTGAAATCACCACAGCCATCAAACACTCTCTGAGCCATTTCTATGCGACCGGACTTGGCATACATGTCTATCAGATAGCTCTCCAAGCCCTCGCCCTCAATGCCATGCCTTATGAGATAACCATGGGCTTGTTTACCAATCTGAAGGTCTCCTGTATTTGACGCAGCAGATAGAACTGCAGTCATGGTCACTGAATCAGCAACAAAACCTGATTTTTGCATCTGATAGACGAGTAACAGGCCTTCCAAGTCAAAATCATTCTGCACAAAAGCAGTTACCATGGTGTTCCAAGAAACAACGTCCATCTCTGGTAAGCGGTCAAAAAGCTCAAAGGCAGTTTGGACATTGCCACATCTCGAGTACATCACAACAAGTGCATTACCAAGTATCACAGGCAAGGCACCATGCATTCCTTTGATCAAGTAGCCATGCAGCTGCTGACCCAGCCTGCCATCCTGGGACTGTGATGCCGCAGTGAGAGCTGACAAGAAGGTCACAACATCCAATGGAACCTCTTTAGACCCTAGTAACCGGATAAAGAGATCCATGGCTTCAGCAAACTTCCCATTCTGCACATATCCAGTGATCATCGTGTTCCAAACCTCAGTGTTCTTCTTGGCAGTGTGGTCAAATACCTTCCAAGCTGATTGCACATCCCCGAGCTCAGAAAACATCACGATAGCCGAACTGACAACGAATAGATCATTGACATATTCCAACCCATGCTTCAGAAGCAGGCCGTACAGAGCAAGCGACCAACTGGGATCATCACTGGCCGCTGCGGGGAAGACATTGACGAAGCTGACCGGCGTGGGCCTGACAACATCCTCCAGCATACGCGCGAACAGCTCCAAGGCTTCCTGGGGACGCCCCGTCTTGACGTACCAGCCGGACAGGGTGTTCCACGAGACGGCGTTCCGCTTGGGCATCCCGTCGAACAGCCTGCGGACGACATCGACGCCGCCGTCACCGCGGTACCGCACGCAGGAGGCGTAGAGGTTGAGGAGCGAGTTGCGGAGCACCGCGGTGTCGGGCAGCGCGCGCGCGCGGCGGAGGAGGTGCGCGTGGACGGATTTCCCGAGGCGGAGGCGGCGGGTGCGCGCGCAGGCGGTGAGCGCGCAGGAGTAGGTGTAGTGGTCGGAGCGCGGCGCGGGGCGCGCGGCGTGGTTGAGGAGCGCGTAGAGGCGCAGCGCGTGGTCCGGGAGCGCGCGGGCCACGTAGGCGATGAGGACGGCGTTGCAGAGCAGCATCGGCGGCGGGCGCGGGAGCGCGTCCAGCAGCAGCAGCCGCGCGCGGTCGAGCTGGCCCTGCTTGCACAGCCGTCGCACCTGCGACGCCGTCGGGTGCGTCTGCGCCTTCTTCCCTCCCACGCCCACGCCGCCGCCGCCGCCGCCGCCGGTGCTGGTGGCGGAGGCATTGGTGGGGGCGAGAGGGAGCGAGACGGCGCAGCGAGGAGGAGGAGACATGGGACGGTGGCGCGTCGCCGTGGCAGCAGCTCCCAGCTCATCGCCTCATCGCCTTCAGGTCACGATGCCGTTGGGTAGGAAACGGGGTCACCCGTGCCCGTGCCCACTAATCACCCGTACCCAACTTACCCATCCCCAAATAACGAGGGTAATACCCGATGGGTATGGATAACCAATGGATAAAGATCAGGCTTTACCTCCGTCAAAATCGAGAAGCAATATAAAGCGAGTTTCATGAGGTGTTTTATGGTATTAATTAGCCTACCATATCAGCAATTTGGATGACATGGCACGTCATTTAAGAAGTAAAAGTTTTATGGAGTTTCATGAGGATGAAACTATGTTAAACCATTTCCAAGAACTTGGAAACCGTGTGAAACATCCATTGAGAGTGTTTTATTTCATTTTCACACAATTGAGGAAATCCTATTGGTTATTTATTTGCAGCATTTAAGTAGTATGTTGGCATATGAAATAGTGAGATGAAACTCTCTACTGAGAGAGGATGTTTCATCCTTCTATAAAGTTGACGTGGCATTTTTGAAAATATGGATATAAAACCCCATTGTGATTAGCCTAAAGCAACGGCATCATGGCTGGTGACCAGGGCAAGCGAGAGGAGGTGGCCCTCGGCCTTCATGCTGGCAGTGACGCGCGCGAGAAGGTCGCTCCTGGCTTCCACATTTGATATTTATTTATTCTGAACGGGTATATGGTTAAATGGATAATCACCCTCTAATACCCGTACATATACGGCTAATCCATACCCTCCCCAGATAATATGGGTTTGGATTTGGGTACGGGTAATGGTTAACCAGTGGCATCGTGACCTTCAGCCCGCCCCCGGGGCCGAGCCACTAACGACTAAGGCTCTACAAGCGTCTTCGCCAAATACGCTTTCCTTATTTGGTAAGCTTTGCCTGGCGATGAGCTTGACTTTTGGCGGGTGATTGGTTAACCGAAAAGTCATTAAAATGGACTAATCTGAATTTCAAAGCAGGGAAATAAAATAAAAATGAACTACTTGCATTCGACCCGTCGTGCCACCAGGAACAAGAAGTGAGGTCACACAGTCAATATTATACACCAATTGTAATACTAGTATGTTACAGAACCATTTTTCTTCCCTCTCTTTATTTATCCTCAGAAGAAGAGGCAAACAGGCCATCGATGAACCCTTTTGTCTGTGTTTACATCCATCGTCTACAAAATCACATAAAGCCATACTGGGTAAGAAATCGGCTATAGAGAATCACCTATTCGACCTATTAATGTGGGCGTGATGTGATCCCTTATTGTTTCACTTGCATGACACAGCAGTATTAACTTAGCTATTCAACAATGTATCATCAATCGTCCTCCTTATAAATAAGAAAAAGATCAATCATCCTCACGGTTCTTGCAAGTTGGGTTGCAGGGATACGGGCAGTCGATCTTCTGAGAGACCTCCCTATCGAAGTACCAGTCTCCCACTGCTTTGCCAATTTGCTGCAGAGAGACAGAGACACATCACAAGTAAGCTTCATCTGAACTGGTTTCATTTTTTCTGAATTTGTCGACTAGTCTGAGATCTGAGGGAAAAAACAAGAGAAACTGCTCAGTATCACGCGCAACTGACGCAGGATTACACTTACCGTCTTATTAACCAAGGGAGAGCCATCGGCCAACCATGTATCTTGGGCCCCAGATTGGCAGTGAGCATTGCACGAGTCGATGAACATGCCTATAGATGGAGATGGTTTAGGAAGTGCTGCCAGAAAGTCTGTCCTGAAATCTGTGCCAAGAGAATCAAGCCAATCAGATATACCCAAAGTTACTAAATTGACTGCAGGTTCCTGAAGACTAATCCAAGAAGCTGAAATAGCGCGTGCAAACTGAAAACAAAAATACTAACTTTGCAAGGTTGTGAGTTGGCTGGGGGAGCAGCTCTTAATATCAAGTTTGCATTGGGCCCAGGTCTTCTTCGGATCAGCTGGACTAGGCGCTAGGACGTTCTTGATCTGTAGGCAATGCAAACCCAAACTGGTTAGTTTTGTTCATTAAGCTAAGTTTGTTGACACAGTTTATCTTAAACAGTATGCAATGTAGAAGATATGAAAAATACCTGCCATGAATCATAGGCTGCATTAAGTATGAACAGTGGTGTGCGCAGTGTTGGGACTACATACTGCGGGAACATACACTGCATTTGTTTTGAAAGTTAGTTTTGAATGCTACAGAGGAATGTTTCGTCCAGATGAGGTAACTGGAAAAAACTGACCAGCTCAGGTGGTTGCTTTGAGGTACATGAAGCTGGTAAGTTTTTGGCTGATCCCTGAAAGATATTGACAGATTATTAGACTTCGAATTTGTATGAAAGAAAATTTTCGCTTCATCACTCTGCACAACTGATTGACAAAGATTTCTTTCACTTTCTACTAATTCTTTTTGGACAATACTTAATTATGATCATTGGTAGTTGCAAGCTTAAACATTAGGGATTAGAACCACTCTATGATCAGAAGGAAACGTACATGTAGATTCACGACATTCTTATATATTGATCTGGCATAATTGTTGCCGGAGATGTCCTTCCTGCAATTACAAAAAATGTTCTCATTGTACTGAAAAAGTTGATCTGTTAAGATATTAATACGTTAGACTGATTCTGTGGGTGCAAACCATAAGTTATTAAAAAACCAAGAGAAAATATAACATGTTACATAGCACGATCTGTGCTGAAAGTTCGCCAATTCACACCAAGAGCGCAGAACTTACCCATCAAGAAAATATCCAGCATCAGAAAAGCACTTGACCTTTGTCGTCGCTGGAAACAGATCATGGAATCTGTCACAATGTAGTATTGCTGCTAGACCTCCGGCTGAACATCCAGAAAGAAGGACCTGTAATATGTATGATGCAATGGCTCATTTTTCTAGGATCAGTAAGAACTGTTCAGGAAGTAAGTAAACATTTAACAGGATGAAAATCATGTGTTGGTTCAACTTGTGTTCCTAATAGTTGGAATGAACTTTTAAATCATTCGACAACAAAACATCATGATGCCAATTTTAGGTACTCTCGTAATTACAACATTTAGTCCTGCTGTTGTGGGTGAATAATATATTGGGCATCCATAACCATAATGTTTTCTTTTTGAATGTGACTGAATGCTAGTAGCCAGCACTGAACATACATTTTGTGCTTTGTTCATCCCTCTCGCAGTAAGTAGATCATCCATGATGGCGCGCCAAACTCTGAAACCTCTGTAATAGAGGTTTTTCCCCTAAATTGGAAACACGGTATTAGTATCATTTTTTTTTCCTGCAGAACTGATAGTGCAATCCACAAGTCCAAGACATACAGATTCCACGGCCTCAACGTCACCAGTAAATGATGAACCATCACAGTATCTGACCTTCACTCTATTCCAGTTGTAGAAATCTGCACGCATCACAAGATATCGCTCAATCGTATAGGTACTACATCATATCACAAGAGTGCCATTTTTTTTAACTAAACTTGCAGTGATACCTGTCTTCAGTTTCAAAGAGCCATCAGAGCTAGCATTATAATAGCACACTTTCAGCAGGAAAAAGAAAGTTCAAATCCCTAATTTTATCCTTTTTTTTTCAAATGTAAATGTCGCTGCATTCTTTTCTTGATCTAAGTTTGAGGAATGGTGCAAGTGGCAAACGGCGAATTGCATACCAGGGTTGGATTTCTGGCCGCCGCCTAATATCCCTGAAAACGAGAGCGGCCTCATGAATTTCGAGGAGCCCCTGAAGTTTCCCTTCCTGACGGCACACTCATCAGTATTCCTGCACCACCCTCCTCCCTTCCAAAGAGAGAAGCAAAATTTGGTCGATTCATTGCTCCCGAAAACGTCGGATCGACAGGAATACGCGAACTCGAAGAACATTAGCTTGATCGCACACGTACCTCCATGTGAACCAGCCAGTTGTTGGCGCCAGAGCCAGAGCCGGCCGAGAAGTGGTAGACCGGGGGGCTCCCGTCCAAGCACACTGCGCCACGGAAAATCACAGCGTCAACCATGGACAGAAGCTGCAATGCAGAGTGCGGAGAGGGAGCACACACCTGCTCCTTTGGCCACCGCGTTCTTCAGGAACACCATCTCCACTTCCGCCGGCCCGGCCTCAGCTGACGCCGCCAGCAAGAGGAAGCCCAGCACCGTCGCCGCACGGGCCAGCCATGCCCGGGACGCCGCCATTCCGCGAGACGAGAACAGGGTCCTCCTTCCTCCCCTGGGCGCGCGCGAAGAGAGAAACAGAGCAGGGATGGAACGGAAGGGGTGGCGACAGAAAAGCAAGCACCGGCTGGCTGTGCGCGGCCTCAGGGAGGGTCGCTGGCGCTCGTCGTTTCCACCGCGTCCTGGCGCGGCATAAATAGCAGCGGCGTCCCGTGTGAGCGCGAGGATGAGGGAGGGAGGGAAGGAACCGAGGAGGGAGGGGAGGCCGGGAGGGTGCCGACAATGCCGGTGGCCTGGTGCCAAGCAAGGCATATGCCGTGGATGGCTCTCAAAGCAGCAGCAATCTGCGAGATTTGCAGGGAGGCGTCGTCGTCATCCTCCCGCTTTAATGCCTCCCAGCAACCGATCTACCGTACCAACCTGCGCAGGCTCGCATGGTGTGTGGATTCTTTGGGCGTCAGGTCCAGATCACCGCAGGATCATGCACTCGAGCATTGAACAGCTCACAGCAAATGCAGAATGCAGGGAGTGGTGACCGTGACCGGTGGAAACTTGGTTTCTTTGCATCTGCTGTCAGCGAGCGCGCCACTGCAGTGTAGGTGTAGCACCTCCGCTTTCGGTGCCGCCCTGCATCGGATGCGAATGCGACTGTGCGAGCACTGCTTGCGCTTGGTATCTGATGAGAGGAGGTATGATGCACGACTGCACGATGGAGTGAAGTCACAAGTCAGTGTAGAGGGAGAGAAAAAAAAAAGGAGTTGCTGCACACGTGAAGACCCCCAGCCGCTCGCTCGCTCGCTCGTGTCGTCCGTCTGGTGAGGTAGGCAGGTAGCATCCAAACGTATCTGTCGTCTTCGCCGACCAACATGCGCGTCTCACTGTTAGTCTTGCGATTCTGCCGCTCGCCATGATCCCCGTGATGGTCTCTGGTGGTGTTTGACGTGAAACACTTTGAGCAGCTGGTTGATCAGGCAACATGGTCCAGTACTCCAGTTCAAATGCAATGCTTTGTATTTTTTTTTAATGCTGTGCAAACACAAGGAGGTGACACAAGGTGCTGGCAAGTGGCAATCACACAAGTGAGGGCTCATTATTCTGGTTCTATCCTGCCTGTCCGTCTTCCAATGTGCCACCGCGGGCCTGCCCGTGGGCCGTGGATGGATCCTACGACAACATACCACGGGGCCCAGGGAAGGACACAGATGGGCCAAAAAGCTGGTGCCAACCAGGACCCACCAAAGCAAAACGGGCGGGCGCAGGAACGACAAACCCGGCTCGGCCCACGACCAATTCCACGAACCGAGGCACGGAAGGCGTGGGGGATCACTTGAAAAGGACAACGGGGAGCAGTTAACGGCACGGCGACGGCACCCCCGCGGGCGTGTCCCGGGTCCATCGGATCCCGAGCGCGCGCGTGCCCCCACCGCAGGTGGCGCGCCCCCCGCGCCCCTCCCGTCCTCACATCCACCACCACTCCGCCGCTACTTCACTGCGCTCGCTCGTGAAGCGTCTCGCCGCCCCGACACGATCCACCACCCACCCATTCCCCCCCGCGCCCCGCGTCCGCCACCGCCATGTCGTCGCCGTCCGCGCACAGCCTCCGCCTCCCGCTCCGCCCGGCGCCTCTCTCCCGCGCTCGCGCACCCGCCGCCGCGGCGGCGGGCTCCTCCCTCGCGCCCTCGCCGTCGTCACGCGCCGCGCTGCTCCTTAAACCCCTCGCGGCGGCGCCGTACCGCCATCAGCCCGCGCTCCTCCTCCACCAGCGGCGCCGGCATGGGCCGCCAGCGGTCGCCGCGACCGCCACCTCCAAGCCGGTCCTCAAGGTACGCTCCCCTCGTGTCTCCCCGGCATTGGCGGCGAATGTCGGGCGATTGATCGATCGATTGCCTCGGAATGGGTTGCCGTGCAGGACCCGAAGAAGTACCAGGAGTGGGACTCCGTCACCGCCAAGTTCGCCGGCGCGGCCAACGTCCCCTTCCTCCTGCTCCAGCTCCCGCAGATCGCCCTCAACGCCCGCAACCTCCTCGCCGGCAACAAGACCGCTCTCTTCGCCGTCCCGTGGCTCGTACGCCTCCCAATCCGCGCCTCGGATTTCACCTCCTCTTATCCGTGGCGCTCGTTTTGATCGATTTTATATTGCGCGCTTCAGGGAATGCTCACTGGTCTGCTCGGGAATCTCTCTCTGCTCTCCTATTTCGCCAAGAAGAAGGAGACGGAGGCTGCCATCGTGCAAACTCTGGGCGTTATCTCCACCTATGCGGTCCTCGTGCAGCTTGCCATGGCAGAGTCCATGCCGGTGCCGCAGTTTGTGGCCACTTCAGTCGTCGTGGCCGCAGGGCTCATCCTTAACCTCCTCAATTACCTAGGGTGGCTCCCTGGAACCCTCTGGCTGCTGTGGGAGGATTTCATCACAGTCGGTGGCCTTGCCGTGCTCCCTCAGGTGACAATGACTGTTTTGCTGTGCCATCTTACGGATTCAGCTAATTATGCACTGCTGTCAGTGTTGAACTGACAGAACTGTTGTTGTGTATTGTGCTTCTGGCCTACTCTCATTGGTGAATTAAAATTCCAGGTCATGTGGTCAACATTTGTTCCCTTCATCCCCAATAGCGTACTGCCTGGCATAATCTCTGGTTCGGTGGCTCTTGCAGCTGTTGCAATGGTACGACGCATTCTATTCTCTTGCATTAAGCAGTGTCTCATACCACCTGAATGCCTTAAGTAAAACTGGAAAACTAGAAAGAGGAGCTCTAATTTCTATATGAGCAAGAGGCGACTGGACCAACCGTTTATCATTTCCACAGCACCCCGTTAGTTGACCATGCTTGATTTCAGGTTCAAAAGTGGCCTGTGTGTTTAAGAGAGGCTCTGCTCTAAGCAGTTGTGAAAACAATAATGAAGTTCACTTCCATAATAGGATGCTATTCTTATTTGATGTTTTGGTAGTTTTAGGTCCATGTTCAGTTAAATTTAATTATTTTTTGAGGAACAATGGCAGGCACTCTGCCTTTTCATTATAGAGAAGAGAGTTTATGTACAAGTAGGGAACTCTGGCCATTAGTCAGAGCTCTGAAACAAGAACTGAAAAAGGAATGGAAAAACACCGAAGAGGCTGAAATGAAGACAACATAATAAATAGATGGACTGTACTCCACCTCACACTTCCCGGTTGTTCAGCTGGATTTAGTTTTATGTAGCATGATTCTTTATTTGGTATTTCAAGCTGTTTGGTTGATTTTCCCACATCATAAGCAGCTCTTGTTGCCTCAAAAGGAAACTTGTACAGTAAGACATGCACTGCTAAAAAATATTGTGGATTAAAACACAAGATGTGTCTACTCTACTTTATCTTTTCCATCTATGCTCATATATTTCTATTTTGTGGTGATTTAACGAACTGAACAATCTAGTGCTAAAAGTAGGTTGCATTCACAATGCATGGTGTCCTGTTTTAATGTCCTCCTTCCTAATTTACGTTAGCTCTTAATTACTTTTCCCCTTTTGGTTTCAGGCAAGGATGAGCAAGCTTTCTGATGCAGGGATTAAGTTTGTTGGGTCATTGTCTGGTTGGACAGCCACACTTCTATTCATGTGGATGCCAGTGGCACAGATGGTATCCAGACTTTCACACTTGTAGCACTGGGAAACTTATGATCACATAATGCTGATACACTAACATGCAACTTGTTTGGTTGGTTCTGCAGTGGACAAATTACCTCAACCCAAGTAACATCAAAGGGTTGTCAGCTTTCAGCATGTTGCTTGCAATGCTTGGAAATGGACTTATGATTCCTCGTGCTGTATTCATCCGTGATTTGATGTGGTATTGTATTTTTATTCCATCTCGCCTTATTCCCTTTTGTGATTCAAGACCAACTCTTTGAGAAATTAGAAAGGAAGGCACATTTTGTATGAAAGATTAACGCATACAACATCATTTCCTGATTTGCGAACATAAATATCAATATCTTCTGAACTTTGAGGAGTTGGTATACCGTGAAAAGACTTATCACATCCTATCATTAACCACATGTTGAATGACAAACCTGCTTAACGGTGGTCTCAGTGGATCAATCACTAGTAACTACCTTTTGTTGCTACTTAGGAAGCCATAGAGTTCTGAAGTTATGCTATATGAGTATCTAACTCCTATAGGAAATGCCTCTGTAGATGAGATGAGGTCATAGGGCAAGATCACTGCACTTAGTATTTCTGTGAAGCTTTTACAGAAAACCTCCTTCTATATCATGTTCATTATATTAATCATGAAAGGGCGTGACAAACAGATTAAGATGCCCAATTATTTCTGATTGAATATCTTATTTTTCGTGGAAGTTTTATTTTTTTTATCTTGTATCTATTGATATTTTCTGGTATAGTCAAACCAGTGCCATTTTTGTCTACTGTGTTAGCCTCACTAGCTCACTAGCTCCCAGGATCACCCACTCTTAACACTAGAGAAAACTCAAATACACACACTAATGTGGCACTGCACACCAGCACCCTCTTGCTCTATTTCACCACAGCTCAACACAATGATTACACTGATTTTAACACCACAAATACACACACACATGCTATGCTGCAATTCAGCTGCACAACTCAGCCAAAACACTCATGCAGCAAGCTCCACTAACATACGTGTATGCAGAATCACCTCCACTAATTCCTTGCATACACGCTGACACTTTCACTTTGCTGACTCCAATCAGCACACAACCACTACTGCTGTATACTAATCTGTCAACTATGCACGCACTCCGTGCTTCACTCACAAACTGACCAGCTCTACACTCCCCCCACTCTCCCCCTCTCGGCGATCATCTTGCTTCACTCACAAACTGATCAGCTCTAGTACTCCTAGTACTCTCCTCACTCCCTCCCTCTCACTGATCAACTTGCTTCACTCACAAACTGATCAGCTCTAGTACTCTCCTCTTCTTACTACACCCCTTGCACTCTCACTCGCATACTGTATTGTAATTCCTGTATCAGCCTGTAATCATAATTATTTTCATCAATCTAGGTTCACAGGTTCTATTTGGGCATCTGTCCTACAGGGTTGGGGTAACTTGGCATGCATGTACTGGTATGTATCTCTTAGTGTGACAGCCCTTGCTTCCATGGATTTATCTTGTATAGCTCATACAAGATGGTTAACCCTTTGAATTGTTTGATTCCAGCTTCGAAAGCATCAGCAGAGAATTTTTCTTTGCAACAACATCTGGGCTCTTTCTATGGCTAGGTGTTCTCTCTTTCCAATATCTACTTTGTTTCTTTCCCAATATAAATGTATTTCATCAGAAACATTTTCAGACTTTTGGTATTTTTATGAGGCACAGACATTTCAAAGTTTCAGAATTTCTGTGAAGAGAGCAACATTTCAGATTAATATACTAGTAGAACTGAATTGTTTGTTGCGCTGTCAGCCTGCCGGATTGTCTTTCTGACCATACACGTCGCTTGTTGATTTTTTGCCAGGATTCACTTTCTGGAGAGATACCATTGCCTATGGCAACAGCTCGCCCTTGACTTCTTTGAAGGAGCTGGTTTTCGGGAAGTGATAAGCCGTCAGCAACTTCATTTATCTTGTGCCTGAAGCAACTGTTCCCGGGATGGAAGCTCTCTTGCAATAATTCATGGGGCGACTGTCAAGAACGGTGGTTCAGTTACCCTCCTTTGGTCTAAAGAACGGTGGTTCAGTCTTGGCATTTTTGAGGTGAAACCGTGAACACTGGTCAGCTGAGGCTATAAACATTACAATGGCCGCTGTGAAATACTGAAATGGAGCCCCAACTTATCCAGCCTGCAGAAAGCGCCATGTGCCTCTACAGAAGCGACCGAGTGACCAGCTTGTACATCCGGCAGGGTGGGTACAGTCGCAAGCTAGCACTAGTAGATGTAAGAAAAAGATTATAATATCCATCCCTTCTTGTCTTCAAAAAAATTTCAGTTCCTTTTCTTCAAATGAATAAGATTTCAGCCCTTGCTGTTGCAACAGCTACTGCTGTTCTGGACCATCATACTTTGTGAACAGTTGTTTTTTCAGAGGTGTATTAGCACTGAACTATTGCTTTGTTATCTGATTTTAGGAAAGGAATATATTATATGCTCTTGGTCAAACAAGTGGGTGGGCGGCACCGGGCCCGGTCCGGTCCGGTCCAGTCCAACTTGAAGCCCACTGGTAACGTTAACTTCCTTTTTTATGTATAAAAAAAGAATAGAAAAAAGAAACGGAAACGAGGTGCAGGGAGACAGCTAGTGTGAACGCGGCAGGGCCCCCGCTCTGAGACCGAGCAGTGTGAATGGGCAGAAAAGTAATGGCAGGCAGAGAGGCAGGCAGCGGCGAGAAGCAAGAAGAAAAGCGAGGCGAGCAAGCAAATCGAGGCAAGAAAGCGGGGGAAGGGCAGAGCCTGCGCCCAGCAGCCCCACGCCGCCGCCGCGCCGCGCCGCGCCGCGGGTCACCGCCTGTCGTTAGGGATTGCTGCCGTCGGGCGCGTTGCGCCTCAGGAAGCGGCGGCGGCGGAATGATGGAGGCCGGCGGAGGGGGAGCGGGAGGGAGGGATGAGAGAGTGCCGCAGTGGGGCGCGCAGGAGACGCGGGAGCTCATCGCGGCGCGCGGGGAGGTGGAGCGGGAGGCCGACGCCGCGCGCCGCAGCGCCAAGACGATGTGGGAGGCCGTCGCTGTGCGGCTCAGGGAGCGCGGGTACCGACGCACCGCCGACCAGTGCAAGTGCAAGTGGAAGAACCTCGTCAACCGCTACAAGGTAACACGATCGGGGAATCCTTCATCAGGCTTCTTCAGCGAACCTTCTAGTCTAATCCAACGCGCGGCTAGATTGACCGTTCTGTGTTGGACCAGTGCCAACGAGTCTCTATGTACTGTTCCTTTGTTGATTGATGTGCATTGGTATCAAGTGTTACCATCAGGCTCACCATCCCCAAATTGGTCCTCTATCTCGATAGTTTCATCTGGGATTGTTAGAAGTGTGTTCATACGTTCACCTTTGCTGCATTTGCACTAGCGATTCCATCAATTAAGGAGACGGAGAAATCTTTCATGTTGAACGAAATGAAGTTTATTCGTTCTCTTTCTACGAGTGCCCAATTTCATTCCTTTGTTACAAAAAAGAAGAGATTTACTTCCCAACATTCTGTTGTCTTCTATTGTTACTGATTAGCAATTGTTCATCTATTCATAATGATTTCATTTTAGATGTCATGGATTATTGCACCTACAACGACTGCCTTATTAGACCGTTATTTGCTACACATGATTTGGAAAGTAATGCCTTCAATTGTGCATTCTGAAGTAGTTGGAGGTCTATAGTAATACTCAGAACTACATGTAGGCATAATGTAAAGAAACCCTCTGATATTGCTCTTTCTGTCTCCAAGTCTTCTTCACAGAAATTACATAGAAGTGAGACTTGCCTTGGTAACTATATTTTTGTCTAATTTTAGCAAGCAAAAAATCTGTATTACATTCGTTTTAAACAAAAGTGCATTACACTTCATTTTGTTCTAAGATAAAAGGATGCCACAATTACTTTTTGGAATCTAGGATAACTAAATAGGGGTATCTACAATGGATTGTTACTGGTGGCAGAAAGAGGAATAAATCTGCAATTATCTTTGTTGACAATGATGCATGAAAAGTTGTGGTGGAATTTTAGGGAAATTGAATGGCATATCATCCAAAATTGGAGTCCCAATCAAAGTTTCAGACTTTCAGTTCTCAGTTTTTAGGGCACGGAATCATTGTGAGCACTAAGCAGATTTATTAAAATGTATGCTACCATTTTCTTTACCTTCACATTGGGTACTTTGTCTGAGAAGTTGCACTTTTGACTGGCTCAGGATGTGACATTTGCTCTGCTTGACTATTGAAATTAATTAGAGTGAATTGTAGGTGCCAAAGGAAGGGGGTAAAATTAGGATAGTATCAGTTGGGTATGTGAGAGCATGAATCATGAATGCATTAATTCTGTATTTTGAGGGTGAGAAGCGCAAAACCAGTATTATTTGTGATGCTCCTGCTGGCTGCAATAGTCATATGTGTTATTGATCTGCTGGCTGCAACAGTTATGAAGGATTTTGTATTTTCTAATCATGCAAAGAGAATGTCAGGAAGCAGACCAATTATATTTTTTCCAGCAGGTGTTGAAAAATTGGAAGTTTCATGTTAGGTTGAGATTGACTCTGTTGTTGGGTTTGTTGGGTGGTGGGCCCAATTTCAAACTTTCTGTTGGAAGCTTTTCTCTATGCTTAAGAAAATACACTTCCAACTTACAATGCAGTGGCTCATTGTTTATTGTCTGGACTGTCTATCTTTGTTGTGTGGTTGGTCCACCTGGTTTGTGCACCTTTGCTATAAGTTTACTTTCATACTTCAACAAGGTTAGTTAGTATCTTTGTACTTTAGTTTATACGGCACAAGCTCATAACTTTCGCATAATTTCAACAGGGGAAAGAAACTTCTGATCCAGAAAATGGCAGACAGTGTCCCTTCTTCGAGGAGCTGCACGCCGTCTTCACAGAACGTGCTAGAAATATGCAACGCCAACTCCTTGAGTCTGAATCTGGAGCTTTTGATAAAAGGAAACTGAAGCGACCTAGTGGCGACCGGTCATCTGGGGAGTCTGACGGCGAGGACGATGGTGGTGAAGAAAGTGAAGATGAGAAACCCATGCACAGCAGAAAGAGGAAAGCTGATGACAAGAAGCAGCAATCCCAACGAATGCCAGAGAAGTCAAGATCAGGCGTTTCAAGCATCCATGAACTGCTGCAAGATTTCCTGACACAGCAACAGCGTATTGACATCCAGTGGCAGGAGACGATGGAAAGGCGTGCCCAGGAGCGGGTTGCTTTTGAACAAGAATGGAGGCAGACGATGCAGAAGCTGGAGCAGGAGAGGTTGATGCTGGAACACTCGTGGATACAACGTGAGGAACAAAGGCGGATGAGAGAAGAAGCACGAGCTGAGAAAAGGGACGCTCTCCTCACCACGCTATTGAACAAACTCCTCCAAGACGACTTATAGCAGGGAAGCTGGTTTTCACAGGAATGGGCATTGTTCTCTCACCATGTCTCATCGATTCTTTGTAGTTACTGCACATGTTGACATGTTCAAAAGAAAATTTGTTCTTTGTAGCAATTTTATTAGGTTCCTAGGGTTCTTTCCCAGTTGTTTAGTGCAGTAATGTTATTGTGTAATTGCTGATGTAAGTACAGTACCATATTGACATGTTGTCAGGTAGGTCTACAGATCAATGCTAATATGCTCGAGAGAGAGAGATAGAGATAATTGGCTCCCAGTCAGCAATGGACAAAATTCATGTAATCTGTTTGTTCAAAAAAAAATTTCATGTAATCTGTTTGTTCAAAAATAATTTCTTGTAATCTGTTTGTTCAAAAATAATTTCTTGTAATCTGTGGTCTTAAAAAGAAAGAAAAATGATCATGTGATCTGTATAGTCGAATATGTCTAGAGATCAATCCTACAGTATGTTTCAGCTTTAAGTGCTTTAAGCCAATCGGGCAGCCGGGCTTGCGCGAGAATTGGATAAGGGAGCCAGAGGGAACCGGGCAGCGGCGATGGAGGTGCAGCCGCTCCATCTTCTCCTCGCCCAGCCCCACCACCCTCGCCTCCCCGGGCTCCTTTCCGATCACCCTACCTACTGCCTGCCAAGCTCCCGCCTCCGACTCCGCTTCCGCCGTCGCAGGCTGAAGCCGCTCGCCGCGGTGCCTTCGCGGCGTCCACACGGCAGCCAGGCCGACGCGTCCGGCCGCGCCGGTTGGGAGTGGGCGCCGAACGCCGCGGCGGCGCTGGCGCTCCAGCTGGCCGTGTGCTCGCTCCTGTTTCTCTTCCCCTCTCGCGCCCGAGCTCTCGCGCTCCCGCCCCCTGCAGGCGCCGCCGCGGCCGTCGAGGCGGCGCAGGAGGAGGAAGACCAAGAGTGGGAGGCCGCGCTGCAGAAGTGGAAGACCAAGTCATACGCGCTCTCGGTGCCCCTCAGGGTCATCGCGCTCCGCGGCTCCTTCCCTCCCTCGTGGATTAAGGTCTGGTCTTCCTCATCCACCACAAACAAAGCATCCCCGTTGTCACATTAGAAAAATATGGCGTAGCATGATTGCATAAGTTTATGGGAGCAAGGAAGCATGGTATGGTGTATGGTATCAGATTTTCTAATGTGTTGTTTTGGTGCTTGTAGGATTTCGTTGAATCTCAGGGCAAGAGGCTCAAGTTCAGCCCCCAGCTCCGTGCTAATCTTGATGGGATCTTCTCTGAGATGTCCCAATGTATGGACAAGGGTCAAGTTCAGCCGAAGTCCGCAATGGCAGCTGATATTGTGTCGATCGGGGACTCTTGGCTCGGCTATGCCATATGTAAGGGATTGTTAGAACCTATCAAGAATGCTGAAGAACATGATTGGTTTCGTAGCATGAGTGACAGATGGAAGGTAAGAAGTGAAACCTTTAGTTTCTCTTATGATGAATGGCTATTGACGCATGCTCATAATGTGGCATTGCCTTGGAAAATGATTTGATTGTTGAATTTGGTTAGATTATATTTGTAAAAGAGTAACATTATACCATGCGAAACTAAAGATTTGTGTAGGTTTTTACTCTCTACTGGATGCTTGTCTGTTCTTCTTAATACTCCCAATTTTGTTTATGTCATTTTAAAATTGTTTGTGAGAATTATGGTCTTGACCATTCCCACACATTTAGCCACTTGTTCTTAAATGCAATCAATAGCAAAATTATCTATTGAGTTGTTAGTATCCAAACATTGAGGAGTTAGCTAGGTGTAGGACTTCATGATATAGAATTTCCACTTTTGGTTTTCAGCATGGTTAGCAGTCACCAGTCAGGCAGTCACTAGACAGCATCCAATTTCTTAAGTTATTTTGTAACTTGGCTGTGAAGATGTCCCGCTATGTAGTTTGCATTTTCATTATAGTCTATCAGGTTCATTTGTGCAGGAACCAGAATGGAGAGGCAGATCCTAATGGCTCAGTATGGGGAGTTCCATACAGATGGGGTACCATGGTCATCGCATACAAGAAAAACAAGTTCAAAAGGCATAATTTGAAACCAATACAGGTGAACTTTTTTTTCTGAGTAAATGTGCAATGTTACCTTAAAGTTACAAGTATGTGTAAATTGAATTATGTTGGGAACATAAGACTCCCCTTTTCTTTTGTGGAATAAAAATGTGAAAGCACAGTACTGAACGTGCCGTTTTCTTGTGCTGTGGCGTCCTGTGTTGATACATATCACTGATAAACCTGGTAGGTGTTGACTATATAGATTTGTTATTATCCGTAGGATTGGGAGGATTTGTGGAGGCCTGAACTTACCGGGAAGATTTCAATGGTTGATTCTCCGAGAGAGGTTATTGGTGCAGTTCTGAAGCACCTGGGGTCATCATATAACACAGTTGACATGGAAACAGATGTCAATGGTGGTAGACAAGCAGTCTTGAAAAGCTTTACACAACTACAAAAGCAGGTATGCCCCAGATGTCACTCATCCCTTTTGGCTTTTTCTTGTGTATATATTGTAAATTGGTAGGTGACCATCCAAAATTCCGAATTATTATTTATTGCGCTTGGTTTGATTTTGGTTGCCTTTGGCAGGTCCAACTATTCGACAGCATGAACTATCTGAAGTCATTTAGTGTTGGAGATGTATGGGTTGCAGTGGGCTGGAGCAGTGATTTGATTCCTGCTGCAAAGCGAATGTCTAATGTTGCGGTGATTGTTCCCAAGTCAGGCAGCAGCCTATGGGCTGATCTATGGGTATGATATTGTTGCCTCATGAACAATGCTTGTGAATTTGTGAAACCAACCTTCTATCTTACTGGTTGTGTTGTTTTCTGCATTGTAGGTGATACCATGTGCCACAAGGTTTCAGACCGACAAAATCGGCGGCAGAACCAGAGGCCCATCACCTCTCATCCATCAATGGTTCGACTTCTGCCTACAGAGCGCTAGGAGCCTACCCTTCCGGCAAGGTGTCATCCCAGGAGCGTCGCCACTGTACCTGGAGAACCCTGTGCCGGAGGTCCCTCAAGATAGGAACAAGAGGAAGCCAAAGCTGGACACGAACCTCGTCAGGGGAGTGCCTCCGCCTGAGATCCTCGAGAAATGTGAGTTCTTAGAACCCCTGTCCGGTAAGGCGCTGGAGGACTACCAGTGGCTGGTGTCGAGGATGCAGAGACCACGGCCTGGTCTGTTCGGGACCGTGTTGCAAAAGATATCAAGTGTATTGGACTTGAAATCAAGATTTTAGGGCGCGTTTACTGAACTTGACTTCTTTTTTCCTGTGTTGTAGCGTTGCTCGTTGTCAAATTCTGTGTTGGGCCATAGACGCTGAGCAATCGTCGAGAGGCAGGCTTATAGCGTATATCGAGATTGTGTCGAGCAAACATATGCTGAGCCGGAAACGGTAGGCTGCAGGCTGAAGGGCGCCTTCTGCCCTGCTTCTGATCAGAAACGTCAGGGCTTCAGACATACCTTGCACTTTGTTTTTATTTATTTATTATTCAGTCGTCACATACTGACATGTAGAGTGCACAAGAAGAGAATTTACAGAACACCTCTGCTTCTCCCAATCTTGTCTGGCCCTTTCAAGTTCACCGAAAACGAAACCAGACACTGAAATCTAACTATCTAGACGGACCATCCTAATTGCCATGGAAAACAAAAGTCTGAAGCTGAAGTCTGACAGCCGATGAGCAGCCATTACATGAACGTCACCACCGAATCAGATCACTCCTGAGCAGCCGGAGCCCACCAGTTCATGAGCTTCTGGTTCCCGAACATGGCCGATGCAGATGCCCGGCAAGCATACCTCACAGTTTCAATTTGCCCAGGTCAATCTTTGGCTTAGGGTATGTGTAGGCTTCGTAATTTATCTTCTGGCCAAGGGAGCTCAGCTTTGTGAGTGTGGTTATCAGGTCAACCTGTCGTGCAGAACACAGAGGCACAAGTTAGCATCAGTCAAAAGTGATTTAAACCCTGAGACACTGGCAGTTAGTGCAAAAACGCGAAACCAATATCTCACTTCATAGTCTGTCCGGGAGACTGTCTCACGACTCCTTTGGTACTTCTCGACCCACGGACGGCAATCTGGATCAGCAATCAGTCGTTCCTCCGTAGCAGCCTGGTCAGGTCCAAGGAAGGCTGACATCACAGCAAGCTGCAAAAGGAGACCTATCTGTCAAACATGACACTGGAACTGGATGGCAGTTTTTGCAATCTTTCGAGGAAAAATGTGATCTCTGTGAAGGAGGCAGTGGTGTGACCTGGCGAGGACCCAACCCAACAGCAACGAACCTATCCTTCATCTCCTGAACAGAAGCCTTGCTCCAGTCAGGTACCCTTCCCTCCGGGTCAGCTTCTTGTGCATCTGTTCTCCCGAATGTTTTGTCGAACAGACCCCACTGCGGTGGTAAAATAGTCACAACACGAAATCAGAAATGAGTAGAAATTAATGCATTAAAGTAGGAGCAGTTGTACAGAAGATAGACTGAAAATGTGCAGTATCATGTGGCATAAGATTTGGGGCTGGAATAGGGGCGGAAGAAGCCCCGGCATTCTCGCCATCGACGTCGGGCGCGGGCGCCGGCCGGCGGGGTAGGAGGGGTAGGTGCGGAGCAGAGGCTATTTTGCAGAGAAACTTCTAAATTGGATTACGAATAATAATCGCGATCTAGCTATTTACATATAGGACCCTAACTATTTTTATAAATTCCCTGATTCGGATGGTGATTAATAGTTGTGGTCAATATTTTCATAAACCTCCTAACTTAATTCATTTTTGTATTTGGCATCCTCTGTTCTCTTCTGCATCTCTCCTGGCGCCTGTACCGCCGGCGAGGCCGCAGGCGAGGTGAATTTGCCGGAGAGCCGCAAGCGGGTCGCGCGCTCTCCCCGACCGTCTTCTCGCTCTTCCTTGCTCCGCCGCGGAACACTTCTCCGCCGCCGGTTGCCTCGTCATTTGACCTCACACGCGGAGGCGATGACAGCGACATAGGCGTGCAGGTCGACATAGATAAAGAGGCAAACGTAGGGAGGGGGTGCGCGGGTTTCTCCTCTTCGCCCGTCGGGCCCCACTTCCGCCGCCGGTTCTTCCCCGGCCGCGGGCGCCGCGACCTCCCCACTATTTTCTGCCATCATCGCCGGACCGCCGCCGCGCCGGTGGCTACGAGAGTCTGGTTGGTCGAGACGATTCAGCAGATGGGCCAAACTGCCTCGGCCTGGCCCATGTATGGTAATAAACTTGCAAGCAAGTCAACCACGGTTGGGCCTGGATGGATCAACGCTATGCGTTCAGTTGCTGCTTCGCCAACCATTTTCTCTCCCTTTTTTCCAGAGAGTTTCTAGGCACTGTTTAGCCAACCATGTGTTGCAGAAGTTGATGCGAATACCTGCCCGTTTGAACCGTATGCGGAGTATAGGGTTCTTCCCTTCTCTTCATTTCCACCACATTTGGCAATGGCCGCATCAAGAAATGATCTCTTCAGTGCTGATTGTGCTGTTTCAAGTAAAAACACAATTCTTAGTTTAACACTAGCAGAACTACATCAGAGCTCGCCTGTAAGGTCAACAAGTTCAGTGATGCTAGTAGAGTTACACTGGAAATTTTCAGACCTCCAAACTGGATCAGATCCGCAAATGAAATTGGACCTCCCTTGGATTTGGAATCTATCTCCTTTTTGGCTTCAACCAGCAGATCCAACGCAGCAGAGAGCCCACTGTTTTCAGGTCTGCTTATTTCTGGGCTTTATTTGAAAAAATAAGTATCAAATGATGGAGCAACAAGTTCGAGAAACTTGTTACTTGTTAGATTATCTTCAGCTGAGCATTTGCCCCCCTCAAAAGAAAAACGAACAGAAGAAGAGGGCCGGGAAAAGGAAGAAATGCTACCTAGCCTGATAGATCCATTTGCACCTCCAGTTTTTGTGGCCTGCAGAGAATTAAACAGCCAGGTGGCACAGGTTATTTCCAACTTTTCCAAGTGTGCCACGTACAGAGGTGCTAAACGCTAATGACAGAAAGCAATTCAGAGACCAGACCTTGTCATATGTGATGGCATCATTCAGGGCCAAGGTCAACAAAGATGGAACGAGCTCTGGCTTAGCCTTCGAAGATTTTCAGTTTCACTATTTCAGCCAACAGGAGTGATCGATAGGTGAATCAGAAATACCAGTATAACGGGCAAATGAGTCTCACCTTTATAGCTGTATAGAGGGTATCCTTGATGCTTGCTGAAGAAATACTCAAACACTTCAATTTCTTTTATACCGTTTTTTAAGAAGCATAGTGTATATCATTTAAGGGCAAAGAACAATGATAGGTGACCTACATTGGAACTCAGAGCGTTGTCTACGCTCGATGAGATCAGCTGCAGTAGCCACTCCTGTGAATTTGGTAGAGCCCTCAACCATTTCCTAACCCAAGGCATCAACCAAGTTCAGTTTATTACCTAACAAAACTAACTGCAATCACGATCGAAAAGTATGCTGCAGCATCAACTTGAGCTTTCCCATTATTATGCTACATTTGATCACTTCTGTTGCGCTAACGCAGAGCTGCATTGATCGCTGACAAACCAGCAGGAAGCTCGAGTACGTACCAGACCAATGGCCGTCCCGACGCAGCCGCCGATGAAGTCCCTCCTCCGGAATCGCAGACGCTCCTCATGACCAGCAGCCTCAATGCCCTCGACACTGCCCTTGCAGCAGACTTGAATCTACGCACAAAGGGGGGAACAAACTAAGGATCACGCGAACGCTCAGCTCGTATCAGCGAAGATTTCGCCGAGTTCAGGAGCGTACGTGCGCGTGCCTCCGTGCCGCCGGAGACGAGACGGACGGGGACGCAGCGACGCCGCGGGCGCCGAGCATCGCGGGAGCCTGCACGGTGGAGAGGAAGGTCGCCCCCGCCATTTTTCAGCTGCTCGCCTCTTCGCGCGCGGCTGATGCAGATGCAGTGATGCTTCGCTCCTCTCGGGCGGCTGGCTGTTGTGGCGGTGCCGAAGTGGCGCGCGAGGATAAGGCAACGAAATCATAGGTTACCTGTCTGCGCCACACGTTGCATATCGCGGGCTGCATACTCCGCGTCCCGATTGCTTCCACGCTGTCCGGAGGCTTCCACGCTGGAGCTGCCTAGAAGCTTTCGATGGTGACAGGAGGATGCATCTGACTGTCAGCAGCAATGTGGCATCATCAATTCATCATGGTTCCAGCAGAACAGAAATAAACGGGTGGAGCAGTTTGTGAAACCTGATAATGTCACAGCATGTGTTTGTTTGGGCTCAGTATGGAAAGCATGTCATCTGAATATCTGATCATTACCAAATACTTGCCATACAGACTAGGGGTAAAAGTACACAAAAGGGAGGGTGACTAGGGAGGCAGAGACAAGAGGTTGAAGCATTCACGAGTTCATAATAATTTAATGTAGACTACGGATACAGGTCCAAATGCATAAGCATGCGAGGTTACAAGGCCCATCCAACACAATGGGAGCGATTGTCATGTAGGCTGTGGCCTCCAGCATTGCATTTAGACACTTTGTGGAAATGACGACATCTTCTATCTCCAAAAATGGCAACGTCATCGCTGGTAAGACTGGTTCTCCCTGCGCTTCACATAACGAGTCCGGTCACTGTACCGGGGCCTATCTTGGGCTCTCTGAGGTACCGGCTCCACCCTTCTCTGCCTTTCTGGTGATCGCTGGACGATTTCCCCGTTCACAAATAACTCCGCTGCAAAGAGAGACAGCTTCATGAAAACCTGAGATATTCTTGGATTAAGAAAGAAAATATTATGAACAAAAGAAATTTCAACAACAGTCTCAACCTGAGGGGGTTGAAATGTAAATTTTAGCAGTCAGCGCACTTTTGAATTTGAGAGGAGACAAGACATTGGAAAGAAAAGCAATCA
Organism: Panicum hallii; assembly: GCF_002211085.1. Taxonomy (NCBI): domain Eukaryota; kingdom Viridiplantae; phylum Streptophyta; class Magnoliopsida; order Poales; family Poaceae; genus Panicum; species Panicum hallii. Next base: position 43,414,935 of record NC_038048.1, on the reverse strand, counting down.
ATTATAGTCCACAAATAAAACAAGTTAAATGTCAGGCTTCCAACCCAAGTGGAAAAAAAATGAAAGACCAATTGGCTCTTTGTATAAGTGAAATTTCATGTCATACAGCAAGCTAAACAAAACTACTATAAGGAAATTTCAGAAAAGCTAAACGTTATTTGCAATGGATTAAATTTATTTCAAACAACATCTCTAATGTTAGAACAACGGGCAACGCAGCTCAACAAATTTCTAGACTAAAACTAGAAGGAATCCAGAAAGCACAACTTTGACAAACTAACTGGGAATAAACTATTGTGGAAAAACATTAAGCAACTGTAAACCATACATGACAAAGTGAGCTATTCTTCAAGGACAGTGAGGATTCAAAGATCTATTAACAGCTGGTATGAAATAAACCGCACTCAACTTAACAAAAACATACAGGACACTCAAGCAATAAACTTACCACCATAATCCTTGTTCTCGGCATCAACATAAGAGTCAGGAAGCACAAAAAGAACACCTGGAAGGCCTGTTTTATGGAAAATACAAACCACAGTTAGTGCACACTAAACTAGTCATGCATGTAGGGTACTGAAATTTCAGCAGATTTATATCTGCAAATACTTTTATAGAACCACACCTACCCATAGTATGTTTCTAGATATCAACACATCATTTTTCCTAATATAAACCAATGAACACAAATACACAATAGCATAGTGCCTAAGATCAGACTAAGTGATGTGGTATAGACTACAGACACAACCACAAGACGGCCTTCTTCTCGAACAGAAATCTTAATTTTCATGTTATCACGCTAAGCAACTACCAATCTGTGTAGCCCAAAGATGCTATCACAAAGCATGCCTTGAGCAAGGAAACAAACAAGATACCTTCGAGCTTGTTCGATGTTTCCTCATCAATCTCGCATCCGAATCCGAAATATCGCTCGCAGGACACGTTGTATATCTTCTTCTTCGCCTCCTCCTCACTGCAGCACCAGACAGCAAATTATCCAAAATTAATTCTCGTCGCACGAAGCACCCAAATTCCAAGCCTATGTAGATATTTAATAAAATCATAGGAGTGGCAATTACCTCCCCACGACCTGGGCCAGGGTCTGGATGTAGCAATCGATCATCTGCTGCTTGGTGGCGCCCTCGCCGCCGGGCTTGTCCATGACGATGAGCCAGTGCTCGTAGTCGCACCCGGGGAACAGAGGCGCCATCTCCGTCGGCGCTCGGTCACCGCCCTGCCCCGACCGCAGCGGCGAGTAGGAGGAGTCCGGCCGCCGCGCCATGCAGCGGACGGACCCGACGCCGCCGCGTTGCCGCGGGAGGCGGGCGGAGGAAAAGGAAGGGAGGCGCCGAGATGGGAGGAGCGGCCGCGCAGGGCGGGCGGCGACGACGGCGCGCGCTGCGGTGGCCATGGCTGCCGAGGGAAGAGGCGGTTGGTTGGCCGCGAAGGGGATGGAAGCGGAGGTGAAGGTGAAATGGCGAGGCGAGGGAGTTTGGAATTGGATGGGGTTTTGATGAGGGAAGGCGACGAGGAGATATTTGCTGCGGATTGAGAGCTTGTTGCCACTCAAATGGGCCGCCCGTTAGCCTGCGCACTCTCGGACTGGAGGCCCACAAACAAAATTCCCGGCCCGTTGATTTTGTTTCCCAACCTTTTCTATTTTTTTTCTGTTGCTTTCAAAAATTAATAACTTGATTCAATGATTCGGATATCCAGATCTTAGAAAGAGTTCGGAGGGCATCCGCATCGTTCCTCCCCCAGCCTTACAGCTTGCAGGATCTCCAGCACCTCCACGCATCGATCCGGATCCAGGTATCGTTCCGCAGCAGCTTCGCCTCTTCCTTCTCCCGTATGCGTACTCGTCGTTCGCATCACTCTGGACTTGCGCGGGTTGGAGATCCATCCTCGATTGGTTAAGATGTGTATCTAGCTTGGTCGGATCGCTCGTTTTGATCTGCAGGATGTTTCCCTTTGCTATGAGCCCTGAAGTCGGTACATGGTTCGGCTAGGAGTGCTAGTACCGGTTTATTTTCCGAATTTTTTTCGGGTTCAAGTTGAATTGATTTCCTCATTTGAGACAATGTAGTGACTCAATAGGCAGAGTAGCTTCTCCCCGTCCATTTAACGTGAGTGTGTTGTTGTGCCATAGCAGGTGTTTTTTAACTGGCGATCTCATGACCGTTTCACCTATAATGTTTTGTTGACTTTGGATTTCTTCCTCTTCATGCAGCAGCTGAAAGATGGATGCGAACAGACGCCAGAGTGGAATTCAGCAGTTGTTGGCTGCAGAGCAAGAGGCTCAGCAGATTGTAAATGCAGCTAGGGCAGGTAATACGTACTTTCTTATTTTTGGAAGAGATTATTACAAATCAAGCACAGTTTTCGAGAGCAAGTACCTTGTGCAGAGCATTCCTCCTTGTATTTTGATCCATCAGTTAATCTTTATGGGCATATTTCACATTGTGGGTACAGACATGTTCACTTCCGAGCGTGAGATAAGCATCTAGTTTGTAGAGTTGCCTTCAGTAGACTGCATATATTTTGCTTTAGTCTAGCGGCTCTTTTACTTGTTAGGCCATACCATGTCACTCCAAAGTCACATGTTGACTAGCTGTACAACTTTGCACAACCAAAGAACTGAAGGTCAGACTATTACTTCCCTCTGACTGATTGGACAACCATGCTCCATTGTGAAGCTCTTGCTCTACAAATGTCTGTTGAACTTCTATGGATAATGTCTGCTGTTATGATTTATATGGAACTAAAAGCAAAAGGATCTGATTTTGATGGTGATTGTTTTCTGTGTTCATTGTTCAACAGCTAAGTCGGCAAGGCTTAGGCAAGCCAAGGAGGAAGCTGAGAGGGAAATAGCTGAATACCGTTCCCAAATGGAGGCTGAATTCCAAAGAAAGGTTGCAGAGGTATGTCACTTACCCCTCCTGCTCAATGTTTCACAAGATTGCAGAACCTGAGTATATGTTTGTTTGTTTGTTTTCTTCAGAGCAGTGGTGACTCCGGTGCAAATGTTAAACGTCTTGAGCAAGAGACAGCGGCAAAAATTGAACAACTCAATCAACAGGCTGCAAGTATCTCCCCTGAAGTCATTCAGATGCTGCTGAGGCATGTGACCACTGTGAAGAACTAAACGTTGATGCGCAGCAAATATGACTGCAACCTTGTATTTTCTATTTAATTCTTTATATCAGAGAGGGGTAATAAAGGATTTGTCACTTATAGCTGTAATCCATGTTCTTGTTCACAGAATAAGCTGCTGCAATTTAGCAGCAAACCTGTCTGTTACTATCAAAACTTGGAATCATTTGGTAATTATTGCTTTCTCTTGTTTCTGTTTTAAGGTAATGTTATTTTCATGTCTTCCTGGAGAAACTAATCAACCTTTCGCAACAAGTTCATATTTGAGTATCATAGGTTATATATATGAGCTGTTGATTTATAAGCCACATGCACTATTGATACTTGCTGTTGTTCTCTGATGGAAGCTTGGAGTAAACTGGAATTGTTCTTTGTTGATCAGACGAAACGTTAGGTGTAGTTTGTCCGATCATCATGAGAATATAACTTGCTGAGATTGACTAATTATTACCCTGAACGTGTGAGTGTGATACAGCGACTTGATCCAAGATCATGAAAAGGGTACCGGAAACTCTACCGCTACCCTGTCTTCCTGCTAGCCTAGCCCTACACATAGATTGATATTCACATGGGGAAACAAGGCCTGAAGAGCTGCAACCTGCCCGGCCGATGCCACCAACGCATATGCATCTTCTTGACCTGCACCCAGCTGCACGTCCGCCTCATCCTGACATCTCTAAAGCTGCTAAAGGGTTCAAAACCGGACCAAACCCACACAGCCACACCGAACTTCTCTGCCAAAGAACGTCAAAAACACCAGACCGCCCCACCCCACCAATTAATCACCCTCCTTCCACTCAAAAAAAATAATCACCCTCTTGAATCCATAACAAATCAATCCAGCTGCACAACGAAACCAAACCGTACCCACATGGCTCAAACCGGTTCAAAACCCATTTTCTAGATATGGTTTCTGCACTATAGGCTATAGTTCCACAAGTTGGCTTCCTCTGCCGCACCCTCCATGTCTTAAGATTATTACAACTTAGGAGATCAAGCATACAACTTAATAGTTAATTCACATCAAAACTGCGGGCATATGGTCCCATGTCAAACTGCCACGGTCTGGCCATCTCTGTCTCACGGAAAATGATACCTTGTCAATTGGAGAAGGCAACCTGCATGGTCCACAAATCAATGTAGAGACTAAGGATATTTTTATATCTATAAGTAAGATCTAGTATTAGAGTATAATCAAAGGTCAAACTAACTAGGAATAAACTATCGGGTGCCTATTACTAGCTAGAAATAAATTGAGCTTTTCTTCCAGGTTATTCAAAGACCTCTTACTAGCTAGAATGAAGTGAACCGAAATCATCTACTTAACAAAGACATAGAGGACACTTAAGAAATAAACTTACCACCATAATCCTTGTTCTTGGCAGCAATGTAAGAGTCCGGAAGCACAAAAAGAACCCCTGGAGGGCCTGTTTTATCGAAAACAGAGACTACAGTTACTGCACACAAAAATAATGATAACTGTAGGGTACAGAAAGTTCAGAAGATTTATATCTGCAAATGCCTTTAGAAGGAAGCATAGCGTACCATGATAACTGCATAAGCTTATAGAAGCAAGAATATGCATATTTTGTTATCTTGTGAACCGAAAAAGGCAACCTGCATGGCCGACAAACTGAAATTGTTACTGTCGGTACATACGGACTGGGATACCTCCTGCTAGGGTGTCCAGCTTTGGCGTGTGCGCCAAGCGCATCGTGGTGGACGCACTCCACCACATGCTCGGCCGTCTTTCCTCGATCATCGCCAAGGAGCTGCTCAACGACCAGAAGGTCATGGTAGTCCGCTGCGAGGAGATCTGCATGTCCGGCGGTCTCGTCCGCCAGGGCGTCGTCCGCCAGTGAGTCCAACCTGGTGGACGCAAGGTTATCCGTGACCTCACCCTTGCCTTTTGGGTGACGAGGCGTACGGCTTGGGCCTGACAACTGGGGTCATGGTCTCCGGACCTTCCCCACGTGCTCTTATAGATCCGGCGCCTCCACGTACCCACAAGGCGGGGTGCTCTGGGATGGCATCCACAGGCCCAAGCCCCTTGGGGGGGGGGGGGTCCGGCGCCGCCACATGTGGGTGCCAGACCCTTATGGGCTTGTCCACTCAGACTGGCCTCGAGGGCCCGGACCTCCCTTCCCCTCGGGAATGGGTCCGGTGCCGCCACGTGCCACCAAGACGGTGTCAACTAGGCGAACCCTGCCACGTGCCCGTGGCAGAAGGCCTTCCGCGGAGCGTCAGCCCAACTACCGCATTAAATGCGAGTAGGTGGGCTGCGCGTGCCCAAGACAGGGCATGACCTGCCCACTGACACACTGGGCAGGTATGCTGACACCACAGTAAGCCTGCCTGTTTCCAAGACGGCGCGTCGTATCACTGTGCACTGTACGCAGGCAGGCGGCGTACGGTCATCTCACAGTGCCGCGTGCGTAAGCAAGGGGTGATGATGGTGTGCTGCTGGAGAGTTGAGGCGTGCGCTCCCACAGTGTGCACGGAGACGACGGCGCGGCGGGTCAACGTAGCCCTTTCGCCTGTCAGAGGGTACTAGCCCAACAGTGACAGCTCGTCTTCCACAGTGCGTAACACTGACAGCAGGCATTGTGCCAGTAAGGCGGCACATGACCATATCCTGACTGTAGATACGCACGTCAACTTCTCGATCGAGAGGACTACATGAAGGAGCTGGAGAGGAAGATCTCTGTATCTCTCGCATTACAGTCTCGCATTACAGGCTCCAGGGTGTGCATTATTTAATGTATAGCCAGGCCCACCTATCGAGGCCCCGCTCAGTGTATGCGCTTCGCTTAGCCTATAAAAGGGAGAGTGCCCCCGCTAGAACACAAAGTCGAATAAGGTTCAGATAAGCTTTCTCAAGCAATACAACGCACAAGTGGACGTAGGGTATTACGCTCAGGCGGTCCGAACCACTCTAAACCCTTGTGTCTTTTCCGTGTTCATCCACCTTTGATCAAGCGTTTCTAGGTCTCCCCCAAACTCATCCTAGACTAGGATTAGGCGGGTGCATTCCGCCACCCGGCTGAAGATTTGCTCCGACAGTTACAAATCAACACAAATTCATTTTTAATAAAAAAGAGATTAAGGGCATGTTGTGTGTGCGTGCTCGCGCGCGCGCGCGTGGAGTGGTGTTACTCCTTGAGGAAAAATAAATCCTTATGTTAATTAAACGTTTTCTATAAATTTTGTACTAAAAGCAAAGATGTACGGATAAACAACTAAATAAAGAATAAACCTGGTAAAACCATGATAGCAAAGAAAAATACATGTAGATACATGAGGTGGTTTACACTTTTAGTTTGCAGTCATCTGAACACATGCAGCTTTGTTGAGGCAGGAACATATCCAGTCTTTTTTAAATATGGTCCCATTTCTTGTAAGAAGTAAAAAAATGTAGAGCATATGAAATTAGATGTAAGAAGTAAAAAAATGTAGAGCATATGAAATTAGATGTACTTTGGACACAAAGACCTACTACCTGTTTCACTAAATTATGTATTGATATCCACGTTCTGCTAACATGAAAGTGCAGTTTAAGCAGCTCTTAGAAATCAGATATGGGATAAGTCATTACCAATGCTAAAATACATGGACCAAAAACAACATATGCAGTCAAGGAAAGAACAGAACAATCCTATTATGCTGGAAACAGTCGTGCAATACAATTTGGTTAAGCAGTAGATCGCAAATGGCATCAAGGTTCAGCAGCATTTTCCATACCAATGGTTTTGTATCTTCCAACTTCAAGGCCCCCAGCTTCTGCTGCCGAACAATAAATCCTGGAGTGAGGCGTGCATTGTATTTTAAAATCCATACATCATTTGCTGCACTACCATCAAGTCTGCAAACACGGCGATTTTCAGAACAATCACCGAGTTCCATTTGTAGAGACTCATCAATATCCCTCCCAAAGATCTCTTTCCCCATTCCTGACCATTGGCGAATGAGTTTGACGTGTTCATGTAGATCTCTATCAATGTATTCGCTAAATTCCACATAAAGTCTCTTTGAACAGGTTTTAGCCTCTGGACTTTAGAAAAGGCCAAGGCTGCAGCTCTCAGGACCCTCTCATTTTGGTCAGATTTCACCAGAGCAGTGTTTGGCGTATACTTCCTCAGTCCATGAAATATGTCCAACATAGAACCATAACCAACTTTGATCCCTGAACTGCAAACATCAAACAAAGCATTCACATAGGTTGCAAATTTCATATAACAAATTAGTGAACGGATGTGATACTGAACGCGAGCTTACATGTTACCGTAGTTTGATTCAAAAAATATTTCCTGAGATTGTAGAAATGACGGCAGACGCTCATTTCTAAATCGAAACCAGCCATCTGTCGCCTCTGGATTCGCAAACCGATCAAGCACACGGAATGCTACAAATAACAAAATAGAGATCTGTCTCGCGAAACAGCAACTGAATGTAATCATCAAACATTTCATCTTTTAGCTCAACAATATGAAATGTGCAACGTTCTTCTTCCAGGCGGAGATCAGTTTCTGAATCGAAGTCTTCGGGATCATCATCATCATATGTCAACGTCGGGGGCGTCACTGGCTTTTTGTTTGAAACTGTAGAAGCTATCTCAAGCATTCGTTTGTACCGCAGCTTGATAAGGTCGCGGAACTTCTTCACATCAGCACGAACATTTATCTGATACACATTAATGTCCTGCGTAAATATGATAGAAAATTCATGTACAAGCAAAAGTAATCGGTAAGGTCACAGAAAACAGTCCAAAGGTTGGTTTTTTCTTTTGAAGAGAACGTGGGGAGAGAGAATCCCCACAAGTTGGGGTTTTCAAGCTCCGCAACACTAAAACTCAGGGGTTTTCAAGCTCTGCAACGCTAGAATTCAGGGGATTTCAAGCTCAGCAACGCTAAAATTCAGATGAGCAAACGGTGAGGTCACATGAAACAGCCCAAAGTTGGGATTTTCATTCTCAACAACGCTACATCCGGTGGCCGCACAATCATGTGGATGAATCGAGATCGGAAATTGCTCAAAGGCGGCGTTTTTCGGCTACTTACGCGGATCCTTCGCTGTAGACATACCCGCACCCTCGCCTCCGCTGCCTCCATTGCCTTCTTGATCTCCGCCTTCATCTTCTCTTGCTCCCGCAGGAGTTCTTTCTCTCTTTGGTCGTCGTCATCCATGGTGAAGTTCAGCTTCTATCCGCTCGCCGCGGCAGCCACCCCTGCCTCTCCTACCTCCTCCTGCGCATCCTCCGCTGCCCACTCCACTCTCCTCTCCCGAAGCCAGTGTTTCTGGATCTCGATCGCGCTTGGCTTTAGCTATGCGTTGGCTTTCATCTTGATTGTTGAACCCCAGCTCCCTTCTCTCTCCCACCTCTAAAACCCACTTCCACCTTTTCTTGCTGCCTCCGTCGCGTTGCCTCCCACTACCCTGCTGCGCCCGAGAGGTCGCCCTTGCGTCCGAATGAGTTCCCGTTTTGTCTTGTAAGAGCGTGTTTAGGAGGCCCAAATTCCGGCCCATTTAATGATGCGTTGTTCCAAAAAAAAGATGGTCTATTTGCAATTCGCTACTGTGTTTGTTGCCACTTTGATTATGAATGTCATGTGTCAATGACACGTGGGACCATCTAGTAGCTCAATTACATGCCGGTCAAAATGGCAAATGATGGAAGCCCATTTTGAAGAGCGGTAAGCCGGTAAAAATACAACTCTAGTAGAAGATCCTTCATTGTTACCTCAAGGCGCAATTTGATATACACAAGTTAGAGATTAATAGTGTTGTCGAATGCAGGATAATGATACCATCAAACGCTTCCAGGCCTTGAAGGAATACAATTTTCTTTAGAAAAATTATAGTTTTTCAGTTGACATGTATTTAATTTGAGTAATTTATAAGGCTTTTGGTACAATGAATTTTCCTTTCATATGTAGGAAGGAAAAAATTGACTTGAGAAATAGGAATACCTAACTACTGTATCCTGGCTCCACCACTCATGGTTAGGACAAAATATAGAAAAAAAAACGCCATACGCCATGTTGGGTCTAGCGTGGCATGCCATGTCGGCGTGTGGGTCTGCTCAAGCGGCCTGTTAGGACACGTGTTGCAGGCTAACCTAGATACTGTAGCTAGATCTTAGCAGGATGCTATTTGAAGTCACGTTGAGATATATAAGCATCAATTTTACGTAGCAGTGTCAACAAGCATGAACAAAGAAAACTAAAAAGCTAGCATAACTTGAGTATGTAATTCAAATTAAAGGAAGCAAGTTGGCATAATTTTTCTAATTACTCACAATATGTTGGCACTAAACTACAATGATAGAAGAAATCGTCAAAGTTGCAGCCCAGCTGTGATCCCTTAAATAACTAAGAGGTCAAATACTCAAATTGACCGATTTATAACATGACAAAGCTATAAGATGGCATATAAAAAATTCTAAAACAATTGGAGTGGATTGCAGCTTGCGTGGCCCAAGAAAATATTGTTAGAGACTTACATTCCTCAGAGGCAGGCACTATACTATACAAGCAGGACGCAGAAAGCAAACGATGGTGCAATGTTCCATTGCTTTCACTATTGTATGCAAGAAGCTCACAAAAAGCAATCAAAGTTGGTGCAGTGCCATACGGCCTCCATTGCTCTCAGTCAACTTTCTTACATGGTCTTTGACCTTTTAAATGGCAAAGCAAGCATATGTCATCTTTTTACAAAAACACACAGCAACCACTCATAAGCTACAATGGTCCACTTACATATCTTAATCCAAGATTATCGTTGCTCTGGATAGCCATGGTGTCCTTGAGCTGCAGGGTCTGAAACTCTAGTGTTGTGAATCACTCGAGGAATTCGGAGCACTCTAGAAACACATAAATCTGCAAAGAGTTAGCACAACTGCACAAGAGCCTTCAGGACGGCAAGCTGAATGTTCATAGCAGGATAGTGTAGTGCATGTGCCCTGCTACCATGCTGACACGTGGAGCCACAACTTGAGAAGAGAACAGCTCAATCATCTTTAGATGGTTGGTATTTTTTTTATAAGGCAGCGTGATGACACACCATATTCTCCAGAGACTGCAGAAACATCCTCTGAATTCCAGGCATCGACGGTCTGAAAGTCTGAACTCTGAAACCACTGCACTTTACAGTTAATTGGAACTGGTTCCTTCCTTATTAGCAAACTCACTGCTTGCGATCATGATTAGCATGGATAAGGGCATATTTAGATCACCTCCACTAAACTTTAATCTCTATCACATTGGATATTTAGATACTAATTAGAAGTACTAAATATAGACTAATTACAAAATTAATTGCACAAATGGAGACTAATCCATAAGAAGAAGAAACAGTAACCCCTCCAGTAAGTACAAAAACATGCAAACACAACAACAGTTGAACAGTACTAGCTGCAAGAAAATCAGAAAAAAGGCTAAGCAACACGCATACATAGAGATGTATATATACCTCTTGAGTTAGGATTTGGCAGTTATCCCTTGTGCGGTTAAAAAGAAGGTTCCGGTTTTGATCTACCGAGTCTCTAGTGGCAACCCAGCCATAGACATGCAGTGGCCACTCCAGACCATCTTTTGTTTCAGTCACTCGGACTGAAAAGATCTGCAAGACATCCTCGCAGCATGCATATCTTGGGATAGTTCCTTCAGTGTAGCGCATGGAACGGACAGAAGCTGTAATTACAAAGAAGAGGTAAGAGGAAAAACCGTTAAAGTCGCATATACGGTAGTAATTTTAACTCATGAATGTAGTTTGTATCAAATTCTACAATTGCAAATCACTAAAACAAGGGATCGAGTTTCTTTAACTATTAGAATTCAAATGCTGTCAATACCGCTATCTCAAAAGCACATGACAAACCACAGCAAATTAGTCTTGATCATATCATATGAGGCAAGATACTCGTCGCGATGATTCATTAATTTGGATGGTAAATAAACTTACTGTTGTCTTCGAAGGAACCATAGAGGTCATCAAAGCACTCTTCCCAGCCAAGACGGAACGAACGCATCCCCTACTGGGCGGCCTCTTCCTCGTCCAGTAATCTCCCCACCTCCTCCTCCCCCTCCTCTTCCTTCTCTCGAGCAGGTGGAGGTGGAGTCTTCTCCTCTGATGGCTTTTCTTTGTCGATCCTGCTGAAAAGCAACTTGTTCTCATCGCGTCGCCGGCTCCTAGAGTTAGATGCCTTCCCTTTGCTGCAGCGGCTTCTGCTGCTTCTCTTCTCCTGATCCCCCGCCGCCTCCGTCTCCCACGGCACCTCCATGGGAACCTCGCCGCCTACCTTTCCCCACCGCCGCCGGAGCCTGGATTGGTTTGGTCGTTTGGAAGGGTTCGCTCTCCGGTTTTTTTTTTTAGGTTGGTTTAGAGGAGGGCCCCCTCCGACTTCCGAGAGGCCCGTGTTTGGGCCAAGGCTATATATCGCGCCAGTGCATGGCACTGCCATGTGCTGGCCTGTGGTAGTGTGGTGGGTCTGATCGGCGCAAGGAGGGACCGAGGGATTGAGACCCAATTTGCTAGTGCTAGACATGTTAAAATTCCAAGAAAAATCATGATTCATGAGTCACAATCCATCGCCACAGCATGGCACAAAATTTCAGACCCTCGTATGCTGTATAGAGCGATTGTACATCAAACTGAATTTGCAAAAATTACAAAGCACAGGCAACACAAACATACCAATACAGTTTAAATACCACCGATGACCGAACAACCTGTACATATGTAGCAGAACTGACCGTGAAAAAATTCATGATACAGATGCCGCCCACAAGGTTTTAGTATGTAGAAATTCACATTACTTCTTTTTACAACTGTTCCTTCTCATTGATGGCATGCTACGAGTGTCCCCTCACCCGTTTGCTCTCCGCATCTTGACCTTGGAAGTTCGTTTTAAGTTAGGTCATCCTCTCCAAGGAGTCCTCGCCATCATCAGCTGCTCTCTTTATGGCCTGCAGATCACCTGTTGGTAGCTTCCTTGCGAGCCTAAGCACCTGCATTGATGCACCATGGATCCCGAACAAGACAAGTACTAGTCAAGTAAACAATCAATGAAGGAAACATGACATCAGATAGAATGCAAACTGTTCTAGACTCTAGAATATCGAGCGGTCGGCGATCACTTGGTAAGACAAGTGCTAAACGGAATACAGTTAGTCGTTTTCTTGCACGCAATTGATTCTATGAACGGTAGAGGCGCCATGCATATCACTGCTGAATCAGTGAACACCAGGAATGGAAGATACACCATTCGCGTTTTGTGCCTGCTCTTACTAACAATAATTTCCTTGGCTCCTTGTTCACCATTTTACAGACATGTAACAGAAGAGGACAACTTCTGGTATAACCATTTAAACACCATAAAATTGCCGTTACAATACAGGGATGCATTCTCTTTTATAGAGAAGATGAAAACAATTACCACATGGTCAAGGTGATTGAAGGCACTTGATTGACCAATACGTTTGATTTCTTCAGCATCACCTTCCTCATAGGCAGATAATAGTTTCGTTGCACATCGGTTCTGATTGCTATTGAAGAAGGCTTGAACCCTGCAATATGGCAGAAAAGGGAAAAATAATGAAAAGAAAAATCCCTTACACTTCACGATTTGACGGAAAACCAAACATGGGAGATGGCACAAATATTATTATACAAAATTTCTTCAGTGATAGTAACTGCAAATCATTGTAGCATTTCTGAGCTTGCTGAAAAATATGCGCGTAAAGGTAGATGATGATTGCACTCAGATAAGCCTGAATACAAGAAACAACTTTTGAATCAGACAAGTTATATGTTCAAGATATCATACTCCATAGATGAGTTGGCAGGTTTTGTGTTAAAGATGTGATCACAGACAAAGTTGCAAGATACAAATATCATGCCCTATTTTCTAATATTCTCAGTTCAATAATAAGCATGCAGTCTCTGGATAAGTAAGTACAGACTACAGACATTATAGTTCAAAAAGAAAAGAAGATTACCTTGCATTGGCTGTTCATGGCATTGCACTTATGGACAGCAGAACCAAGTCTTAGAAAGAAAGCAGCAGCATCTGAATACCTGTCAGAGGACCAAAGATGGATAAATGTAAGATGATTATGTTAAAGATTACTTGCAATGCTAAAAATTATGTGAATGCAATTCTATCAGTTATATTTACCGAGTTGGTTTGAGAAAGTGTGCAAGCAGCTACACCCTATCTTCATTATGTGGGATAGTAAATATCAAACCCAAGTAGCTTACTAAAATTCCTAGGTGTTAAATTTATAATACAATTCATGGTGTCAATCCTTTAATGTAGGTTCAAAACATTTTCTGCTTGTCTTTCTTTGTCTACTAAAAAGCTCACCTCACATGTAAGAAGAATGAAGTCAAATTCCAAAGCAATTCATGATTGAGATACCATGTAGATATAAGATATAGCAAACAGTGTGAAATTACAATAATCAGACATTAAGGTGGTCTTACTTCTCCATCTTAATGTACAAAGCTGCAGCAGCACGATACAAATCAAAAGCCATCTGTTCCTTCCCATCTTCTTTTAGAATTGTGCAAGCCTCATCACACATTTTAATAGCTTCTTCAGGAGATTTCTCCTCCAAGGCACTGATTTCATAACATTATGTTCAGCACATAGCTTCCACGTTGTTCATAATTATAAGATGTGTTATTTAAATTTACCTGGCACTTATAGCATTAGATGCAGGTTGGTCCCTTCCACATTCACGGTATAATTCTGAAGTTCTGCGATAGAAATCAGATACTTCATTCCAGCGTCCAAGCTCCTTTGCTAAAGCAGCAGCAGATTCCATATGCTTAGCGGCATCCCATGGTCTATAAAACTAGTTAAAGGCACACTAGGTGATTGTCCAATGATGTGAATGAAAGAACGAAAACTGCAGAGATATTTCCGAAGAATACGAGGAGATCATTTCTTGTCCTTTCGAGGCCTTCTCAAATGCATCTTTTGCTATCTCATTGTCCTTTTTGAACCTATACACAACCGCTTTTAAAGAGAAACGAATTTCACTTATGTGCTCCAGAATGAACAAATTCCTATCAAGAAAACAAGGATGGCAAAGAAAGTCACAGACCAGCTTGCTCATACAAGGAAGTAGCGCTTTTCCAATCAGCGTTCCACCTTGTAAAACTTAATTTTGTTCTGCAAAAAAGAGTATATTCAAGACAAATTTGAGGGAACATGCTTTACAAAAGAGTCAATTATAAGTTGATGAACAGGACATTTTTAGGTGCCACATTGATAAAGTAGTAAAAGTAAAAACAGGAAAATCAAAACATATACGATGTAGCAACCAATCACAAACTAAAAGAAAATAAATTTCAACGACAAAATCTTACTATATTGATATTTTCATCTATACAAAGAGAAAACAAAACTCTGAACTTAATTGAAAAGTGTGCGGCACATCTATCATTATATTTCTATGCCACATATTTGCCTAAGATTAGATACAGCAATGTGTGGCATAGAAATATAATGATAAAAAAAAGGGCGTACCCAGTGCCGTAGGCTTCCCGCACTGCGCGGGGTCTGGGGAAGGGTTGTTTTTTTTTTAAGCGCCAAGCCTTTCCCGCATAAATGTGCAGAGGCTGGGGCTCGAGAAATATAATGATAGATGCAGCAAAAATCATTACGTTAAAGGTCTCTCCCTTCCTCCAAAGGAAAAAGGCACAAACTGCAAAGACGGTGAAATCTGAATGAAGAGCCATAAAGACAAGGGCATCGGCATAGTTGGCTTGATCCATCTTTTGAAAATCAAACAGAAGACAAAGGTTATTGTTGATTTTGTACCTTCTCCCGCGCTAACAATGACACACTCACAAGCTACTTTTGGTTTTGTTGTTCGGTTAAAATGAAGACCTAAACTTGCTGTGGTTACTTAGTCAAGCTGAACATATATGGACATACAGTATGGTACATGAACTTAATCCAAGATCACGAAAAAGGGCGGCACCCGAAACAGCAGGGGTAGTGCCTGCATAGTGGCAACTAGAAAGTAAACCCTACAGCTACACTGTCATTCAACGTCCTAGGCGGCGCCGTAGTTTACTGCCCGCCAGCACCCCTGCCCTGCCGCGCCGTGGCTTAAGCCGCTGCCACAAATGCATCTTCTTAGCATGCACCCGGCTCCGGTTGGCAATCTTCCTCCACAGATTGACGCTCGTCGGTGCCCTCCGCTTGGCCCGCAAGTGGCGCCGCATCTCGTCGAATAACGCTTGCATGTTCCCGCCGCCACCACCGGGCCTCTTTCCCGGCGCGCTCACCACCGCCCGGCTCGTGGACTTCTTATCCTGGCCTTTCGTGCGGTGGAACATTCCCCCGAGATACTTCAATGGCGACATGTGGTGCTGTTCGCCAGGAGTGCGGCTGGATGACGGGCCCTCCTCGTCACGCCCATTGTGGTAGTGGTGGTGGAACACCGTGGCGATCTTGTTCTTAAGCATCCGCAGCCGCTCCACCCGCTTCGCCAGGACTTCCTGGCGGCGGCGCCTCCTCATCGATCTTGACACCTGAGGCGCATACATCGGCGGTGCGATCCCTCGCCACGGCATCGGCAGGGCAATACCCTGCCACGATACCGGCGGCACAGTACCCGGCCGCGACACCGGCGGTGGTGAGTAGGAAGCAGAAGCGCTCGACTCCGGCAACACCGTAGGGCTCGTGGAATGGTACGAGATGGCGGCGCCTGACAAGCTGTTGTGGCTGCTGATGTACATGCTGCCAGAGTCGACGCGTTTCAGCGTTCGCCGTGGTTTGCGCCTTGACAAGCCCGCGCTAGAAGCGGAGGCGTTCGTGCTCCGTCGCCACGGAGTACTTTCTTCATCATCATCTTCAGCTCGGCGCAGGAGGCGCCCCTTGGGGTCCCGGTTCGGCCTGATGCGACTGTGTATGGTGACCATCGTGTTGCTCGAGGAAGATTGTTCCGGCGTAGCCACGCCGCGCCCAGCTCGCTCCAAGCCACAGCACGACGCCTTGCCCAGGGTCAACCCGGAGTCCTGTCTTCTCAAAGGACGCATCGAGGAGGAGCTTTCTGCTCCCACATGCTGGACTGTGGCGCGGCCGTGCAGCTGTGCCTGACCCAGAGACGCCCCCCGCGACACGGAGCGACGCCGGCTGCTGCCCTCCGTCGACGACTGGTGACCACGTCCGGAGGTGCGACGCGTCCTGTCCCGTTGGTCGGCGTGCCGATTTCTTCCTATCACCGTGCCATGCTGCGACGTCGCAGCGACTCCGCGTCCGGCTCGCTCCGAGCCACAGCGCGACACCATGCCCAGGGACAGCCTGGAGTCCAGTCTTCCCAAACGACGCGTCGAGGAGCTCTCCGCTCCCACGCGCCGATCCGTGCCGCGGCCTTGCAGCCGTTTCCGACCCAGAGACATCTCCCGCGACACGGAGCGGCGCCTGCTGCTGCCCTTCGGCGACGACTGGTCACTACGGCCGGAGGTGCGGCGCGTCCTGTCCCGTTGCTCAGCTTGCCGATTGCTTCCGATCACCGTGCCATGCTGCGATGTCGCCGCCACGCCGCGTCCGGCTCGCTCCGAGCCACGGCACGACACCATGCCCAGGGATAGCCCGGAGTCCAGTCTTCTCAAACGGCGCACCGAGGAAAAACCTTCCGCTCCCACATGCCGAACCGTGCCACGGTCGCGCAGCCCTGTCCGACCCAGAGACACCTCCGGCGACATGGAGCGACGGCTGTGGCTGCTGATGCTGCCCTCCGGCGATGACTGGTCACCACGGCCGGAGGTGCGACGCGTCGTATCCCCAGCCACCGTGCCATGCCGCAACGTCGCAGCCACGCCGGGTCTGGCTCGCTCCGAGCCACGGCTGCTGCTGGTCTCAAGCGACGTCTGGTCCCCACGCCCGGAGGTGCGACGCGTCGTGTCCCGATGGTCGGCGTTCCGAGCGCCTCCCGTCACGGTGCCGTGCCGCGACGTCGCAGCCACAGGCAAGCGGTAGAGGCTGAGGCCGGAATTCCATTGCTCTCCGCTTGGACGGTGCCGTGGTGGCAATGCAGATGCAGTAGTCCTTGACGAGCGGTAGGAGGCGAGGCGGGCAAGGACGGGCTCTTCCGTTGCAAGGGGACTGCCATGGACGTTGCCGACGGCTCGACTTGACACTGTTGAATACTGCGGGTTAAGCCGGCTGGGTCGCTCGCCGGCCAGGAGGCCGGGGGTGCTGGGCAACGCCGGTGGCCTCAGGCTCATGGGTGGCTCGGCGTCGCGTGTCTGGCGATCTGATCGGATGGACAACTTCCTCTCCAGTGCAGGAGACATCAGAGAACCCGATAGTATCTAAAAACAGATGATTTACTGCTGATCAACACTTGCCGAGAACACAGAGAATGAGAAAGTGAAGGGCAAATGATGCCTTTTCATAATTACTGGCACAAAAATAAATTACCTTTGCCTGCTTCAGGAGAGTCTGCTGGGTAGCATCATCTAGCATCTTCATCAGTAGAGCCCTAGATGTCTCATCTAACTGACAATGTAAGAACAAATTAAACTTGTGATCGTATATGTCAGATTTGACAGCATGCAGAAAAATTGTAACTTTGACATAAAAAATGCTTCGGTTTCCCACATCCTTGCAGTCAGATTTTAAAATCAGAACGATTGCTTCAGTTTACCATGCCAAATCTTCAATCCTTCTCTCTTTCAAATGTATCTGAACACGATTTTCTACTGGAAAACGAAGTCTATCTTTGACTTGTTCTCACAAGAAATAGCAGTGACCAGTGAAGCCATAAAAAAGTTACATTTTCATTTGCGGGACCCTTGTGAAGCAGCCCGTACAGTCTCTTGAGCGCCTGTAGATCAGACGAAAGTTGCTCCAATCCAGTTTCATCTGGTGTTCCGTTTCAAAATTACAATAAAAAACGAAAAGAGAAACCCATCAACACACGCACATGTATCTCTTTTTGAAAAAAAGAAATTGTAGGGATGGCAAAGGTCGACAGAGAACAAAGATTCGAGCACAGACTAACCGCCATTGCGAGGTGAGGAAACCGACGTCGTTGCTTGATCCATCTTCTTGGGGGAGCACCAAACCAAGGTCGAGGAATCGGAATCGGAAGAGACTAGGTTTGTGCCCGTGCTGAAAAATTTTTCAGCACAACAAGAGAAAGTGACGCATACCCACGAATTGCAAGCAATTGATGTCTTGCCGAAAAAAAAAACACGAACAAATCAGGCAATGTAAAACTAAGCACTCATTCACAAAAAGACAATCAGAAAGTACTAAGATATGGTTCTTTGGCAAAAAAAATATGATTTTAAATAATTTGGGATGACATTACCTCCAACAAAATTATTATCTGTTGCTTGCACTGTTATTTCAGTATAAAGAATCCAAGCAAAATTTGTAGAAACTTAACCAGCAGGGCAGGCTTAAAAAAATCTGCTTTACCTACAACAACGCATATATACAACATCCTTAGTGGTGATAGTCCACAGGCTCGATACATATGCCTCTACATAGAATCTGCAATTGCTTATACTGTGTGCATGGCAAGACATACCTAGCAGCCAGCAGCCATGGTGAGAACTTTACTCTTATGGTGCTAACAAGTAAATATTGTTCCACTAACTAATCTTTTAGATGAGTGCAATTTGCAGTAAGATCAACTGGTTGAAAAGATTAATATTGGCACTTTTAGATGCTGCAATGTCAAAGTTGTGTGTTCAGATTGATCTGCTTGTCTACATAATATCCAGATTCCTCTTCCTATTCACATATATATATATATATATAGATTTTGACATCATACTCTCATATAAATATATTGATTTTGACATCCTATTTTTATATACTTGCTGAAAGAGAATGAGGATGCGTGGAAAATAGTACAATAGATTGATTGAGATCCTGGGTTACATACGTATAGGGATGAAGAGATCTTGGGTTTATAGAAACAGCACCAATCAAGATCTCCTCATATCTCTCTAACCATACAAACCTGGCCGGCTGCTATACGCCTGGCACAAGGCCCACACATGTACAAGTCAATGTCTAACACCCCCCCCCTCCCCCGCGCAGTCAAATCGTCGGTAGACCGAACGTTTAGACTGGATCTAAACTCCGTGAAGACTGACGAAGGAAGCCCCTTGGTGAAGATGTCAGCGAACTGGGACGTCGTGGGGACGTGAAGGACGCGCACATCACCGAGGGCGACACGCTCCCGAACGAAGTGAAGATCGATCTACATGCTTGGTGCGCTGATGCTGAACGGGGTTAGAAGACATGTAGACGGCGCTAATGTTGTCGCAATACACCAATGTTGTCTTGCGCAAAGGAGAGTGCAGCTCAGACAAAAGTTGGCGTAACCAGGAGGCCTCTGCAACGGCATTGGCAACAGCACGGTACTCGGCCTCAGCACTGGAACGAGAGACGGTGTTCTGACGCTTCGAAGACCAAGAGACCAGATTGTCGCCGAGGAAGACCGCATAGCCCGAGGTGGACTTGCGAGTGTCAGGACAGCCTGCCCAGTCAGCATCAGAGTAAACCACCATTTCCAGAGCAGCAGAGGGGCGCACCAGCAGGCCCATGTGAAGAGTGCCACGGACATAGCGCAGGATGCGCTTCAGAGCATCAAGGTGAGGCTCACGGGGATCATGCATATGTAAACAGACTTGTTGAACTGCATAGGAGATGTCAGGCCTGGTGAATGTGAGATACTGGAGAGCTCCAGCAAGACTCCGAAAATCAGTAGGATCTGACGCAGGAGGACCATCTGCAGAGAGTTTCGGATTCACATCCACTGGAGTAGTGCAAGGTTTGTAGTCTGTCATCCCAACACGACCAAGAATCTCAAGCATGTACCGTCTCTGTGAGAGAAAAAGACCAGAACCTGTGTGCTGCACCAGCATGCCAAGGAAATGGTGAAGAGGGCCGAGATCCTTCATGGAGAACTCCTGCTGAAGAGCATCAATGGTGCGCCTGAGCAGACCATCTGAGGAGGCAGGCAAATCTGTTGTACCAAGCTCGAGGCGCCTGCTTGAGGCCATAGAGAGAACGGTTGAGTCTGCACACAAAGTCTGGATGAGTGGAATCCTCAAAACCCGATGGCTGAGCGCACTAAACCGTCTCTGGGAGAGTGCCATGAAGAAAGGCGTTGTTGACATCAAGCTGGTGAACAGGCCATGAGCGGGAGAGAGCCAAAGAAAGCACTGTCCTAACCGTGGCAGGCTTGACGATAGGGCTGAATGTCTCTGAATAATCCATGCCTGGCCGCTGTGTGAAGCCGCGAAGAACCCAGCGAGCCTTGTAGCGCTCAAGAGACCCATCAGCCTTGAACTTGTGCTTGAATACCCATTTTCCGGTGACCACATTGGAGCCAGGGGGCCGAGGAAGAAGATCCCACGTGTGGTTGGAGAGCAAGGCGGAGTACTCAGCTTCCATGGCAGCACGCCAGTTCGGATCAGCAAGCGCGGCGCGGTAGGTCCGTGGCACCAGAGAGAGGGGCTCGGCCTGGTAGAGTGCCAGTTGCCGGAACCCGCGCTTCCCACGGGTGACCATGCTGTGCTCATTGGTCACGGGAGGAACAACAACAGCACGAGCAGGGAGCTGGGGAGCAGCAGGGACAGGCGCAGGCGCAGCTGACTCGGAGACGGGCGGCGTGGGGAGCGCAGGTGCCTGCGCCGAGGCCTGCGGGCGCAACAAGGCCGGCGCAGGTGGTGTCGAGGCCTGCGTTGAGACCGGCACCGAAGCTAGCGGGGACGCAGGGGCCGGGGTGGGCGTCGAGGAGGGTAGGCGACGTGGGCTGGATGCGCTGCCGAGCATTGGAAGCGCATCAGGCGCGCGAAACACCGGTAGAGGTGCCAGAGGCGGGGTCCCAGCAGGAGACGTCGACGTGCCGGAAGCCGCACGTGGCTGTGCGGGCGATCGGCCAGTAGTACCTGCAGGCAATAGAGGTGATGACGGTGGAAAAGGCACCGGCACTGAGTTAGTCTGTTCTTCCAAGAAATTGAAGGCCGCTCGAGAGGGAGGTGCAGGGTCTTCAGAGAAGGGAAAAGAAGACTCCTCGAAAACCACATGGCGAGAGATGATCACATGATTAGTGTGTCGATCAAGGCAGATGTAACCCTTGTGGTGAAGGGAGTAGCCAAGGAAGACACACAGAGCGGATCGAGGGGCGAGTTTATGGGCTGCGGTGGCGGAAAGGTTAGGGTAGCACTTGCAGCCGAAAACGCGTAAATGCTCATACAATGGGTGCGTCCCATGAAGGGAGAAGTACGGCGTAGAGAAATTAAGCGTTTTGGTGGGTAGGATGTTGAGTAGGTAGGTAGCGGTGCTAAGAGCGGCAGCCCAGAAAGTGAGGGGGCCACTTGCTTGAAACAGTAGAGAGCGAACGACATTATTAGTGGTGCGGATAATGCATTCGGCTTTACCGTTTTGCGGTGAGGTGTAGGGGCAGGACATGCGTAGGTGGACACCGTGGGCAAGGAAGAAGGTACGGGCGCTAGAGTTATCAAACTCATGGCCGTTGTCGCACTGGATGCCTTGGACGGTGACGCCAAACTGTGTGCGCACATAGGAGAAAAAGTTAGAAAGGGTGGTAAACGTGTCAGATTTAAGGCGTAAAGGAAAAGTCCAAAGAAAATGCGAGCAGTCGTCAAGAATAACCAGATAATATTTGTGGCCTGAGACACTAGTAACAGGTGAAGTCTAGAGGTCACAATGAATTAACTGGAAAATACGAGTAGCACGAGACGATGAAGCATGAAAAGGAAGACGAGTATGACGCCCTAACTGACACGTATGACAAAGAGTATGACTAGCAGGTTTATTACAATGAATGACTGATGCTAGTTTGGAAAGAACTTCGGGACCAGGGTGCCCAAGCCGCTGGTGCCAAAGAGAGGAACTGTTGGGCACAAGGAGGGCAGTAGCCAGGAGCCGCAGCGGGTAGAGAGGCCCAGAGCTGTATCTAACGATCTCGGTCCGACTGGGTAGAGCCTTCACAGAACAACCAAGAGGGTCAAACTCAGTGGAACAATTGTTGTCGGTAGTGAACTGACGAACGGAAATAAGATTCTTAATAAGGTTAGGGGAAACCAAAACATTATTAAAAGTGAGTTGATGAGGGAGCAAGGTAGAGCCAGTGGAGGTAACAGGGAGCAAGTTCCCGTTGCCGACAACAATGGACGAAAGAGTTGAACCGGAAAAGGAGGAAGGTGAAAGAATACCAGCGTCGGAGGTCATGTGGTTGGTGGCACCAGAATCGAAGTACCACTCATGTTGTGGAGGCTGCTGGAGCGACATGGTATGGAAATTCGCCGCGAGAGCTTGCTGGTCCCACCCGCCAGCAAGGGAGGGAGTCGGAGGGGTGTATGCCGCTGGAGGTGGAACACCCCACTGACCGGCCCACTGTCCTGGGCCAGCGAAGTAGGCCCGCGACTGCTAGATTGGGCCAGCAGACCGAGGCGGCGCCAGAGCCCGTTGGCCTGGGCACATGTAGATGGAGCCGGCCCAAGGGTTGTGGTAGGAGGGCCAGCCTGGGCCTGGTCCGCCTATGCCACCGGAAGTAGGGGTGCCGCTTGAGGAAGGGCTCCCGTTGCCGCCGGAGTTGCCGCCCCCCTTGTTGTGGCGCTTGCCACCACGCTTGCCGCGCTGGGAACCGCCGCCCCCGGAGTTAGACGTCGCTTGATGTGGCGACTTCGGGGTGGAGGGCTGCTGCGGTGAAGGACACGAAGGCGTGGAGGCTGGCGGCCTGGGGCCACCGGAGCTGCCAGTAGTAGGGCCGGAGAGGGCAGCGAGCGCCGTGGCCGGAGGAGCTTTGGCCATGGTGAGTTCCTCAAGGCGCAGATCGTCTCTGACTTGCAGAAAAGTGGGCAGAGGGTTGCTGCGGCGGAGATGAAGGCCGAGAGCGCTGAAGCGCTCGTTCAGCCCACGGATGATGTTGAGGACGAGCGTCGCCTCGGTGACAGGTTGGCTAAGGTCCCGGAGGTCTTCGGCCATACGCTTGAAGCGGCGGCAATATTCGATGACGGACAGATCGCCTTGGGTGAAGGCGCGGAACTCCTGGTTGGCGTAGAGGGCGCGCGTGACGTGATTCCCAAGGAACTGGGAGTTGATGGCGAGCCAGATGGTGCGAGCAAAAGCCCCACGCTGACTGTCGATGTCGGCGAGGTCGTCGGAGATGGCGCCGATCAGCCAGGTGCGAACGACGCAGTTCATCCGCACCCAGGACGGAGAGGCAGGCGAGACGGTGTCGAAGAGGACGTGAGACTGCAGGGAGTACTTGCCGAGGACGTCGAGGAAGGACTCCTTCCAGCGAGCGTAGAAGGAGGAGTTGACGTCGAGGAGCAGGGGAACCAGAGTACGGATGTTCTGGACCGACACCGCCTGCGCATGTAAGTTGAGGAGGACTGTGGCTTCCTGCTGAAGAAGAGCGTCCTGGAGACTGCTGATGTAGTCATCACCGTCACCGTGATGGGAGCCGTTGTCGTCGTCGCCCGCAGGAGGAAGGACAGCGATGCGCTCAGCGGCAGCGCGCTCCTGAGCGGCGCGCAGGCGGGCAGCGGCCGCATCCAGATCGGCCTGGGCGGCGGCGGCCTCTCAATCGGCCTCAGCGGCGCGAGCCAGGGCGGCCTCGCGAGCCATCTGTGCCGCGCGGGCTTGCTCCTCTGCAGCGCGAGCGGCCGCGAGGGCTTGGTCCTCGGCGTCACGAGCGGCCGCGCGGGCTTCCTCGGCGGCGCGAGCGGTGGCAGGGTCGCCGTCGAGAGGAGATGCGGCGGCGGCCAGGACGGTGTCTTCAACGCCGGAAGAAGGCATGGCGCAGGGCCAGGCGGGTGCGCAGGGTGCAGTGCCAGCCGGCAGCGTGACGGCGCGCGAGATGCGGTGCTGGGAGGGTGGTGAGGCGCGCGGGGTGCAGCGCCGGCAGCGGAAGGGAAGAGAAAAACCTAGACTCGTGATACCATGAAAGAGAATGAGGATGCGTGGAAAATAGTAGATTAGATTGATTGAGACCCTGGGTTACATATATATATATATATATATAGGGATGATGAGATCTTGGGTTTATAAAAACAGCACCAATCAAGATCTCCTCGTATCTCTCTAACCCCTGGCCGGCTGCTATACGCCTGGCACAAGGCCCACATGTACAAGTCAATGTCTAGCTCTTGCAATGTTCAATGCACTAAAGGAGAAACTTCACGGAAGTCAAACTTGCAGTGACGACAGCATGTACAAAATCTTTTTTTGGTTGTCTGAATTCCAAAAGTGCTACCAGCTTTAGTGTAGCAACGTAAAAGAACAAAACAACAGGTCAATCATTCATCAATAAGGCACTTTTGGAAGTACATCAAGCTTGTCAATTTATTTAGATCAGAATAACTAAACTTAGATCAGAATAACTCAATTTAGATCGATACGAGCAATCCTTCCAGTCCTCAGCAAACAGGCGAGCTCATAACCACAAGGGAGTTGGGGATACCTTGTTCACGAGAGCATGTCCCTTTGAAAAAGGATTAGTACACGACCAGCCGAGCTCGATGCGGTGAATGAGCTAATTGCTGTTACCTGCATACCATATATTGCTTTCATTAGAGCTGCTCAAAGCATCGGCAAGGTTAGATGAGCATGGCCGAAATGGACACCAGATTTGAGTAAATCATATGTGAGTATCAGATCTTCTCATGTGTAATGCATCATTATGGATATTTCGAAACAGCTCATCATGTGACACAAACACTGTCTTACATAGCAAGGAAAAGAAGACATCAGCTCGAATCAAACAAATTCCATTATGCGCAGCCTTACAACCATTTAAGTTTGGATCAAGGAGTATGTAAGCATAGGAAAACTTTCGGCAAAACAGATAACACCCAAACACTAATCCATTATTTTATTTCCTTATCTCAAGCCTGACAAAAGGACAAATATTATCTGTTCAGGGTTTCATTATCTACTAATTGTGCACAGAGAAGATGTGTTCTT
Source organism: Panicum hallii (assembly GCF_002211085.1). Taxonomy (NCBI): domain Eukaryota; kingdom Viridiplantae; phylum Streptophyta; class Magnoliopsida; order Poales; family Poaceae; genus Panicum; species Panicum hallii. The sequence goes on along the minus strand of NC_038048.1, from coordinate 43,389,800 downwards.
TATTACAATATAAGTCTCTCAACATTCAGGCAATCTCTCAATATATGGATTTAATCAATCAACTTCAGGACAGCCACAACATAACACTGAATAACATAACTGAATCACTTTCCTCGTATGGAGATCAGTATCCAGTGTCCTTAATCTGTCAACATCCTATGCCTGCTCATTATTATGTTTGTTGCTGGTTACCTATTATTTCAAAGCATATGATTCTCTATTCCTATTCACTAACATTTTCTGTCCATTCCTATTCACTAACATTTTCTGTCCATGGTCTGACACACAATTTAATCAAGGATGGGACCTAGAGTAACTTGTGTTGTCATACAAAAACCATCACATTCTACAACCCCCATTTAAGTTTGCCCCAATTAAGCACACCTGTGAGCTAGAATTTCAAAGATTACTGATTACTGAATATGCGTCCACTTGTGTTTTGGTTGCTCTGTTATGTTGGAAATATGAAACGATTCCATTTCAGGCGATTAGAATTAGAAAATTACATTTACATGAGACCAACTCAATTGTACAAGGAAGAAAACTACCAGAAGTTTTCGTGACCAAGGGGAATAAGTGAGGGCTACGGAAATAGAACAGACCCTAACGATTAGCTGCTTGGCTGGTGTTCTTCTCTTCTCCTAAACAACCTAAACCTGGTGAGTGCAAAAGAATGAAATCAAGATTCAGATATTCCGTTAACAGATAGGCATGCTGCTAATCCACAGAATCCCAGCAATTTATAGGGATGCTACTATCGTTCTAACCTGAGAAGCAAAAAAACAAACATGTAGAGGGCATTGTGCCCACCTTCTCACACGAGCAGATACGTTCCACTGTGCTGCAGGTGCTCACGGTGAGAGAAGAGCGCCCGTCTTGCCTGCTGGGATGCGGCTCCACGCACGCTGCCTTGGACAAGTACTGGAGTAAGAACCGGCTACGGCGGCGTGGAGGAGGTGCGGCGAGGACTTGAGACGGCGGCTTGGAGGAAGCGGACCGCGCGGCGGCGGTGGCGGCGCGAGGCGGACGGCGGCGTGGAGGAGGTGCAGCGGCGTGGAGGAGCGGAGGCGGAGAGGAGGGCTGTCGCGAGAACAATGGCGGTTCTTCCTTCTTGTATGAAGGGACAGGACGTTTCGGCCTTTCGGGAGGGGCATATATACGTCGCCGAAGCGACCGATATGAATGTAGCGGCGGTTCATCGTGTACCAGGGTCCACCAGAGGCCTTCCTTACATGGGCCCAAAAAAGACTAATTCTAGTGAAGTCAAAAAATGTATGGGCCAGCCCAATAGGATGATCGCTTCACGGACGAGCTCACGAGGTTCAGGTTTGGGCCTGAAGCAGGTGTTTCGTGTTTGTCATCAGACAAAAGGTAAGGAAGGAATCCAGATTTTTTTTTTAATGCATGGAGGAGCAAGGAAAGTACTTAGCGCCGTTCGCCAGATCACAGCTGATGCTGATTCTGACCTTCCCTGCAAGCGACTTCTTCATCCACAACCAGAAAAGGTATTCCGACACAATGCCACATAGACAGGCTACCCAAACCATCTCCTCCTCTCTCCTCTACTCGTCCCACATAGACAGGCTACCCAAACCATCTCCTCCTCTCTCCTCTACTCGTCGTGTGGTCGCTCTCCTTCCGCCGTCGATCCAGAGGGCAAACGATGTCGTCGTCCAAGTCCAACTTCTTCAGCCGCGCCTGGAACAGAGCTCGCGGTAAACAACAACGGTTCCCCGCCCAGCATACGCGTGCAGTTCGTCTCGCCATTTCTGCGATCTCGTGTTCTTCTCCTCCCTTTTCTTTTCTGCTCGCAATGTCTGAGAATGTGAGATGGATCGAATGCCAGTGCCAATGACATCCTAATGCTGCCTGCAGGCAAGTCGGATGTGGAGAGGATCTGCAAGAAGGTCTTCGACGACCTGGCGGACAAGGACACGGAGCTCCTGGACATCAACTCCCTCCACGTCGCCACCCTGATGGTTTACAAGTGAGGATGCCATTGCTTTTTTTACTTCATCAGTTCATCATGCGTCCCATCACTAACGGTTCAGGTGCTGGATGCTAACTTTTGTAATCTGTCCGTGCTGACTGCGCTTCCCCGTTTTGATTGGCTGCGCGCTTCGTCAGTTCAATCAACAAGCAGTTAATCGGGCCTCACAAGGACCCTCCCTGCTTGGAGATCGTCGCTGAAAAAATGGAGGTACCGCTCGAAGCTCAACTACTTTTCTTATTTTACAAAAAAAAACCATGTTGGTGGAAGAAATCTTGGCCCATGACAGATTGTAGCCCATGCTTAATGTTCGCAAGCCCAACGACTAAAACCTTTTGCTTGTTCGCTCTGATAAATGATAACGCAACCGCAGGAGTACCGCGCGAAGAAAGGGATAGCGTTCACGGAGTTCCAGGAGCTGATCCTCAGGTGGGTGGAGAAGGACCTGCGGCTGGTGCTCGTGAACAAGGCCGCCCTCGCGGTCCTGGGCGCGCCGCTGCTCGCCGTGACGGCCAAGAACGCCGGCAGGCGGGTGCCGAGGGTCAGCGACGCCGTGGAGAAGGTGCCCACGCCGCTGGTCGCCGCCGTCTTCTCCGTCGGGCTCCTGCTCCTGCAGGACGTCCGGGTGGGCAGGCAGAGGGAGTGAACAGGTCGATCGGACGGGTGGGCTCATCGATCCAAAGCGCTGGAAGGCTTTCGCTTTCAGGCACTGGCTCACGGGACATGGTGGTCCCATCCCATTGCTTTGCTGCTGCGTGATGGTAGGCTGGAAGCCTGATCGATAATGATGTGCTACTACTTAAGTTGCAGACTTCACCGGCAATTGGCATCTGGATGGCACGTATATGCAAAAATCATGGGAGAGAATTGGCACTCTAATAATTGCGACGCTCATTATTAATTCAAGATGCATGTTGATTTATACGCTTAATATGTGGTTTTCTTTTTTTGTCTAAAAGAAACAAGTGTGCCCGGTAGCATCATGCAGTACATGCCGTGATTCTTTGTGTCCCGAGGATGGCCATTTTCTTTTAGAATTGGATTTTACGTTGAAACCTTTTTGTGAGCCGTGTCTTGGAATCAACAAGCATCTATTGAATGTATGGAAACTGCAGAGCAAAAAAGAAAAAACGTTTGACTACTGATGTCTGCTCAGATGAGTATCTAACGAATGTATGGAAATGTGACTACAAATGATTCTCACGTTTGTAAAAATAAATATTTTGAAGCTATTAGCAGTCTAAATTTCTGAAATTTGACTACATCTTTGATGAAAACATTGGGTATGTTGAGATGGAGTAATATAATGAGTGATTGCATTTAGACGACATATATTCGCTACCTTAGTCTCTTGAAGGTGGATATCCATTTAGGTAGGGTGCGCGTGTGTGTTTTTCTCAACCAAGCGCAAGTATTTTCAAAAAATAGGTGTAGTTACACCAATCGGAAAAATCTCAATAACACATTTGGTTGAGAAAAAAATGCTACGCCCTTTAGTTTTTGTCATTTTCCAAAAATTGTGCGAGTACTGTGAACAGAGGCTGTGTCTCTGGGTACCGAATATTGGGTACTCGTAGCAAGATCTTGTAACAAAGCACCAAATTCTCGCGAGATGATGGACACAGTCCACAGATTTAGATTAGGGATCCGTTAAACCAGAATCTCACGCACTCCAGCAAGATACTTTTATTTCCGTTCCCCTTTTCCGTAGCCCCATCCAGCCCTCCGCCGTCGGCCATGGGGCAAGCCTGGGGCTCTCTCCAAGATAAACTCCAAGGTACCCGCCCCGCCCCTTCACCCCCCCCCCCCCCGATCGATCGGTTCGCGTCTTATTTGATCACAGCAATCTGTCCGGATTCGTGAGCGGTCGTGTTCTTGGAGATGAAGGGCGAATCGAATCGGTGCAGGGCGGCGGTGGAAGGAGCGGCAGGTGCGGAAGATCACCGACAAGGTGTTCGACCGCCTGACGGAGGACGCCCAGAAGCGCGAGAAGGAGGCCCTCACCTTCGAGGAGGTCTACATCGCCGTCCTCTGCGTCTACAAGTACATCAGCCGATCGAATCCTACCTAGTAATACTCTGCAGTTTTTTTTCCTATTCCTGATTGGTTTTGTTCTTGTTGGGCAGTGACATCAACAAGTACTTGCCGGGGCCGCACCACGATCCCCCGTCCAAGGAGAAGCTCAAGGCAATGATTGATGTAATTACAGTCCCCTCCTCTTCCCTCCCTTCCGTTTAATTTTGTTGGTTCAGTTCAGTATGGCCGATAGAATATCGTGTTCTTCTTCCAGCTGTTCCTTGCACTGAAAGCAAAGTGTTCTTGGTTCCTGTGTTTAGTATACTTTGGTCATCTTAATTCTAGTGCCATCAGCTTTGCTAGGAAGCCTAGGACACATCGTAGAAGTAATAGAACAGTGCTACCCGTTTGCAGTGAGTCAATGGTTTGCTGTGGAAGCTTAAATTTTTCCTCACAAATTCTCCCCATCGCTTCAGTGTTATCAGTCTTATTACGGTGTTGGTTTCTGAAATGTGCAGGAGTTCGACGTCAACCTGGACGGGCTCCTGGACCGCGAGGAGTTCGCAGAGTTCATCCGGAAACTGACGGCGGACTCGCTGTGCTCCATCAGCCTGAAGCTCGTGATCACGCTGGTTGCCGCGCCGGCGTTGGCGATGGCGACCAAGAGAGCGACAGAGGGCGTCCCCGGCGTGGGCAAGGTGGTGCGCAAGATGCCCAACGCGCTCTACGCCTCCGCCATCACCCTGGGCGTCGTGCTGGTGCAGAAATCCTCCGAGGGCGTCGAGTGACTCGCGAACCGAAGCAGCAGCGCGCCGTTATGTGCCGTAGGCTGGAGCGGCAGCAGGCGGCAGCGCTGCAGCAGGGTATCTAGGATAGGTGCTGCTTTCGACTTGTTCGAGCGATCCTGTGATGTGATGTATTCTGGTCTGGGTGCAGAGTTGCGTGGGTTCCGATCCTGTGAATTGTCTTGTCATGAGCAATTTAGGAAGTGAACAATAAAGCTGTACTCCTTGTTATGCTTTTTTTGTGAGTTTGCTTTTGCCATTCTTTTGATGAAGTTCATAGAACTTTTGTCTGCCCTTCTTTGTTCTCCGAGTTCAATTGGGCCAGCTGAATATGCCCGGCTCTCTGCTTGGGCTTGGTTTTGCAATTTTTTTAGAAATGCAACAGCAGACTGGCCTGGCATTGCCTTGTTTCTAACAAAGGCCTGGATTTTCCCAAGGACTACTGAAGCTCACTTGTCAGCCTCTTAAAAGAATATCCATTATGGAAAAGGAGGAATCCATTTTCTGGGCTCCAACTGATAGGAGTCTATATTTTTTTTAACTAGGCAGGAGCACTGCCGGTACATTTAAGAAGAGAAGCAAGCGGGTTCCAGGTTTACAGGTTTAATATTACATAACAAACTAAAACTCGACGACACAAAGTTGTAATCAAACATGAAAATAGGAGTCTTTTTTTTTTGTCTATCCAACATGAAAACCAATGGCTTTTCACATCGAAAATAGTGTTTGAGGTGAAACGTTCCTGGTTTTCCAATTGGATGCAAAAACAAATTTGGATATTAATTAGTTGGAGGGTCAAAATGGACTTGCTATTGAGAAAAATATTAAACTAGGAATGTGTATGAGTATCATATATACTAACAGTGTGTCAGTATGGGAGACGACCGAGGATCATCGAGGCTTGAGATAGAGAGGAAACAATGGCGGCACCCCAGCCATCAACAAGCCACCATCACCATCACTATGTTCCTTTTTTTTAAAAGTAATGTACTAATAGAAATAGTATAGTAGGGACAGAGATATTGGAATTATGGTGTGATGAAAATTAGAGTCAAATGGGCACACCACCCAACAAAGATATCCTGTCAAGTTTCTAATTATTTCCCCTCCCCTAAGAAGATTCGAGGCATATATCATTCCTCAAAGAAGAGATATAATTATTCCTAAAAAGGATATACTAAAATATACGAGTGTGTCCTCCCTTGTGGCCTAGTCTTCCTGTTCAATACTTTGCTGCTCTCTCAATCTCATATCAGATAAACTTGTCATCAGGCACGCTCTCCCTGCTTGCCCGTGCTCTCGCGCCCTTGGCCAGCTTTCTTCCCTCATCCATCTGCCAAGACCACCTTCAACAACAGACGAACAAGCAAGTAATGGATCCTTCACGGAAGAGGCTCCCCGCGGCCATCTTCCTCCTGCTCCTGCTCGTCGTGGCCACCGCTACGTGCAAGCACCAAGACGTACGTACACTTGTAGCATGAATCCGTGCGATCCATATGCTGATGCTTTAATTTGGGGGCTTAACGTTGCCGCGTGTCGATCTGCGCCCGTGCTGCTGCAGTCTGCAGAGACGGGGGCGCCGGTGCAGGCAGGGGATTGCCTGGTGTTCAACGAGAAGTGGTGCGGGCCGTGCCTCAAGTGGCGCGAGTGCGCGGACGCGTGCCTGCGCAGGAACGAGGGCTTCACCGGCGGCAGGTGCAGGGGCTTCCTCCCCCCGTACTGCTTCTGCGTCAAGCCGTGCTAGCCGCCTCAGACTGACGGAACGGAAGTACCTGAGGTTGAATAACATGAGTGACACCGGGTTGCACTGTAAGCTGCCGATGGCTTTGCTTTCTCTCGGAGCTGTGAATTTGCCGATCCACAACCTTCTACTACCGTTGCAGTAAGTCCCCGCTGACGACAGCCCACCCGTCAAATTAAAAGCCTGAACAACACTGAAGAAATCACTGAAACATTATGGTGTCCAAGTAAATCTGAAAATTAACAGAAGATACTCGATGACATAACATGCAAAAAGCAAAAAAAAATTGGAGCAAATTAAGCTTCAGCTAGTACTTTGTCAGTGGCAGTTGTCCCAACTTCCATGCTTACGAAGCACTCCATTAAGAAATGAACCATTTGTTTTCAAAAGCATATCAAAACAGAATTATACGAGCATACCGAAAAGCATGCAACTTCAGGTTCTTACTCCTGAAGCTGCAACTAATTAAAGCACAACAGTCTGCTCACTTTCAGCTCCATTGAATAAACTGAGGTGACTGAAGCTATCGCCGTTTGTGAAGTGAAACAACTGAAGCTGCGCCTGCGCACGAACTGTACTTGTTCTAGGGGATGAGGCAGTATGAGCGCGTCGCCTCCAGCTGGTGCTGGTCGCCAACTCGCCATGACTGAGATCGAGCAATGTCCAGCACGCCGCGCTCGAGGGCGAAGAGCATTCAGCTCCCTTGGGCGCGAATGACACTGTCTCGACGTCGGCACGTCGCGACACAGAACGCATCATGCTCCCCGGCTGGTATCCAGGTTCAGAGTTAGTTCAGCCCACACCACCGCGGACATCAGCTTGCCACAGCCTGACCCCGGTCGTGGCGTACGCCGATTCGCCGACCATGCATGTGGCCCGTCGGGGATCTGGGAGGCGGCGAGGGCAGCGAGGATGAGGAGAGAGAGCTTTCCACTGCAGGCGAGACCGCGAGAGCCCGGCCACCTCCGCGGGCGGCCGGGCGCCGCCGGCGCTAGAGCTGGGATGCCGCCACCGCAAGCCAGCAACCACAGCACGCGGTGGATGTACGAGAAGTAGAAGGAAGTCATGATCTGTGGAGTGGGCTGATGGAGGATGCCAGATTGACTGGCGTACGTCGCACAGCCGGAACGCGGCGGTGGAGCAGGCGAGCAGCGCAGGGTGCGTTCACGCGGCAGCAGGCAGAGCGCGGGGACGGTGGGTAGTCCAAGATTCAGTACCCTGTGATCCTCCGGCGAAGTCCTGCGATGGCGGCGGATGGCTTGTCCGTCGGCGACGTCAGCAGCGTCGCGGAGGCCGCCATCCCTCGGCAACATCAGCCTGCGGCGGTTCCGGGCCGTGGCGCGGCACGACCGGTTTCCCCTGCTTTCAATCTCGACCGCAAGATACAGATTGGACGGCTCTCAGGTACCTAGGGGGTGGACGGTAAATGAAATACCGGCCACCCCTGATCCCAGGTCCAGCGGCCATGGCCGCCGCCGCAGAGCTGGAAGACGGCAGCTGAAACGGACGGTGTGCTTGTAGGTCCATCGGCCATGGCCACCTGCCGCAGGGACCATGGAAGACCCTTGCACATCCGCGGCACCCCCACACACCGTGTATCGTCTGGCCAGTGGCCGGCCGCACGGCGCTGGCAGGTGGCAGCGGCGCTCGCGGCACGCCCGACGCACCGGTGGGTTCCAGACCGACCGCTGCGTGCCCTCGGAGTGGCGCGCGACGCACACCGGGCCGTAGCGTGGTGACACTAGAGCAGAAGGAGTTGGCGGGGACTGGGTCCTCCGCCATGGCGCCGCCCCGCTGCCGCGCCTGCCTGGCGAGGACGCCAGGGCTCTTACTGAAATCCGCGGCCGATCCCGCCCGCACATCTCCCATCTGACGGGTAATAGAGGCCTAGGGGGTGGACGCTATTTCAAATACCGTCCACCCGGACGGTATTTCAACCACCGTCCACCCCTGGTCATTGCAGGGCGCCGCCTCTGCTGCTCGCCGTGGCTCGTCGGAGCACCACCGCGGCGCGTGGCGTCGATTTCTCTCTGTATTTCCATCCTCCTGACGCCTTAGATTCTTGACTCCACCCGCTTTAGCCGGCGAGGACCGGCGACCGCTCCTCGGCTCCTGCCCGCGCGCGCCGCGCCGCGACGCGCCCTGCCTGCTGGCGCCATGCTCTCGCCTCCATGACCCCTGCGCGCCCACCGATGCTACATCCCCAGAAGGTGCCATCGAGTTCTCCTGCCATCCGCCCCTGCCCGTCGCACGAACGCCTCCTGCTGCACGCCGTGGCTCGCCTGAGCGCCGCTGCGCGCGCCTGCGCCATGGAAGCGGCCACGCGATGCTCATGGGCGTCGCCCCGGCCTCGACTGCCTTCAAGTATGCGCGCCGCCACGGCGCACACGGCGAGGGCTGCTTCTACGGTCACCAGGTCATGCCCAGCCCCATGATTCGTGTGCCCGAGTTGCGCGGATCACGACGGCGAAGTCACAAATCGCGAACACCGTCCCAATGCAGATTTGAGACGCGCGGTTTTTGAGGGAGTCCAGTGACTGTCATAGAGTTTGATAATATCATATTTCTGCATCCAGTGAGTAGGATCCCAGGCTGCTTTGTCGATTGAAATATTCAAAGAAACACTGTCAGCAAGCATATCAACTCATCAATGGAGCTTCTCGCCTGATTCAGAGTTCAGACATATATTCAGTTGCTAGGCAAGGTGACCTTCACATCGGCTTTCAGTCCACGATCAATCCTTCAATTCTCAGGTGCAGGCTTGCATCAGGAGATGAGCGGCACGCCGGCGCCGGCGACGACGAACCAGGCGTAGGACTAAGAGCTGCGCGATAACCCCGTGCAACTCTGAAGCAGACCCGGTGGCTGAGGATCCGTTGTTCTTGACGAATGCGACGACGAGGCCTCCAATTGCCCAGCGACCTCCACCGGCGGGGCTCCGGCCTGGCAGGCAGGCTCCTCCGGCAGCCACGTCACGCTCTGGTCTCGCGATCCACCCGGCCTGGCCGCCTGGGCCCTCCGCCATTGCGCCGCCCAGCTGCCGCGCCTGCCTGACGAGGACGCCAGGGCCTACTCTCTTTTACTAAAATCCGCGGCCGATCTCGCCCGCAAATCTCTGATCCGACGGCTAAAAGGGGGCTAAGGGTGCCTGGACGGTATTTCAACTACCGTCCACCCGGATGGTATTTCAACTACCGTCCACACCGGGTCGTTGCGAGGGCGACAGCTCTCCGCTCCCCGACTCCTGCTCGCGTGCTCCCGCACCGTGGCCTGCGGGACCTCTCTCGGCACCACGGCGAGCTCGTGCTGCTCCGCCTCGGGGACCTCCCCGTCATCGTCGCCTCGTCCGCCGACGCGGCGCGCGAGGATGCTGCGGGCGCGGAATCTCGAGCTCGCGACGCGCCCCGTCAGCCGGATGACCCGGTTGGCCATCCCGGACGGCGCCGAGGGCGTCATCTTCTCCCCCTACGGCGAGGCCTGGAGGCAGATGCGCAATGTCTGAACCGTCGAGCTGCTCAGCGCCCAGCGCGTCTAGTCCTTCAGGCCCCTCCGCGCCGTGGCGTCGGCGCCGCCTGGGCAAGCGGTGAACCTGAGCCGCCTCTTGTCGGCGTGCACCACCGACGCGTCGGCGCGTGCCATCATCGGGAGCCGGTTCAAGGATAGGGACGCGTTCCTGGCACCGATGGAGCGCGGCGTCAAGCTGTTCGCCAAGATGAGCCTGCCAGACCTCTACCCGCGATCCCGACTTGCCATGCTCGCCAGCCGGATGCCGGGTCGGATGAAGCGTTTATGGGAGGAAGCAGACGCGTTCCTGGACACCATCGGCCATCGTCCGGGATCACTAGGAGAACAAAGCCACCGGTGACGACAAGGAGGACCCGCTCGACGTTCTCTTGAGTACCGACAACATCAAGACAGTGGTCCGAGTAAGCACACATCACCTGAATGGAAAAAAAGGTTATTACAATCTCTACCATGTCAGCTATCACGCCATGCTAATCATGATCGTGAACAAGTTGACCAAGACGACGTTTGCGATTGCGAGACGGTTGTGCTCAATACAAAATGAGGTGGGAGGAAAACCGCTTCCGGCCCCGCGCTAGCAGCAGTAACGATCATTGCCCTAATACTCTCTTCATAATCCAATTTATTTCTTAATAATTTTTAACTTAAAATTTATAAAATTAGAGTCCGGTCCTTTTAGAATCCGGCTCTTAAAATTATCTAGACTAAAAATTAAGATCCTTTTACCACCCCTACTCCTACTGAGCGCAACACCAATCACCAATAAACAAACATAGGCAAGAAAGAGGACCGCAGCAATGGAGCAAGAAAGAGGACCGCAGAAGCGGAGCAAGAAACCAACCACACATTGAATAAATATCTAAAGAATAAAACTCCAGGGCAAATAAATAAATCAATAAGAAACTGGGAGATTCGTACTTTTGGACTAGCCTAATGGGGTGAAGGATAAGTTTCTTAGATTGGAACGTTTTTCACTTAAAGATGGTTCAAAAAAAATTTTAGGAGGATATATGGCTGGGCCACCAGACATTAAAGTCCCAGTTACCATCTCTGTTAATATTGTTCGCAAACGGCATGCTATGGTAGCAGAAGTGTTTAGCACCTTGTCGGTGTTTTACCGCCACGCCCATCGAGGGATACCTCCAAGGTGGTGAGTTTATAGGTAGGGTGCCACCGAGATCAGGAACTCGAAGGCGCAAAGGAACATAAGGTTTTAGACAGGTTCGGGCTGCCGAGAGCATAATACTCTACGTCCTGTGTGGTTTGTATTTCCTTTAATGATGATTGTCCCCGAGGGGGTCCCTGTCCGCCCTTATATAGTCCGGGGGACAGGTTTACTTAGGAGCTCTAGTCGGGTACTGTTATCGCCATAATCTGACCGGGCCAGAAGTGGGTCATGGAGCAAGATGGGCCTAGAGGACAGTCACGATAAGCTTGCGAATCGGACCCTGTGCAGGTGATTGAGGCCAGAAAGGCCGTATAATTTAGGTATAAGCAGTTAAGATTCGCGTCGTGTTTGGTTAGGGTTAGTTAAAGAGGATAAGTCTACGGACTATAAATATGTACCATGAATAAACGGGAAAGACAGAATCATTCATCAATAACTCTTGGCGCATCGCCTCCCCTGTTTTAGGGTTTTCATCGGGTAAGTGCCATGCGGCCCCGATCACGCTTTGTGTGATCGGGGTAGCATTACCTTTGCTCGTTTGTTTATGTGTTGCTCGTTCTGAAGCCTTGTAGATGGCGAGTAGCATTAGTTATCCTAGCACGCATAGAGTAATGTTATTCTTTTTTCATCTTAATCATGCTTTGTTCGTTGCTCTTGTGTGCTTAATCGTTATGTTCGATCACGGATGCGATGGTTGTATCTTGTTTCGTCTTTATCAGTAGATCCTATCTGTTATGGCTAGTTTCTGTTTATTTAGAGGCTTGGTTCGATATGTGCATGATTAGGCCTTGCAAACGAGTTGAATGTTCCGGCAGTACGCTCTAGTATCGGCTTGTAGTTTAAATAGAGGTTGCTCTAGGAATCGGCTTTTCGGTTGTTTCTTTAATCTCTGTTTAGATTGTTTGTTCTGATGCTTTCGTGTATCTGTTAGGCTCAATCACGTGTAGGATGTTCCGATCGTGCGATGAGGGCTTAGTTATCATGGGTTGGATTAGATTGATATTTATGAAGCAAGTCTTATTTAAATATATATGTTTGTATGTTGCCTGTTCCAGAGATCCGATCCGGTATTGATGCAATCGGCTCTTCATAGCCGATACCGGGGAAGAGTGATGAGCCGATCACGGCTCGGACTAACCTTTACAAGTGTCTGTGCTTACAGGAATTTAATACATCACACCTTCCTGATCAGGTGCGGGATCAGGTGGCACGCCTAGCGACTCCAAGCCAGGGTGTGCGCCAGATCGCTGGGCCGTTGACCGAGGGACCGGGGCCCACCAGCCGTCCCGGAAGCCTCCCGGCTCCTTGTGTTGCCTGTCGTTGCTCGCCGGCGGATTTTGAACGATAACAGGTACAAGCTAAGGAGTCCTATCCGATTACTTCTCAGATAGTCTCCTGCCATATCCGACTAGTCTAACTACCGTACGAGTAATCCTATTGCATTACGAATAGTTACAACAGATGTAAGGTGTGAGTCATATCCCATCCCATATCCTAGGAGAAGTGCGCCACGTGGACAGTCCCGTGTCCCCGGATCTGATACACCTCACGACTAAATATCTCCTTTAGGAGAGCTTTATTGGGGATAAACTACATGACTGGCTCCATTTGGTGAATAGTTATTGAATGTTAATTTATAAGAGGGGAGGGATACCTTCGTATGGTCCCTACAAGCTAATAGCTCCTTCACGGTACACTCCATGTATAAAAATCTTGTTAATAGTGGTATAAAGGTTTCACCGTAAATTTAGCATGCGAAGATACCTTTAAAGATTAAGATCTTTATGTGGTACCTCAAAAGGGGTGTTACTTACAAAAGATATGTAAAGATAATTTAGCTAGACGAAATTGGGTTAGAAGCAAAGTTTGCAGCTTCTGTAGCCAAGAAGAAAGTATCCAACACCTTTATTCGGTTACCCTTACGCTAAATTCTTTTGGTGTGCTATTCACTTTGTTTTTGGTTTAGCACCACCTGATGATTTATTTAATCATTAGTTAAAATAGGGGTTATAAAACTAAAACTTCACATACTGACAGGCATATCGGCTGTGTGTTGGATTATTTGGCTCTCTAGAAATAATGTTGTTTTTAACAAATGTTAATGCCAACCAAAAACTTTTATGCAGATTTTATTCAGGGACGTATTGGCTACGCCATTGGGTGAAGTTGCAGCGCAGTGAGGTTCAAAAGGAGAGGATGATTCAAGCATGTCGTTTGCCGGAGATGTCGGCTCTTTGTTTCTTCTCTTCCCATGGATGACCTTTTAATTTACGGATTGGCTTTCAATAAGTATGATCTATACTTTAAACGTTTTGTGTGAAATGGTGTGGTTGCTACTACGTGTAATAATATTGGTCTGATCCCCTCAACGAGAAGGGTGAAGCCGGATAATTTTTTTCATTATCTTAAGAAAAAAGAAACCAAGCAGACTAGAGCAGGAGGAGTTGACGGGGACTAGCAGTGCGCAGCGGCGACGTCGGGAAGGTAGCTGGAAATTCATGATTGGAGGCGAAGGGGCAAGCGGAAGGCGTGCTTTGTAGGTGGCGGAGCGACCACGGATGGCTCCCCGGCTGTGCTTCGACTACCTCGACGGCGAGATGGATAGTTGTATGGGATCACAGGGTCTTCTGTTCTATGGGATCACAGGGTCGCAGTGCATACTCTCATCCTTGACGATTGATTCACGTCTGGATTTGATGGAAAATGTGCAAATGACTTGGTCCAAACTGAAGCCTTGCAGCGTACACGCACTTGGTGGTTTGTAAAATCCTCCTTTATTAAAACTGTGAGATTGGTCGCACGGTGCACTTGTGAATCGACTTTTGTTTTAGGGAACCACTAGGAATTCAGAGGTCAGTTCCGTTCAGGTTCTGCTTCAGATTGCAAGCCAGGGAATCACAACATTACGGAGGGCCGGAGGGGGGCTCAACTCAACGTGCAGGCCGAGCCGTAGGCCTGTAGCCGGCCAGCCTTACCTAGGTGAAACCTGTAAGCGGATAATTAGCACCACTGCAATGTGTAACTGTAAGCTTGCTTTACAGTTGGCCCGAATGATAAAAGATGTAGTAGATGATGCCATGAAAAAGATGGCCGGGGTGTTGCCCTGGAACTTAAAAAAAAAACATATGCTAGCTAGCCGGCTGTTAATCTCTTGCTATGTGAATTACTAAATTACATTCAGGGTTCTAGTCATGCCCCCCAATATTGCTGCGATCAAACAGAAATGTGCCTAATATATGAATGTTTTAGGAATGTGACCAACAAGCATAAATCAGATTGCTTGATCTTACGACAATATTTAGACAAAGTGAACTGACTATGTCAATTAAAGCAATGATGATCTCTTATGTCATGTAAAGCAATGCTGATCTCCATAGTACCGAGAAAAGTCCCACTATTGCTCAATGCAAACAACCGCCAGGAAGGCAGTAGTTGGTACCCCAAAAAGCACGATCCATTTGGTAAGAACAGCACGACATTTCACAAGAGAAAGGCACAAAGAAGGTGGACAGGTTCAGAGAACTAGGACAAAAATTACTGTTCAGCAAATCAGCAGAGGTCAAGCCAAATGGTTTGCTCATGAGCAATGCATCAAGATGTTATCCTTGAATGACGTATTCAGCTAACTACATTACAGCCCGATTCATACCTACATTTCAATTTGACATTCAGAATTGGGTTTTCATTTTCATTCAGGGACTTTTATGTAGCCACTTTTAAACTCCATTTTTCTCTGTTTTGGCAGCCTTCAGAAATTGAACTGTTTTTCAGGAATCATATTTTGTAATAAGCAAAAGGGAATTTTATCCATCACATTTTCACTGATCAAGAGAAAAAAGGTTGTGCTGAACTACTGATCACTGATTATTCAGGGAACAAAGTACAGTGCTTAATATATCAGGATCAGGATCTCTGCCATGTACGGAAGTTTGAAGATCGTTTTTTGAATGTCAAGAATAGAGCAGGCAAAGTCAGCTTACAGTGCACACTTCTTAGGGTCCTACAGTACATTCATAGGAGATTACTTTTGGAAGGCGGAAACTGAAGGGAAACACAAGTTCTTTGCTTGGTTGTTGGTGCAGTGCAAGATCTTAGCAGCTTACAAGTTAATGGCCAGACAGTGGCCTTGCAACCCACATGTTCTCTTTGCAATCAGGAGCCTGAGACAGGGTCTCATTTGGTCTTGCATTGCACTTTTGCTTAGCAGGTGTGGGGCAGGATGGAAATTGGACACAGCAATTAGTACAGAAGCCAGCTCAAGGTCTACAGATCATGGATTGGTGGCAGAAGGAGCTTGCACAGCTGTCGAAGAAAGCAAGAAGGCTGAAAGCAGCAATGATGATCTATTGTGCCTGGAATATTTGGAAGGAGGGAAACCGCCGAGTCTTTGACCAAAAAAATTCGACACCAGCTGAGGTTACGCAGGAGATCAAAATTGAGATAAAGACCAGCGGCGGCCCAGAGTTATCTATACTGTTTTCATGATTAAGTTTTACTTCCTAGAGTTTGAGTTAGACTTTTATGTAATATCGGACTTGTAAGAACTCAATATTGCTTCCCCTCTCTTCAATGACATAGCAGTGCTCCTGCAAGCTTTTCAAAAAAATATTCTTGGAGTCTTTCTGCAACAAAATTGTATCTACATTTCCAGTGAAGCCGCTGCCGGTACTATGGCAAGCCGCGGGCTCATCACCCCACCTTACTGCTTAGGCCGCGGCCACTGCACGCATGTGCATCTCAACGCCCAAGGCGCACTCAGAATAAAAGAGTTGAGGGTCAGCTTGAGAAAGCTAATCAGAGGGCCGAACCCAAAATGCGAGATGGAAGGCAATAGCATTAGCTTGCTGCTCCTAGCGTTACTTGGCACCAAAAATCACTAGCCTCGATGTTCTCGGTCCTCGCAATTGGCAGTATCCATAATCAGTTTCTTTTAATCTCTCAACTGTCTCATTGCATGAATAATTTTGTTCATTAAATTGTAGCTCAAGATGGTTGACTGGGTGCAAAGTTTCATATTGTCACTTGTGGTGATTGAAGTTGGCAAGGTAAAGCGTATACAAAAGGGACTGGAGCTACAAAACAACACAGGCCAAAATTCTGTTAAACTAGCAGCTTATGTAGAGAGTGAGAAACATTCACATCGGCTCATGTAAAATTCATGAAAAATGTGGTTTAGCCTGATCAATGGGTACGAAGGGCAGACCATTTTCATGAGAGAAGGGGAGGAGATTCAGTGACTTGGAAGGAAAAAAATTTCAGTTGACCAAAAGTCTGATGCTATTGCTCATATGCAGTGTGTGAGCAATGCATCAAAACCTTATCCTCCAATGATGCATCGAAGTAAGAATTTCACACCCTGATTGGTGACCCAAGATTTGGATTTGGCATCTGAAGTTGGATGTTAATTTTAAATTTCGAATTTATCATTTAACCGCAGCCAGTTTCGACTCCACTATTTCTTCGTTTGGCTGTCATTTGAAAATGATTTCATATTTTTGAAGCAACCAACTGTGTTCAATAAAATTCTTTCTAGTTATCGGTGCTGTCACATTTTCACAGGGAAAAAGGAAATGGAAGGGTAAAAAATGGTGCTGATTACAGCAAACAAATTTCAACCTATAAAAAATAGTTCGAGCACTAAAGCAATAACCAACAGGCTTTTATGATACAAAGGCTGGACAACGAAAGACATGGTAAGCAGAGCACTGATTCAGGAAGCCACTGATTCACAAAGCTTGCTGACAAACAAACTGATGGAAGAAGCTTCTCTACATAGTGAATCGATCATCAGTCATCAACCATCCTCGCTCCTTGTTCCAGAATCACATTCAGCTGTTGAGATCTTGAGTGTGTCCATGGCTCTGCACCTCTAGTGAACCTCACGAACAGCATCGCTAGGTAGTCCTTGGTCGTCGTCCTCCCGTGCCGCATCAGCCTCTTCTCGTCCCCTTGCTCCGGCAGTAGCTGCTTGCTTGCCCCTCTTTTTTTTTTCTCGAATATTGCGTATCTTTGTATTAAGAAGAAAGATAGTTTGTTACACAACACGAGCTCCATGCTTGCCCCTCCTGTTCCTTTCCAAAAAAAACTATTGCTTATTTATCTGCAAGAATTGCGTGCCCGTAAGGTATCAAGCGAGCAGAACACGGTTGCACAGGGACGAACACGATAGTAACCTGCAGTTTCCTCTATGGCCTCCCCAACGTTGAGCAATGTGTTGGGAGCGATGGGCACGTCGTACCAGACGCCGGCGCTGCCGTTCGGCTTCTGCTCCTGGAGCCCGCTGACGGCGTCGTCGATGAAGACGACGGTGGTCACCGAGGCGTCGGAGTGGGGCTTCAAGACGACGACGACGACGACGAGGTCCGGCTTGGGGCAGCGCGGGTAGTAGTTGAGCCTGGCGTGTGTCATGGAACTCGTTCATCGTGCCGACGAAGGAGCCCTCGTGCAGGACCAGCAGCTGGCGAGCACGACGTCGGTGATGTCCCAGCACCTGCCGCCTGCCGCCTGCAGGTGTACTCGCGCAGGACACCTAGCGATCCTGATTAATAGCTCTGATCTGGGAGGCTCTGTTCCTCCGGCGAGGGCCTGTGGCGACGGCGGATGCCTTCTCCGTCGTCGACGTCAGCGGCGGCGTGGAGTCCATCCCCCTCGGCTACATCAGCGCGCGGCGGTTCCAGGCCATGGCGCGGCACGACCGGCCTGCCTGCCGGTTTCCCGTGCTTTCGATCCCAGCTGCGGCGGCTGTTCCTTCGGCGATGTCAGCATCGGCGCGGGGCCGCACGGCCATGGCGCGGTAGTACGATCCGTCTCCTCCGTATATGGTCTGGCCTGCTTCAAATCGTGATCGAGGGTTGTGGATCGGACGGCCCCAGGTCGCCACCCGCCACGGAGCCGGGAGACGGCGGCGGAAGCGGACGGCGTGCGCGCGGGTGGCGCAGCGACCACGGCTGCGTCACCTGCAGACACCGCAGGCTCTGGCCGGCGACCGGCTGCGGTGCTTTGGCAGCCGCGGCCGCGGCGTGCGCTCGGAGTAGCGCGCCATGCACGCTGGAACGCAGCGCGACGCGCGATGCTGCTGCGGCAGC
The DNA here is from genome assembly GCF_002211085.1 of Panicum hallii. Classification (NCBI taxonomy): domain Eukaryota; kingdom Viridiplantae; phylum Streptophyta; class Magnoliopsida; order Poales; family Poaceae; genus Panicum; species Panicum hallii. The sequence continues at coordinate 43,371,490 of NC_038048.1, read as the reverse complement.
GTGTTGGAAGCTACTTGGATGGAGAACAGGGTAAGTCGGAGGCGGTGATGCTGGAGGAGCGCAAAGATGGCGCATTCCTGGACCCGGGGCTATTCCGGAGCGGCGGCGACGGCGCGCGTGTTCACGTGGAGACGACGGGAAGCTATCGGGAGATTCATGGCAGGAGGCGACAGAGGAAGCGGAAGGCGTGCAGTGCATACTTTCGGCCATGATGGTCGATTCGCATTTGGATATGAAGGAGAATGTGCAAATGCCTTGGTCCAACCTGAAGCCTTACAAAGCACACAGACTTGGTGGTTTGTAAGATCGCACGCTGCAGCACTCACTTCTTTATTAAACTGTCATATTTTCGCATTGTGGATCAACTTTCGTGTTAGACAACTACTAGAAATTCAGAGGAACAAGGTTCTAGGATAAATCTCTTGCGGCCCGTTCCCTTCAGTTGAAGAAGAAGAAGAAGAAACATTAGACAGAAGCAGCGAAGGCGTCAAACCCTTCTTGCCGCCTTGTTCCTTGGCTTGGCTTCAATTCATTTCAGGGGACTTCTTTGACAGCAAGCCGTTGAAGCTGGAAAACGGCGATTAAGATCGGGGCGCACGCAGGCCATGAACTCCATCTGACCAACACTTGAGACATAGCTTGATTGCCAGCAGATTGAGGCGCCTTTGAGCTGATGTTCTTGGACCTGAAAATTGGTGGCAGATGGAACTCTCACCGTGAAGCCCGGGCTGGAGCAGGAAGAGAGCATGGAGCCAACGCACGGCACGACCCTGAGGCGCGTTCAGCCATAGGCTTGAAGCCCATCAGTCTTCCCCTATTGAAACATTGAAACAAGTACGTACTGAAAATTCTCCTCTGTAAGAGCGGACAATTAGCGCCATTGCAATGTATAACTGTAAGCTTGGTTTGCAGTTGGCACGAATGATTCCTTCTTGGCAGGAGATGAAGTCGGAGCTCTTTCCATTATTTAAAAAAGTTGGCACGAATGATAAAAGATGTGGTAGGTTCCGCCGAAGAGGCCGCCAGCCGGCGGGCAGTCGATGCATTGGGGACTCGAGAGGGCCTGTCGGCGCATCGGCGGCAGCGTAACTGCCGCGCGACGCGAGATGACAAGACGACCCCCAACCAACCCAGCGCCTCCGATCCCCTTCCCTCTCTCTCACCGCGCTGCTGAGCGTGCCTCCGATCAGTGATGGTGGCCGGCTCCGGTTTGATTCACGTGAGTGGCCCCCGCGCTGACGGCGCCCATTTCACCATCATTTGACGGGACTTGCGGAGCCATCCCTGATCATTTTGACGGGACGCGCCGTCGACTTGGGTTCAGGATCAGATGCTTGAATCATTCATTAGTTGTGCGGTTGCTTCGATTTCACTAGCAGTAGGTAAAAACGTAAAAAAAAAATTGAAAGAAGACCCCGTAAAAGTTAGCAGTCAGTAGTCACCGGATGGGGGGATTCGACAGGGCAAATCTGTGTGGTAGAAACTAGAAATGAAACACGTGGACGGTAGAAACCTAGTAGAAAGTAGAGAGAGTCCTCAAGCGATAGCCAGAGCTGATCGCTGTCCATCCTCAACGCCTCATGGCTTAGCTTGCTTCTTGGGTTTGCATCGCATGTCTAGCAGGCTGGCGCTGATGATGCGCCTGACCGTCTGGGTACGTTGGTTGTTGGTACTGCTACTCTTCTTGCTTCCCGAATTGCAGACACAACTCCGCGTGCTTTTTTATTCAGAGACCTTTTTTCCCCCATCAGTATGGAAACTGGTATCTGATGATCCGATCACTGTTAGGAGTCGATCCAATAGGATGTGCGGATCATTGGATGGACTTCTAACCTCCAATAAATAGCTTATCCTTGCTTGAGCAGATGAGCTAACGCTGCCACAGCTACACCTGCGCATCTACTGCACCAAATCTGCTACTGTGCTACACGCTGGCCCTGACAGATTCGGCCCACACGTCAGTAAACATCGCACATGCCAGTGATATGCACAGTAAGCGCCGTCACGTGGGGTATCGGCGCCAAGTGATGGGCCTGGGCCGAGCCGGTCAGGTGCCCGGGGAGACTTGTTGGGCTTACATCACACTGACTAAGCGCTGGGCCCATGCCGGGCCCACCTCGTTCAAATACTATGTTTGGCACCCATGGGCACGTCACGCCTCACGACCTGCCTGCGCTGTACTCCAGACCTTTGCCCACGCATCATCGAATGATGATTCGAGCTCGTACCGCCACATGCCACCGCTTCCAACTCGTGATTAGCCTCCACTGTACCGTGCACACTGTGCGCACACTACCCGCATGTGAACGTCTTCGTACGGCCATGCATTATGCATGATGCATGGCTCGGAGAGGCAGGCAGGCAGGCTCGCTTGGACGCTACTTTAACATGCATCCACGCCAGCATCATTGGCCAGTGGCCACGCACATGCGCCGTGCCGGCGCCTCACGAGAGGTGTTGCTCTACGCCTCTACTCGTAGTACTGTTCGACCTGCTTCACCGATCGTTGACCTGGGAGATAACCACGCAGCCATCCATGTCGCGTAGCATGCCATGCCACCAGCGGTCGCCGGTCGTGGCTCGTGAACAAGTTTTGTTGCCTCTGGTCTCGTTTCCGGCGGCTGCGCGCGTACGGTCAGGGAGAGGTCAGTGTAGCAGCAGACTGGCAGGCAGGGTCCAGGGGTGCATGCTGCATGGCGCTCTGCGCGCTCAGCCTTCTCCCCGGCCTGGCCATGCTTGTGAAACCGTGTTCGTGCTCGGAAACCTTTTTGGATTTTCCAGGTGCGTCTGGTCTGAGTCTGAGCAGGCGCAGCGGCAGCGCAGTCTTCTCGGCCCTCGTGCGCCCGTGGGGGGCGACGCGCTGCCTGCCGTGCCAGCGAGATAAGATTGCCGTTCCCTTTCTCTGGACCACAGCCGCTGCATGCAGATTTGCGCAGCGAGGGCCGGGCTTCCTACCACGACTGCGAGAACAAGAGAGCTAGCCCGTGCAACTGTGCAAGCGCGGAACATGGTAAAAGATGATCAAAGTAGGCCCGGACAGGCCACCACGGGTTGTGTCTCTCTTGGCATTCGAAAAGCTACAGCGTCCCATGATCTCTGCCTGCGGCAGCAACGATCTTTGCTGGATCTAGACGTACTAGAGTCCCTCTGATTTTGTGTTCACGTTTACCTTTACACGAAGCGTATTGTGATCCTGGCGGAAATGATGCACCTCGATTTAGTCCTAGGAATTTAATTTCCAGTCCTTTGAAGGGCTTTTTTTCTTGACCCGCCGGTACTTGGGCTAGGCAACCGGCTTGTCGGCGCGTGGGCAGCAGCGACGTACGCGGTACGACCTGCGCGGCCCGGCCGCGGACACGCGCACCGGCCTCCACTCGATCCCCCCGGCGGCCCGGCCGCAGCCCCCGCTCCGGCCATCAGACGAGAAGTAACCAGGCGCGCGCCAACCAACCAACCAACCAACCAATCACCCACCCCGCCCTCCTCCTCGGCTTTTAGCGCTCGTCACGTGATCAGCTGGCCCCGCGCCGCCAGCCACCCACCGGCAGCAGCACCATCCCCGCGGCCGCGCCGCGCGCCACTCGCCGACGCGACGCCGCCGGCCTCCGGGCTGGCCGGATGCTGGCGAGCATTATTGGCGGCCGCGGGGGCGTCGTTTTCGCCACGCCGCACGGCCCAACCGCCGTGAGATCCATGACGTGCTGCAACAACCGCCGCGCGCCGGGCGCCGGGCGCCGCCGCCGCGAGCCCTGTCGTGCCATCCAGATGCATGCCCCTGCCCTGTGCCCCGACCCCGACCCTATACGGTTGGCCGACGTTGACGTGTGGGGGGTTCGCGGGGTGCGCCTCGTGAGTTGCGGTGGCGGCCCTGTGCCCCGTGGGGCGCTGTGTGGCATCGACGCCGGCCGCGCTGGGCTCGCTCGCTCGCTCGCAGCGTGCCGCCAGTGGGAGACCGCCACATGCCGACCCCGAGGCAAACAGAACAAGACGTGCATGCCCGCCGGATAGCTACAGTGCGGCTACTGCTACACTAGCTAGCCAATGTGCTCGGCGACAGGGGTTGTGCTGGAGTGCTAGCTAGCCAATGTACTTGTTACCACGACATGGATGGATCACGCGGCGGCCATGCCTGCCGTTGATCTGGTCTGCGGCTCGATCGGACGCGCAGGGGCACGAGTTGCACGACAAGTCAAGGCGGTCAATGCGCTCGCACAGTTCCCGAGGAGGACACCGCCGCGGGGCCCGCGAGCGTGTGCGGGGCTGTGGGGCTGTCTGGTTCTGTGGCCCCATCCCCCGGCGAGGTGAGAACAGCTGGACCGCGACGTCCAGACGGGCTCACAATGATGAAAGGCCAAGTTATTCCGTCTCGCACAGTGGCCCCAATTTAACGTGCCAACTGTCTAACATGGAAACTTGGGCCTCCATCTACATGGGTTCTCCCTTGTCTTGCAAGTCAACAAAAAGGCGGTGTGGCTTCGATGCCACGAACGTAGCGTCGCTCTCGCCGCTCATGCAGTGAGAAAGCAACATGATGTACTGTGAGAACATGAGTCGTCTGTCTTGTGTGCAGTCAGGACCGACTACTTGCTTTTACGAGTGCAACCCATCTTTTTTTTTCTCATCGCGATTTCTGAATTCTGACGCGATGCCATTAAGGTTTGTCCTCAACGTGGTGAAACGGTAAAAAAAAAAACACCCGCATTTTTACCAGCGCGCTTTGCAAATGCAAAACGCCGAGTGAGCAAGGACCAAGGAGTCAAGGACTCAAGGTCCTGGAGGATCAGGAAAATTAGCAGCGGCTATGGCTGTAGAAGTGAGCCGTGCGCCCAGACCCTAGCGGCGGCGCTGGCCTCCCTTTGTCCGCAGGTGGAGGGAAGCATGCCTCCCCCCGGCCCATCACGTGTACCAGCTGTCCTGCGACGCCCAACCGGCGGCCAGCTCCTCCCCGGCGCGCCCACATGGTCGCGGGCGGGGGATACACGCACGGGCCCGTCGCGTACAGGTGCCCCGAGCAGCGTACCGCGAGTCGTGACCCCCCGGCGATGAGGTGGCCGTGGACCATGCTAATCCGGAATTCGAAACCGGATGCGATACATGCTGGTGCCCATTACCTTGTTATCCATCTGCTCCTTTTCCCTTTAAAAAGAATTCCTGTCGATTATCTGCTAGCTCTATGATCTTATCCGCCAGCAGTGCTGATTTTTTTTTTTGGAGGTGCGGCAACTGGCAAGGAGCACAAGCCGTTTCCGGAGAAGAAATAACGCATGGTTCATCGATCCTGATGTGTATACGTAGCCTACATAGGCCTCATGCAAATGCAAGGTGCCAGCCAACGTAGCAGTAGCAGCTTGGTTCCAGCCTTTCACTCCTCTCTCTGCGACTCTGCACAGCAGTCTGCAGAGCTCTGCGTTTGACTTGGAGTCAATGTCAATCTGGGATAGTGTTTGTGTTTCCAGGCCTGCCCCTCTGGTCAGGCTACTATGCACTAGGCTGGTAGTTAGCCTCTAGCTGATGCTACGACGACGCCTCGTAGATGCATGGCAAGTGCAGGTACATGTCACGTATCGCACGGTGTAGCAGCGTTCACGTTCCCTTGCGAGAAGTTGCTGCCTGGTGCATGGTGCTCTTCATACGCGGCCGGCGTTGTACGATGCTTCCATCACTCCTCCGCGCTGTTCTGGCTTGGTAGTAAATGCCTGCCTGTCCGAAGCGAAGCCTGAACATCAAGCAGCTTCGAGACGGATTTGACAAGACGCAGTAAGGTGGAGGAGGCGGCGGCGATCCCCGATCTGAAATGGCCCTGCCGGCAGCACTCGTTTCTGGATCCGGATTCCAGCCAGTTCGTCAACTTCCCTCTGCGCAGCGCTCGGCCGCTCGTATACACACGCGATCGTAAAGCCGATAGGACGGAACACGCAGCAGGGCGACATGGGCGAGCGAGCTTGAGGGCTCGACATGCTCAGCTCCGACCAAGCCACGGTCATCCTGTGACCCCCGATCGACGACCTGATCCAATCCAAGAAGTGTCCTCATTCCCAGCATGCGAAGCAAGCATGGAACCGTTTGAAGAAAAAAAAGGCTGCGATATCATCAGGCCACCCGCGCACAAGGCGTCAAGGCAACGGGAGGCCGCGTGCGTCAGCTGATGCTCTCTGGCGCCTCGCCTGCACGTACCACCCCTGTCGCTCGGGTACCCTGCTGCCGCCCTGCGCCGCGACCGCCGCGGGGCCGAGGTCTTGTTAGCAAAAAACAACCACCGGGCAGTTGGTTAGGAGTGGTGCGCCTGCGATCGCTGCCGGCTGATGGCGGCGCGCGCGCGCTGCGCTGCGTGCCTCCGCGGCTCGCTCGCCCACGTGAAGAGCCCGTACGCATCGGTTTTGGCCTTGTCCGCGGCTCAGTTGAAATTGACCGAGCTGTACCATTACTTGTCCCTGGCCATTACTGCCCGTACCAGCGGCGTTCAAAACCTCTCTCGACGTCCAAACGCTTACCTGTTTCCATTTATATTAACCACACTTCACTAATGCTTGCTGTCCCTTGAATTTACTACGCTGTACCGGTGCTACGACTCCCGCCTAGCGTCGTCGTTGGTCAGCTAGGCCGTGTCCCGTGTGCAACCGCGGGGAAGCAGAGAAAACGGTTGCCCCCGGCACGGCATCCGCGAGTCTTAAAACCACCCGGAGAACCAAACCTACCCCCGGCCGCCTGCGCCCACCTTGCCGCCACCTCCCGCTCCCCTCGCGCACAACAAAAACCGAAGGGGAAAAGCGAGCGAGCAGCACGCGGCCCAAGGCGGCCGCGGACGGAGCCAAGACAAGACGCGCGGGGGTGCATGTGGAGAGAGGAGGGGCCGAGAAATATCACCGATCAGAGAGAGGGGGGAGAGAGAGAGATGCGCATGGCGGGCAGGTGCTTGTCCTTAGCTGGAACCCTCCCTCCCGTGTCGGCCTCATCCCACCGCCCTGCCCTTGCCTGCGAACCGCGGCCGCCTATAAGGCTATAGCCCGTTGCCCCTGCCCCCGTCCGTCCGTCCGTCCCTCACCTCACCTCGCCCCCCTCTCCCTCCGTCACCAGGTAGCACACTAGCACAGCATAGGCACAGCGAGCCGCCCTGCCCTGCTCGGCGTAGCCCAGAGCGAGCGGGACAGAGGGAAAGAGACAGAGCCAGCCAGGTAAAAGGCAAAAGCACAGCACATTAAAAGAGAGGCCGCGAGCAGCGGCAGAGAGAGAGCAGAGAGAGAGGAGCATATATGGCGATGCCCTTTGCCTCCCTGGCTCCGGCAGCCGACCACCGCCCCTCCTCCCTCCTCCCGTTCTGCCGCGCCGCCCCGCTCTCCGCGTAAGCCTCCCCTCCCCCCTCCTCTCCCGCACGGGAAAGCTCCCCTTCCCCCTCTTGTTATCCGCTCGCCTCTTTATGCTCGCGGGGCGTGCAGGCATCTAATGCGGTGAGCTTTGGTTTGCTTTGCTTTTGCAGGGTGGGGGAGGCCGACGCGCAGCAGCACCACCACCACCAGCACCACGCTATGAGCGGCGGGAGGTGGGCGGCGAGGCCGGCGCCCTTCACGGCGGCGCAGTACGAGGAACTGGAGCACCAGGCGCTCATATACAAGTACCTCGTCGCCGGCGTGCCCGTCCCGCCGGACCTCCTACTCCCCATCCGCCGCGGATTCGTCTACCACCAGCCTGCCCGTAAGCGCGCCGCCCTCCGCCTCCCTTGGTCCTTCCTCCGCACGGTTTTTGCATTGCACAGCGATGGCGTCGAGCGTCGTCGTCCATGCCCTCGAATCTCGATCTGGTTGTTTATTCGGATCGAGGGATTCAGGTGTCCTCCAACTCCGTTTGTTAATCCAAGTCCGGTCATTTGTTAATCTCTCTCTGGATTCGGCCCCCAAAAGGCTCGCGGTTTTTTAATCCGGTGGCTCTAGATTTGCTCATCCCTATAGCTTAGCCTCATGTTCTAATGGTGCTTTTTTATTGGTCTGATGTGATTAGAGTATGATGCTAGGCTTTGGCCCCGGCCAAAAGAGGTGGTTAGTTTATTGATGATGATTGGTCCTTTTCTTTGGGATTATTCCTGTCTGGTTGTTGGGAGCCTAACCATGCTCCCACTGCTGCTGCGATGAAGACAACAACCATATCGCTTTCAAATGCATGCTTTCTTGAGAGTTAATTAAAATCTAAAACGGCTCGGTAGATCTACTTGTGAGTTGTGATGTAACTTCCCTGCGATGATTGGACGGCGACGCGTCGCGTTTTGATTCTTGCGAGAGATTGGAAAAGTGCCCATTCCGGGGTTGCTCCCTGGCATCCAAATACGCACCGACACAGACGTGTTCGTACGCTCGTACACATGTATGCGCGCCGGCGCCGCGCCAGCACATTGAGGGTGTGTTCGTTTCACCCCTCTAAAATCCGAAACATCTAAATTTTAGAGGTCCGGCACCGAACAGCCCTCTAATTCAGCCTCTAATAAGACTGCGATTCCTCTAAAGATTTTAGAGGGGGGAAGCACTCTAAAGATTTTAGAGGGGTCTAATGCCAAACGAACACACCCTGACACTGGGTTTCTCAGCTCTCTTTGCGTGTGTGGTGTTCTTGCAGTTGGTTACGGGCCCTACTTCGGCAAGAAGGTGGATCCGGAGCCCGGGCGGTGCCGGCGTACGGACGGCAAGAAGTGGCGGTGCGCCAAGGAGGCCGCCCCGGACTCCAAGTACTGCGAGCGCCACATGCACCGCGGCCGCAACCGTTCAAGAAAGCCTGTGGAAGCGCAGCTCGTCGCCTCGCCGCACGCCCAGCAGCAGCCCCCGGCGGTCACGTCCGGCTTCCAGAACCAGTCACCCTACCCGGCGGTCCTCGCCGGCAACGGCGTCCGTGCAGGCGGCGGCGGAGGTGGCGTCGGGACCGGCACGTTCGGCCTGGGGTCCACCGCTCAGCTGCACATGGACAGTGCCGCTGCTTACGCGACCGCTGCTGGTGGAGGGAGCAAAGATCTCAGGTGCGTTTCATTAAGTTTTCTGCGACCTCTGTGACATACCCAAACTGTTTTGTGCCAGTATTAGTTCTTAACTCCCTGATCGGTGTCAGACGGATCACGGTGATGGTTTCGTCATTGTGCTTGATTGCTTTGCCTCACTAATCAGTCAGTAGACACTAGACGGCGGTGTGGATCAGGCTAGTAGTGCAGCCCCAGAAGCACTTTTTATTATCTGCTCTTCAGACAGATCTGTGATCAGACTTGTAGCGGAAAACTGAAAAAATTCTGTCTCTGTACTCTGTACTGCCACAAAAACTCAGAGATTATCTGCTTTAGTCATCTGCTTCCTTTGATCTGGCCATGCTTTCTGGGACCAGATTTCATCCTGACTTCCTGAGGAGATGACGCTCTTCTGGTACTGCAGAGCAGGGTGTTCCATCCTTCGCTAGATCGTGATGATGAAACACATCCAGGCTCTATGTTCAGAACTAGTGCCTGCATCTCTCTGTCCCCTGCTCTGCTGGCCTAGGCCTCCAACATTTATTCTTCTACGGACTGCCACTGTTTTTTCTTGCGCTGCTTCTTCGGTGACGGCTGGAGATATCGGCAGAACTGCTCCCGGAAAACTGGCCTGTTTTTTTTGCTTTTCTGGCCGGGAAACGTCTCATCCATGTGCCTGGAAACCTATATCTGAAAAGGCTAGCATGATAGTATCCCGAGCCCGTCTCCTATTGCACGCCCATGCCGAAGCTTTTTTGCACCCCTCAGTATTTTGCAAGTTGACACTTGCTTTAAGGCTTTACCCAAGCTTAGGCTCTGCAATTGTAGGGTCACCTGCGGGGGCAGGTGTTGGCACATGATGTTTGTTTGCTTACATGATTGGCTGTCCCATTGTTTTTTTCACTTTCTTTTGCAACTATTGTTTCCCCACTTTCTTCTGTCAGAGTCAAGAAATCTGTACCCAGTAATCGGTTAAAATCTGAAAGCCTGGTGAATATCCTAGATCATAACTTTGCAACTTCAGGTATAGGGTTTTCTCTCTGTCATTACATATGTGTAGGGCTAAGCAGTTCAGAAAATTGCTAGTTGCATTACACACCTGCAACTGTTGGTTTACGCATCAAATAATGCGCATGTTTCAATTAACATGGTCTGCAGATTTGGTTATTGAGAGAACAGCTTGTCCATTACTCCATTTGCTGGTGGATCGTGTTTATATCTAAGAGACTAATACTGATTGCTGCGCACATTTTTCTGACATTTTCTTGTGTCATCTGAAATCAGGCATTCGGCTTATGGGGTGAGATCCCTGTCGGAATATGAGCACAGCCAGCTGATGCCCGCCGCCATGGACACCTCGATGGACAACTCATGGCGCCTGCTGCCGTCCCAGACCCCCACGTTCCAGGCCACAAGCTACCCTCTGTTCGGCACGCTGAGCGGCCTGGACGAGAGCACCATCGCGTCGCTGCCCAAGACCCAGCGGGAGCCGCTCTCCTTCTTCGGGAGCGATTTCGTGACGGTGAAGCAGGAGAGCCAGACGCTGCGCCCCTTCTTCGACGAGTGGCCCAAGGCGAGGGACTCGTGGCCGGAGCTGGGCGACGACAACAGCCTCGCGTCCTTCTCGGCGACCCAGCTCTCCATCTCCATTCCTATGGCGACCTCCGACTTCTCCAACACCAGCTCCCGATCGCCGAGCGGGATACCATCGAGGTAAGCACACGCTTCTTTCTGAGGTTTGAGTGCCTGTTGATCTGCGAACCTTCTAAATTTGACGAGGCCGGCCTGGAATCGTTGCAGATGAGCGATCGTGGCATGTGGACGTCTCGGAGCTGACGACTCTTTGGTGCTGACCTCATCGGACCGTGATGCGTCAACAAACACGTTACTGCTACTAGTATTATGCTGCTCTAAATTTTCAGACAATATGCTTCTGTAATATTTTTCTTCTCCTCCCCAAGTTACACTCTTTTACCCTGTCGGAATTGTATGAAGTGGATGGTCGCCGCGGCGACGCTGTTTATTTGACCTGTTTAATATCGAAAGCTCCGTTTCGAGTTACTCCATGATCACTGTCTCTTTCTCTGTCCCCGTCCCCGCTGCATGTGACAGTTTTTTTGCTGCGTGCGTCAGTGATTCAAAGATAAACTGCTATACTTCACATGACCTGAAACAGTAGAGCCCTGTTGCCTTTTTGGAGGGCGGCAAGCCCTAACTTGTAGACGAGCTGTGGCCTTCTGGGTCGACCTAATACTGGTCATTGCAAACAAAACCTGATCTCTGAAAACACATACTAGGTAGCTTAGGTTGCAATCCTCGAACAAACGCGACATGGCATCTTCTCTTCCAACCCAGTTGCCTGCCTTTGCTCGTTGCTTGTGGTTATGGGCAAACTAGTCCTCTTTTTGGCGATCGCTTTGGTGTGCTGTGGCGGAAGGGAACATGATACGTACGCAGGGCCAAGCTCGTATGGGCACCGGTCAGATCGGAGCCGGGGCTGCTTGGGGAAGAAAAGGCGCAATAATTCTGGATCTGTGCCGCAAAGCCTTCCAGAGTTGGTGGACGAACAGGCTGGTACCCCCGGGCGGGCGGGGCCACGCGCGCACCCGTTCCCTGATCCGGGGAGCAGCGGGCGCGCGGCGCTGTTGCGATGAGCCCGGCACGGGGCGGTGGGCACTGTACTGCGATGGCGTATCGCCGTGGCAGGTGGTGGAGACGTGCCTGGTGCGATTCGCGTCACGTGTCCTATCGGGTTGGCGCCTTGGGGGGGCGTCGGGGGTGGATCGGCATGGACTTGGTGCCGACGCATGTGGGTGGCCGTGTTCGAGCGCGTTCCGGCGAGCCGGGTGGTCTCGCGTCTCGCGGCAGGGCCGACGGCGCCAGGGGGGGGCGTCGCGTACTAGCCTACTAGGGCGTAGGCTAGTGCGGGCCTGCCGGCCGGGGATCGGGCGGAGGAGGAGGGCACGTCGGTGACAGTGGCATGCCGGGTGTTGGACGGGGTTAGGTCGCCGGGGCTCTTTTGGTTGGTGGTGATGAGGGGTGACTAGAAAGCGCGAACGGTCCCCCCGGGTTGATGGGGGCGTGCGATCCATCCATCCAGATTGCTTAGAGCTGCTGCATTGTGTCGCGTGCGACGCTAGCTGCCGGCGGCCGGGCGCTGGGCAGGCTGGATCTGGCCGGGGGGGCGGGGGGTGAAGAGAGAAATGATGTCGTATCCTCCGTCGTTGGCGACAAGGGGGAAAAGCCGTCTGGTTGCGTCTCGCGGCATGGAGCTGTGCAGATGCAGCGGTGGTCTCCGGTGTACGGACGGGCGGGGTTGGTCCCGGCGATGATTCATGCAAGTGTCGACGACAAGAAGTCCACGTGAAGATCAACGGGCCCAGGACTCAGTTGGCCCAGTGACTCTCTCTCCCTTTCTGTCGACACGATCCCACGACGACATGCAGGACCAGGACCACACAAGAGCCTATCTCTAAGCTGGCTGGAGAGATTGCTGGTCCCATCTTGTTGTTGGGCTGGGCAACGGGAGTTTGATCTGTAGGCTTCTATTAGCCCGGGCCCATGATAATGCATCACCGCCGAAGCCCGCGTTGGGCCCGTTAATAAATGGAGATGGCGTACGCACGCAAAGGCCTTGCAGTTACTTCAACAGCTGGCCAATTGGCTTGAAATCCGGCCCGGCCCACGAATAACAAGCGCATCACCGCGGCAGGGGTTCCCGGTGGGGGAGACGCCACCGGCAGAGTCTAGCGGACGCCTCCCCCTCATTCCCACGAGATCCGACTCCGACCGAAACCCCCGTCGCCGGCCACCGTCTCGGCAGCCGGCTCCGCACCCGGACGCCGGCGGCGCGAGAGGAATACGGGGAGCGATGGGGTGGGGCACGGTGGTCTACGAGGGCGCGGTGGTGGGCTCGTCGCTGGTGGGGCTGGGCTGGGCGGGGCTGTGGTTCCTGAACCGGCGGCTGTACAAGGAGTACGAGGAGCGGCGGGTGCTGGTGCAGATCCTCTTCGGCCTCGTCTTCGCCTTCTCCTGCAACCTCTTCCAGCTCGTCCTCTTCGAGATCCTCCCCGTCCTCTCCAAGCACGCGCGCTTCCTCAACTGGCACCTCGACCTCTTCTGCCTCATCCTCCTCCTCGTCTTCGTCCTCCCCTACTACCACTGCTACCTGCTGCTCCGCAACTCAGGTTCCGGCACCCAATCAATCTCCCAATGCCTCAGTTGCTTTCTCCCTCTGTGCGGTGTGCGGCTGTCCTGATCGGCTGATCGGTTGGTGGTTGCAGGGGTGAGGAGGGAGCGGGCGTGGCTCGTCGCGGCGCTCTTTCTGCTGATATTCCTCTACGGGTTCTGGCGCATGGGGATTCACTTCCCCATGCCTTCACCTGAGAAAGGTCTGACATTGCAAACTTTCAATTTTATTATTGATAGTACTAATTAGTACAGCTTATGATACAGAGCTCTGATTTATATGCTAGCCAACTGTTTGTTGCTTAATTTGGACCTAGTTGCGCCATTGGGTTGACTTCCTGCTCATCTTGCAGGGTTTTTTACGATGCCACAGCTGGTCAGTAGGATTGGTGTGATAGGAGTATCTGTCATGGCTGTTCTTTCTGGTTTTGGCGCCGTCAATTTACCATACAGTTATCTGTCACTGTTCATCAGGTTTGGAGCTTATCTCATCAATATTGTATTTTTCACTTTTGAACATTAGCTGTGATGTACATCCTTGCGATCTTATACTTGTCATTTTTGCAGAGAAATTGATGAAACGGACATCAAAACTTTGGAACGGCAGCTGATGCAATCCATGGAGACATGTATTGCTAAGAAAAAGAAAATTATTTTGTCCCAAATGGAGATGGAGAGGATTCAAGGATCAGAGGAGGTACTTATTTTACTAATCACTGCCTTATATTTCAGAGAAAATGGTCCAATCTTCACATTGTGTTAACATGGGAATATATTCTAGGTACAAAATATTAGAACTTGAAAGATTTAGCTACATGGTATTGCCATGTTTTATTTTGTGATCATGTAGTGGAATCGAAGGAGTAATGGGTCATTCCATCTAACATGCAATGGAAAAAGTCATAACGAACATAGGGTTGCAACTTTCTAGTGGCATACTGTTTTATTGTTACAGCACGGGCGAATTTTACATTTACATGCAGAAGCTAAAGGCCAGATCATTTCTGAAGCGTATAGTGGGAACAGTTGTTCGATCTGTCCAGGAAGATCAAACTGAGCAGGGTATACTTGTATCCTTGTTTCCTTCTTCTGTTGCTTTATGTGTTTCTTTGAAGGTGATAAGCGTTAATTCCCGGATCAATCTTGTAGATATAAAAAACTTAGAAGCAGAAGTTCAGGCACTGGAAGAGCTTTCCAAACAGCTGTTCCTTGAGGTATATGAACTACGTCAAGCTAAGGTATTCTTTTGTGTGCCATGTATGATATCTTAATTATCAATGCCAACATTTCTACTTGGTATTGGGATACACCCCACTACTTTCTGACAAATTATCTAGTAGCTGTAAGCCTGTAATTCTTATTTGATAGTTGTATTGATGCTTCAGTATCCGATGGTCAATAAGTGAGGTAGCTATTAGTCCATACTCTACGCCATAAATCTCAGGAAAATAAAGTTCTAACACAACTTCACTGTCTCTTGGCTTATAGATGAGTTATTTTCTTGACCCTGTAGGCTTATAAATGAGTTTTTCCCCAATGGCTCTTGATCTCTCACAGTTTCCACAGTACTTTACTGTCTCCCACTCCCCAAACTACAGCACTTGTGTATTATAGAGTCTTCTCTTAAGTGTCCAGGGAGAATAAGTTGCTAGCATCGCAGTCCTTTGCATCTTGTATGATTTGACAATAGCGACTATTGGGCATGTTTCCCTGCAGCAGTTCTTAGGCTAAGTAATCTGTGTTTCCGTGGTCTTCTACGCTTGCTATGCAGATAGCTGCTGCTTATTCTCGAACATGGAGAGGACATCTTCAGAATCTACTTGGATATGCTTTGTCAGTGTATTGTGTTTATAAGATGCTTAAGGTATTACTCCAAATTGCATTATACATATATCTTGCATATATCGTATTGATTTACACATCATCAAATCATCTTGTTTCATGTACCTATTTAATCACTCCATTTTGGAACAGTTTTATCTAGCTTAACCATTTTGCTGCAAAGATTGTTTTATGGAACCTTGTTTTCAATCTCGTGTTTGCACATCACACTTGTGATTTAACCTCAAGTATATTACCTTTTTTTTTTGCAGTCCTTGCAGAGTGTAGTCTTTAAGGAGGTACAAACTTCACAGCCTTTGTGGATCTACATCCATCTGCTTCTATTTTTAAATCCATGAACATTTTAATTATTTTACCTACATTTTCTCTCCCAGTCAGGCTCTGTTGATCCTGTAACAATGACAATAACGATTTTCCTGAGGCATTTTGATATTGGCATTGATGTTGCACTTTTATCACAGGTAAGTGTACCGGAGGTAGAATAATTGTAAAAGAATTTTGAATTGCATGTATGTAGTGTACTTTATGTAGATAGAATATGAATGACTAATGTGGTTTTCTTATATGTAATATTGGGTTTGCTTGTTTTTTCATCGCTGTCCACTTCTAGTTGTATATTCATTGAGGTTCTGACCTTGTGCTGCTTCTGCCTTGTACTTGCAGTATATATCTTTGATGTTCATCGGAATGTTGGTTGTCATATCTGTTCGGGGTTTCTTGGCAAATGTTATGAAGGTGAGTATAATTTGTGGACGCTACTTCTATTTTGTGAGTTTATAGTGCCATCCAGTGATCTGTGGTATTTAGCAATTAGCATCTTATTCTAAATTTGAGCTGTCGTGTCTCATTTTCTGTGCAGTTCTTCTTTGCTGTTTCTAGGGTTGGGAGTGGCTCGACAACCAATGTTGTTCTTTTCCTATCAGAGATCATGGGCATGTACTTCATATCTTCCATTCTTCTTATAAGAAAAAGCCTGGCAAATGAATATAGGTATTCCATAACCGAACATGTTGCATTTATTTTAGCTTGATTTCCGTTCTATATTTGCAGCAGCGATCCCCGACTAGCTTTTTAAAATCCAGTACAATCAGAAATTGATGCTTAAAATGTGCTAGTTTATATGAAGATTTAAATAAAGAGCAGTAAATATGTCAACGTAACAATTGATGTCACAAATAAAGTGGTTCTGGCTTTCTGGGTCCCTTATCAGTAACCTTATTGAATGAAATGATGTTATACTTCTTTTGTTGTCTTTTATGTCTCATGGTTTGAAACTTTCAATCATGATCAAGTTCCATCGACATAACTTATGTTTGTTAATGAATTTGTGTTCAGGATGATCATTACTGATGTTTTGGGTGGTGATATCCAATTTGACTTCTACCACCGCTGGTTTGATGCTATATTTGTGGCAAGTGCATTCCTGTCCTTGCTTCTTATTTCAGCCCAATACACCACCAGGCAAACAGACAAGCATCCGATTGATTGATGCATATGTCCCACTTGTGTGCATAGTCTTTTAACCACTATTTATCTGAGGTATTTGCTTATTATCCTCTACGCTGCACCAATCGGTTGTTCTCGCTTCTGTTGATACTATCTTGCTTGTTTTGTCAGGTTGACCCATTTTTGTACCACAGTTTCCAAAGGCACTGTTTCTCCCCCAGACCTCCATACACAGTTACAGAACATAATACATCAGTTAACTTGAATGGATCTCTTTATTTCATAATATGTCTCCCAGCAGCATGATTCATGGTAAATTGTTCCTCCGCATGGAAGTTGTCTGCCAACCCTGCACGTCTATAGCAATCACCCGACTCATGTGTGGTGATGCTGTAATGGATTCCGTTGTACTGTTGTCAGACAACGGAGGAAGCCCATATTAGGAATGGAGTATGACTTTGTAAAATAGCTTGAGACTAGTGTGCTAGCATTGTATGGGTTTGATGTATCTTGAGGATTCTTTTGGCTGTTATCTGTAACATTTGACACAACTTTGAAATGTAGATCTATTATTCATTTGATCACTTTTTTCTCGGGAGGATGTCTCCAGCTGAATCACTGTACGTACTTCAAGTAACCTGCAAGAAAATCCATTGCACTGATGATGTCTTCTTTGGTGTCAATACCTTGTCTCCATAATCATACTTCCACACAAAACAGTCTCCCCCTCCCTCTATTTTTCTATTTATTTGTAATCCTTGTCCTGTAATAGAAAAGATGTCCAAGTCTTGTATGCAGTGATAACCTATTATTCTTGTTCCTGATCTCTGTATGAGCCCCACTCGTTTGTAATCCAGTCATTCATCCAGTTTGCTGGAGATGCATTCGTAGTTTGTCATTTTGACTGCTTCCCTCCATGTTTTTTCAATTTCCATGCAAGAAGTTTATTGCTGTTCTCTGGTATATACCGCAGTTTGAGCTTGATAGACTCATAGTGGAACGATCTAGAGATGGGATCAGTAGGTTTTGGTTCGTACCCAGTGTCTGCACTTCCCAGCTGCAGGCAGGTACATGCCGAATTAAGCATCCATCGCTGAGCAAGAACTGTCTCAAAGAGTACATGGTCCCAGATTCCCAGTCCAGAGCCCTTGCCGGGCAGCGGAGACAATAGCACGGGATGGCTTGACACTGGCACGCCATGACACCAGTAAACACCACTGCACACTGCCTGTCCCCGTGCCATGCTGCCTGTGCCGCGCAAGTGCCGACCGATGCGTCCAGCCTTGACAATCTCAACAGACACGGCCAATGACAGACCTGCCACACCCCTGAGCGCCACACACGTCTCTATGAAAAAAAGAAGCTTGCGTGCATCGATCGCGAGTGCACGGGCCAGTCGGCTGCATGCATGCACGCTCGCATCGACGGCCCCGGTACGGCTGGGCCGGCGCTGCCCTCTTTTGAAGCACGCGCGTACGTCGTGAGCTCTGAGCTGCGGTACTTTGGCAGGGGAAAGGGAAAGATCGAAGTGGTGTAGCCAAGCCATGGCGAAAGCGAGAGCGAGCGACTTCCGTTCCCAGGGCCGTGCGGCTGGCCTGACACGGTCAATGCTGCTTGCTGCGTTGGCCATCATCATCGATCACTCGTCCCCGCTTCGCGCAGCAGGGAACTCAAAAATGGCGCGACCGATTTGACGGCCAAGCCAGCGGATCACAAAGCGGTCGAGCAAAGTCGTCGTTAAGAAAAGAAAAGAAAACACACGCGCGAAAAAGAAACCAACACTCGATCACATCAGGTGCCCCCGGTCCATGGCCGCCGCTGCCCGTGGTCATTGTGAGTAACAAGGTCTGTCTGTCTGTCGCGCTCTCAAAGGCTGCCAGCGCGATCTAAGGAGCACGGCCGGAGGGATCACACAGCTTATCTCCGGCAGTACGGCGTGGATCAGCGTAGCGCGCACCGGTTGGCCGACGCAAAAGCCCGGGCAGATCAGCATCCTCGCTCCGTCGCTCGCGAGGAAAAGGCGCGCGTGCGCGCGCGCGGACCCGAGCCTGACGCGACGTCGGCGTGTACATGCCTGTCTCTGGTGCTCGTGCGTGTCATCACGGCGTCAGGGGGGACGCCGGCGGGCCGCTCCCTGACCGGCGGGACGGCCAGGCAGCCGCACTGTGCTGTGCACCTTCCCACCCACGGGTTGGACTCCAATCAGTCACGCTCGTGGCAACAGTCCGCTCGGGCTCGGAGCTCGCGCACGCGGCCGCCGAACCAGCCAGCACGACTCGACTGAACTGGACCGGACTCGAGTGGCCTTTTCCCAAAGGCTGCTCCCGGCAACGTGATCCGGCGGCCGCACCCATGCCATCCGACCCATCCCTCCCGGCTCGGGCTACCTCCAGGCTCCAGCCCAGTGCCCAGCCCCTACCCACCAGGCCACCACCGCTCGGCCGGGCGCGAGCTTTGCCTCGGCTCGCCACGCCTCCTTTCCGTTCCGGCCGGCCCCAAAGATCCGCTCTGCTCGGCTGCTTTCTGATCACCGAAAAAAACCTCGATTCGTCCGCTCCACCAACACGCGCCTCCACCAGCACCGCACGTCCGGTCGTTTTCGTCCCCGATCCGCTTCCCTTTGGCGCCGCATCGCCGAGCGCGAAAACAGAGGGAACAAACACGGCCGGGGCATGCATGACGCATCGATGCGCATCCACTCTTCACTCTCCACTAGCTAGCGCGGTCCAGTAACCTGTACTCATCCGCCAACACCAGGTTCATGTACTAGAAACTCCGTCGTCGTCATCCGGTCTCGATCCCCAATACCCCATCCGTGGCGCTAGACGCCGGGAGGCTACAGCAGTTGGTATGGTAGGAGTGGCTAGCTCGCAG
The DNA here is from genome assembly GCF_002211085.1 of Panicum hallii. Lineage (NCBI taxonomy): Eukaryota > Viridiplantae > Streptophyta > Magnoliopsida > Poales > Poaceae > Panicum > Panicum hallii. The sequence continues at coordinate 43,352,166 of NC_038048.1, read as the reverse complement.
TCGCGGCAGCGAGCTACTGAGCTAGTAGATGCCCCGCGGCAGCTGGAGTCAAAGCTCGCAACACTGGCCTGGGCTACGGGCTAGGCTCTATAGCCTACGTACGTACGACGCATCAAACGTTGCGACCACCGCATGCACGCAGCGCGCGTCTCAGCTAGCTGGATCACTGGAACGACGCGCTTGCATTGCATCCCGCTGCATGCATGCATGGTGCATCACTGCATCTGCCGCGCTCTGGGCAGGCAGTCGTCGGCCGGCCGGTGCCGGCAGGGCCGGGGCGCCGGGCAAAGGCTCGGCTCGGCTCGCCTGCGCTGCGCGCCCGACACGATCCAAACCGCCGTGGAGCCCGACGCGGCGGTCCGTACCCCGGCACTGACGCGCCTGATCTGCCAATTTGACCGCGCCGGCCGGGAAGCCGTACGCAGCGTGCCCCCGCCCGTGTGATGGGGGCTCGCAGCTCGCTGGTGGGATTGGATTGGATGGCGACGGCATCAAAATGCGGGACGGGCGAATGCTCGTGCTCGCTCTCGCGCGCGCGCGCCAGCATGCGGCGGCCCCGTGGCCGGCCTGCCTGCCCGAGGTGATCCATCTGCCGGCTCGATCGGTCCCGGCGTCTGACTGGGGAATCTGCTTTCGCCTGCCTCTGCTCGCGACGCGATGCGATGCTCGTCGGGCTCGCAAAACATTTCTGCTGGGGTTGGGGAGTTGTGAATGAAGTCGTGATCGATGTAAGCTTCACCTAGTAGGAGGAGAGAGTAGCATCTGTTTCTTCCTTCTCCTCTGAATTCATCATTTGGTGATTGCAGGCGGTTATTAGGAAGGTGAAAGAAAAAACTGATGATGATGATACCGTGTGATGGTAATGCAATGCGAGCTGCCCCCTTTCTGCCTTCTCAAGAAACTATCATTCAGTCACATTGCCGCTTTCATCTTTAGCTTTTGCTCTGTCGTCCTCCCAAAAACACTGGCAAGCATATGCTTTACTTCATTCCCTCGAGCTTTCTCAAGAAACCATGCACGTCAAGACTGATCAAGACTAGGCCACCACCCCCAGTATCCACCACTCGGGTCTTTTTGAACGCTGAGCGAGCTCTCTGACTGGACGAAAGCAGAAAGCGTGGAAATACTATATCTGGACTATTTTATGGGGGGTTTTCGCTCCTTTTTGTCTCGGGTCATTGGTCAAGCAGAAGTATCTGAACCGAGGCGCCGTCCAGCGGCCTGCACGGTCACTGTTGGGGCATTACACGTTCGCAGCAGCCTGTGGCGCCGTACGGAACGGAAGGGTCCCCAAATATTTTGTCTTGTGATGAGCGCATGAGCAGCTAGCCGGAGCGAGTTTATTTGAAGAATGCTGGAGCGAATGGCTCGTGCATTTAAGTGGGAATCTAACTGTTTCGATCAGACGTACGTGTGCGACGGCTCGAAGGGATTAGACTGGTCGATGATGGCAGCAGGGAAGCCTCCATGCGTGGCAGGGCTACGTGCTAGTATGTAGCATTTCCTCAGCGCTGCTTCGGTAGTACTCAGTAGTGATCAGTATATAGTTCGGTACTGCCAATGTACTTAGCATATATGAAAGTGTTTTTTACAAGGCAGTCCTCTCTGCCATTTTTTTTTATCTAGGTACTCCTTCTAGTCTTAGAAAATGTTTGGGATGTCTTTTCTCCAGCTTCTCTCTCGGCTTACTCTGGAAAACGGCTCTAGAAACTGTTTTTGAGATCAGCTAGAACGGGCTTCACTAGCTCCCGAGAGCCGTTTTCAAAATGGAGCCGGAGCCCGTCCAAACACGGGGCTTGGCTTGACATGTAAGCATTGAAGTTTATCGCGTGCTACTTTAGTTTTTGCCTCTAATAAAGCTCTACCTTTTTACTGAAAGGGAAGTATTTCTTGTGTGAGAAAAGAGACGTTTAGTATGGCTTGCTAATTATGTCCATTTAACAAAGAAAATAACCTTTTAACGATGCCGAATTGTCAATTCATTCATGTTAAACAATATTGACGACGAGCTGCATTGCAATGCCAAAAAAAAAGGCCACTCCATTTCAGACGACGGCGGCAACGACGAGATTTCCTAAACTGCCCAGTTCGCATGTCCGTGCCCGCATGCGCGTACGTACGTAGCGCTCGCCGCTCGGACGACATCGGCGTTCAGCTCGGCGTCATGAAGCCTGGTCCCTCATCGCCGTCAGGTCACAACTCACAACAGCAGCCAGGCAGGATGACGCCACGGCCCGGCCTGCTCCTCCTGCGCTCCGCCCTCTCTACGGCCGGGGCCCACCGCGAAGGCATCGTAGGCTCAGGTGAGGTGGGGACAGCCCAGCCAGCCCCACACCGAATCCTCCGGTGGGCCCGGCGCTCAGGGAAGTCGCCACACGCCCCCCAGATCGACGGCGGCGATCTCCATGGGCCCGCAGTTGGTCGTGCCCACATACGGGACACGGCTGTGGCTTTTGCACTGGCACTGGCCGTACACGGCGGGAACGATCGATCCGACGGCTGCGAGCGACTTCGCGGCCCTTATCCCTCTCTCCTTCCCATTCGAGAACTCTAGCAAGTCAACTGCCAAAGAAGTATACGCATTAAATTGTGTGTTAAACAATCCACAGGGAGAGCACTTGCGACGGAACAAAACGGAAACGTGTGTCACCGACACAAGTGCTGTTGGAACGTGTGACCACGAGGCGTATGCGTTTGGATGCAATGTAGAAGCCAAATCTTCAGCTGTATATTGCTGGAACAAATTGTATGCTGGCAAATTCAGTTGCCATGTGTTTGGACAGCTTTCGGTCACTAAACCAACAGCTCGATCGAGGTGATGATGTGTTCTTGGATGTCTATCTCCCTCTCATCTTAAAAAGCATGCTGGACGAGTCGCACCTACAGTGTAGAACAAACAAAAAGATCTTCAACACACGCTGCTACGTGGCAATCCATGTCAACTAGTGCTTCTCTAACGGATTTGTTGCAAGTTTATTTCAAGGGGTGCTCAGCAATACACTTGCGACACGTGAGTATGTCCATGGATGCCTAACAAACATCTTGGATGCATGCAGGCTTTAACCTTTCCAAATACTCATTGCTAGTTATGACTTTTATGGTGACAAAATAGTTGTATGTAGTGAGTTGAGGTCAGATTTTATTTACTGCAGTAACAAGTAGAGGGCAAAATGGCAGTAATTTTTAATCGCATAAATAACACCTTAACAAACCCAACTATATTTAGAAAATCCGCATTTAAATATTGTATATTTGGAAGGGAATGGAGGCCTTATTTTCCCTTCCAAATATTTTCACTAGCAAAGTGGTCATAGGAATGCTTAAATTTGTAAGTTTTACAAATGAGAAGATGTAGTTCTTGATTTTTCTCATCTCTTTGACTTAGTTTTATTGTTCTCTGCCTCCGAATGAAGTTCTAGTATTATCATCGTCAACACTAGCTATTCAAGGGTTGTGCGCAATGAAGATGACCACTTGGAATCATAGACTCATTAGATTTATTATTATCAGGCGCCCCTGATGAAAAGTGTCTAGTTCTGCCGTTGACTCAATAGCGCTATCATTTCATTGTCGTCTAGTAACGATTCTTTCCAGACTCGGGCTCAATTTTCTAGTAATGACACAGGGATGGCGGAGAAGATTACACACGATAGATGGGCTTGTCGACGTATAGGTGGCATGTGCCCCAAAGAGCTTTGTGGCATAGTGTTGGCACAGCGACAAACATGCTACGTTGTCAACGCGCGATGTTGGTGTAACCAGATGATCCAACGCCATGCTTACGACAAAAAACGTGTGCATCAAGGACCAAGGTAAGTGATTGCCCGGTAAAGTATGCCACGTTGATACATGAGCCGTGGCATTGGCTAGGCTTGGTAAAGGTGGCGTTGTTGTAAAATAAAAAAAAATATGTTTGTACGAACATATACTTCTCTAAACCCTCCTAAATGAAAAAATGAAAAATAAGACCTGCAATCTTTGTAGTGCTCAGCTAGACTGGGAAGGGTCGACAATTATTTCCTAAAATACATTGCTTGAGCCAGAAACTCGTGTACCTCTCGCTTGGTAATAACATAAAGTGGAGGCTGCGCGCAACAAACCTTTTATCTTGAGGTAATCCAGCAGCCATTTATAAGGAGTAGCACGAGAAGCGGCTACACAGAACCAAACCAAACAAACTGACCGGCCGCAATCCGCCTGCCAGCGCCACAACATCCACGCGCGCAAGGGAGAGGGCGAAGCTTAAAAGGGAGGCTGCAGCTGCGGCGCAGCCGAGCGCACGAGGCCGGGCCGCCATTCCCTTCCTCCCTCGCTCGCTCTCTCTCTCTCTCTCTCTCTCTCTCTCTCCTCGCCGTGGAGATCCCGTCCACCCGGAACGTGGGTTCCTTCCTTCTTCCGCTGGTAAGTCATCCTAGCTTGCTTGCTTCGATGGATTCAATTCCCATGGCCCGTTGGGTCGAACTCCCAAGCGCGGCATTGTTCTGAACCAAACCCAAATCTTTCTATTTCAGCATCTCCGTTCAGCTCCATGGCCTGACCTCCGTCGTCGCTGTTGTTCTTCACCATAGCACCTCCTGGTACCACGCTAGTAAGTCGCCCATTGCCATTTTCTCTCTCTTTTTTTCTGTGCTGTGATTTGCTTGCTCTTCTTCTTTTTTTTTTTCTGTCTTCTTGGCCTGCATGTATTAGTCACAATTTAAACGCCCACTCCTCCCCAGTTTACGGCCTTGCCGGGCATTGCATTATTGTTCTCTCTTCTAGCCTTTGGCTGCGAGTGGTGGTTGACTTCCTGAACTCTTCAGATCGTTCTGGCCGATCGGGTCCGAGGAGGAAGACGACGACGCGGGCAACCCGCTGGCGCGGCGCGGGCGGCTCGTTTCCGCGGCGGGTAACTTCGCGGACGCTCCCTAGCCTGCCGTGGCTGTCAGTTACCTGGCTCGGCTGTAAGTATCTCTCTCGCCCGTCGCCGGTCACGTATGCTAGCTCCATCAATGCGTATCCCCTCTCTCCCCCGCTCCCGTATTCAATTATCACCTGGCCGGAGGGCCCACATTCATTTCGTGGGTTTAAGGTTGGTTGGCGTGGCAGGCGGAGCCGTTGGTGGATCGATCGAGCAGCAGGTCTCCACAACACAATGCACAACGGAGCCTTGCTTGCTCTAGTATATCTGCATGTCCCGATTTATTTTTTTAAAAAATAGTAGGAGTATCCGCATGTTTTAAGTTTCCACGGAGTGGAAAACATTTTAAAATTCCTGTTTCTTTAAAAAAAAAGGGAAGTCGTCCTGGTGCTGGTGGTAGTAGTAGATCTTAGGCGGGTCCCGTCGTGCAGGCAGCCGATCCTCACTGGCCGGTAGGGCGCTTTACCGGGGCCCGGCCGGCGCCTGGGGAGGAGATCAATAAAGCCCAGGCAATACGTTGATCTCGGGGACGACGGCCGCGGCGGGGCCCTGCGTGCACCACCATAGACCGATGCTTGCTGCCCACATCTCTGCGAGAGAGAGAGAGAGAGAGAGAGAGAGGGAGAGGGGGGGGGGAGAGAGAGAGAGAGAGAGAGGCTCCGCTGCCTCGTGCGGCGAGCGGCGTCGCTCGGAGTCTGCCCCATACGCGCCTGTCCGACCTCCATGGGCTGGCGCCCCTCGCCCGCGTACATGCATACACGGGACGGGCATAAACGAAACATCAGAAGCTTCCCTGCCCGCCATCTACGCTAGCTGTGGAGTATTTACCCTGCCGCTCTGCATCGTATGCAGAAAGAAACAGTCGCTGCATCTGCCCATCTATCGCTGCTCGCACAGTGCAGTGCTTCTACTGTTCGCGAACAGCATGTGTAGTGTAGGCTGGGGATGATACACTGCCATTGGAATGGGTTGCTTGCTCGCTTCGCTCTCATTTGTTTATGCCTTACCCGGGCGACCTGATTCTGATCTGCCCCCCGCTCCGCACCGGTGGTGGCGCTGCGTGCTGCGTGCGAGCTCTAGCTAGTCCGGTCCCTGCTGGCGCGGCGCCCTACGAGCTAGCTCGTATCTGCACAGTCGAGGCTGCCGCCAGCTCCTGGACGGGATCGGACAAGCAGGCCGCCTTCGCCGGCGTACGTGTGATAGTGATACAGAGTTGTTACTGACTACAGAGAGGCCTGCATGCTTGCTTGCTCTCGGCTTGAGGTCACTCTGGGCGGTGCTGTTACACTGTTTGTGCGGCTCAACGTAGTAATACAGTGACATACAGTGTGCACTTACAGTACATGTCATTGTACTTCTATCTACATGTAGTACTGATGTAAGCAGGTCAAGTTTGAGTTTTGTTGTTATACACTGGCGTGGAAATGGTTGGCATGCATTGGTTCACCGTATCATTCAGTATCTCCGGGACGCACTAGTTTTTTTTTTGTCTCGTCTTGGTCTGATCAGTTTGAGTGTTTGACCATGCGTGGCATGCATCCCTCGTGCAGGATACGCGGACGCGTCGCTGCTTCAGTTTACATCTGAGAGATACTAAACGCGTTAACCTCTTGCAGTTGCAGGCTGCAGTGACTCGTTTCAACTGAAGTCTGAAGATGCTGGCATGCATCGCGTGCTCCTCGAAGGAAGGCGGAGAGGACGGCTCCCGTGCCGCGGCCACGCCGCACGGCAAAGATGCCGTCAAGTCTCTCACCTCACAGGTTAACATCTACCGTCTCTCCATCTCTCACTCTCTACTAGTAGCTAGTACATGTGCATGCTGCTGCTACGAACATACTAGTACATTGCTCCTTTTTTATATATAAATTTACATTACTCTTTTCAAATGCTTGCTGCTATCGTCTCTCTAGCTCAGAGAGAGAGAGAGAGAGAGAGAGAGAGTCCACTGACACGAGCTAAACCTGCCTGTGCACTGTGATAAACCTGCGGGCTAGGAAAATTGCTCAAGCGAGCAGGCCACGGGCGTGTCGCGACCGAATTGAATTCCTAGTCCAACCGCAGCAGGCACACGCGCGCCGCCAATACATCCAAAGGGGCCGGTGGTTGAGATGAGCTGGCAGTATCTCCAGCATATTACTCATCTCTTATATTCTATATATTTTCTCTCTCCATCATCAATAATATTTTTTTATATTTTTAGTAGTCAATACTATAACACTTTTTATATTTTTGGGTAGTCAATACTATAGCAGATTACTCAACAAATAAGGTGGAGGGAGGAATTCTCAACATTTGAGTAGGAGGAAGGTGTGTTTTGATGATAAAATAAATTTAGCATTGATGATAGAATTGGTAATTTGCTAGAGCAACCATCGACTAGTAAAAAAGGATATATAGATTTTGTTATCGAGGAGAGAGATAAGTAATTTGGTGAAGATGCTGTGAGGGCGCATGAGACAAGGAACGCCGTCGCGATCGACTCCTGGCTCGGCTCGGCTGCCTCCTCCTGCACGCAGCATCCTACTCGGCTAGCTAGCGTTCACCGCCCAGTCGTAGGAGTAGTTCCGCCGCCCCACGCCGCTCCGCCCCATCCATCGAACGCCTGCACACGTCACCGTTCCGTTCCGGCCACGCGCCCAGCTACCCCGCCGCCGCCGCCGCCGTCTTCCGAGCTCGTCTTCTCTGCATCGTCGTCGTCTTCTACTTCCCCTGGCCATGCTCCTGCAGGCTCTCGTACCGCCAGCCTCTACCTTTCCTCTTTGTACGTACGCGTCACGCACAGACACAGCACTCAGGGCCAGATGAGCTGAGCTCTGAGACCGACGGCATGCATGCATGAAGCTGGCCAGCCTGAGAGACCCTGCATCCAACAGAGCAGCTGTTGCGTCAAGCTTTATTTGCTGCAGCGATAAGACTGCTGCTAAGCCATGCTCGCCCAAAAGCGCAGCGCGAGTGACAGCGATCAATCGATCTCGATCCCCCTTTAGGCGCGCCTAATAAGCAGGACGTGCATGCATGCTCACGGCGTTCCTCGCCGGCGAATAACACAATAAAGCCGGTCAAGGGGAGGATGCATGAGTGGACTGGGTGTGGTGGGGGATGGGTGTCTGCTGAGAGAGAGAGAGAGAGAGAGAGAGAGAGAGAGAGAGGATGCCTGAGGCCGGCCTCCCCTTTTGTTGCTTGGATCCCCGTCCCCTCGTCGCCTTTGCAGCTTGCCGGCGCCAGCACCTTTGCTGGCCTGTGCCAGATTTGAGCTCGCTTCGCCCCCAACATTCCCCTTACGCTTTATCCCCTCGAGCGATCTCCAGTCGCCGCCACCGGCGGGCGAGCGATTGCTAGACGCCGCCCGGCCGCCGGCGTCCCCACCACTCATTCGTTCATTCTCTTTGCCCGAAAGGAAAAGGCCGGGGCTACGCTGTGACGACGCTGGGTGCGCCCCGCCCTGGTTCTGGTGGGGATCACGCCACGCCACGCCACGGCCGTCGATCGCTTTCCCTCGTGGAAAGCCATACCGCGGCGGTGTTCTCTTTTTAGAACGCAACCTGGGACTGGGCGGGATTTGGCTTGCGCTCTCGGCATTCGCCATCGAATCAAGGCCGGCGCCGCGGGCCACCCACGGCGGGGGCGCGTGGTCCTCGGCGGCCTGCTGGCTACGCGACCCGCCCCACCCGGGGCCCGGCCGCCTGGGCCTCCCCCTGCCGGCCGGCCGCGCCCGGGCCACGCAGGCAGACACGCCGCGTCGCGGCCACCCTGCCGCTGATGTCTTTCCGGGCGCGCACGCAACGCACAACTCATGCACGCGTTGCGCACCTGCAGCGCGCAGGCAGGAGGGGAGGGGCCGGCCGGCCAAGGCCATACGCTGCGGCGTGGCTGCCATTATGAGCCGCGCCTTTGAGGCCGGGCGATCCTTGCATGCATGCATGCATGACGCTGTGGCGCAGCATGGTTCCTTGTTGCAGACAAAAGGGTAAAGATTTGCTTACCCCTGACCCCTGTGTGTCCCTAAGCCAGAGTGGTCCTCTCTGGTCTCTGTGAATCGCAGACTCGGAGTTCGATCTATCTGTGCATCTGTAGCCGTGCTCCTGATGATCGGCCTAATCAACATACCAGTAGCTGCTTTGATCGATTTAAGCGTGTGCGTTACGGGTATGCTTTGTTGAGTGCTCCATCACTAGCTAGGCGATAGTCATGTTATGAAGCCATTAGTCAATAGGCAATCCTTCTTGGTCATGTAAACCTAAAAAGCACCTACGTAGTACTCATGCACGATCCGTTCAGTCGAAGCAAAAACATTCCTTTTTTGCTGTGTTCTTAACAATTCTACATGTACTTAGGTTGATTAAGGTTCATTTTCCCTAAGTAACCTTTTCAACTTTGATTAAATTTATAAATAAAAAAGAAGCATCTATTACACCAAACGAGCGCACTATCAGGACATATTTTATTATAAAGTTAACAAAAAATAATTAGATGTTATAGAAGTTGCACTAGCGTGCATTTTTTCGACAAATTGCGATCAAAATTAGATAAAAGTTTAACTTAAAACAAATTAGAACAACCTACATTTCAGAATCCTAGTAGTGTATGTTTTCCACATATGTATACTTGACAGCTACTTATATGCTAGTTCGAGTCAGAGCTTACTTGAGTTACACTTGTTCGCTATTCCGACGACCTATGATATGGCTCCGTGAGCGTCTGAGTGAGTGGTTGCTAACTAGGCTCTCACGATGCGATGTGGCTGTCTTCAGCTCAAGGACATGGTGCTCAAGTTCTCCGGCTCCAGCAAGCACCATCAGTACAAGGGGACGGCCGGGACCCGATCGTCGTTCAGGAGCGGCGGGGGGAGCTACCGCCGCCCCTACCCCGGCTTCATCGACGACACCAGCTTCACGCCGGCGCCGAGCAGGGTTCTCGGCGAAGACTACTACCCGAGGACCGTATTGGCAGCGGGAGGCGCCGGCGGGGCGCGAACCGCGGCGTCGGATACGTTGGACGTGACCGGGAGGCAAGCAGCAGGCAAGAGCCCCAGCGCCGGCGGTAGCGGCTGGATCCCGAGCACCGGGGAGGATGTTGTCGCTGTGGAGGAGGCGGCGCCCAGGGAGTGGACGGCGCAGGTGGAGCCCGGCGTCCAGATCACCTTCGGCACCATCCCCACCGGCGGCAACGATCTCAAGCGTATCCGCTTCAGGTGTGTGCTCTCGTTACACTTCTCACTGTTGTTTCAGTGTTTCCCTGTTCGGATTACTGTGAACATGTCAGAACAAACTCAGAAGTTCACTGATTCTTGCGCTCGATCGACTAACTCCACCCTTGCCTGCGTCCTTTAATTTTGTGCCGGTGTGCGTACGCAGCCGGGAGATGTTCAACAAGTGGGAGGCGCAGCGGTGGTGGGGCGAGAACTACGACCGCATCGTGGAGCTGTACAACGTGCTGACGTTCAGCGGCCGGCAGCAGGGGTGCTCCACTCCGGTGTCCTCCGTCGACGACTCCGTGCTGGTCGGTACTCGCGCGCATCCCTCGTGACTCGAAATGATCATCGTCGCAGCTCCGTGACCGATCAAACGTAACGTGACAATGTGTTGTCGACGCGTGCAGAGAGAGTCGTCCTACTCCCATGGGGGCTCGACGAGCAGGGGCAGCCCGACCGCCGCGCCGCTGCCTCCGCCTCCGCCTCCTCCTCCGGCGGCGAGCAAGGAGCCGATCGCCCGGAGCGCGTCGTGCAAGGCAATGGCGCCGGGGTCATCGTCGTCGGCGCCGTACGCGGCCGCGCCGTCCACCAGGGCGGCGTACTACCCGTCCACGGCCGTGCCCGACCCGTCGGACCACGTCTGGGCGCACCACCTCAACATGCTCAACTCCGCCGCCGGCACGTCCGCGACGGGCGGCGGCGGCTGGGTCTCCTCGTCCTACGACCCGTCGCGCGCCACCACGTCGTCCCGGGACGAGGCCTCCGCGTCCCTCAGCAACGTGAGCGACCTGGAGGCGGCGGAGTGGATCGAGGAGGACGAGCCGGGCGTGTGCCTCACCATCCGCGAGCTCGGCGACGGCACCCGCGAGCTCCGCCGCATCCGCTTCAGGTACGGCACCGATCGATTGATCATGGCCTCGCGAAAGCATCGCCGGCTACTCGATCAAACCTTCTCGATCGCACGCCTCACGCACGCTCCGTGTTTCTGTGGTGTCTGCATTGCAGCCGGGAGAGGTTCGGCGAGGACAGGGCCAAGGTGTGGTGGGAGCAGAACAGAGAGAGGATACAGGCGGAGTACCTGTAGAAAGGGATGCAAATTGCAGGCTCTGATGGGGATAACCAAACGTGTTGGGGGGATAGATATTAGGGGGATAATACCGCTATACATGGCGAAAAGGGTGTGAAGGGTGAGAAAAGAAACAGGTGACGGTACTTGGCTTTGGCTAAGCTTGTACATGGAGCTCTGGGGGTAAACTTGGGTGTCTAGATGGATATGTGCTTATTACTGTCCGGTTTAGTTACCTTGTTATGCACATTTCGGTTCCTTTCGATGGTTAAATTTTGTTGATTTTGGTTCTCCGTTTTCTTGCTTGGGTTTATGTAAGTAGCCCTCACTTTGTTGTGGGTGATCGAAAAGTAAGCTGGTTGATTGTGGTGGGGTTTCTGAGAAATGCAGTCTAGAGAGCGGTCAGGATTCAGATGAAGTGATGTGCAGATTTGAAGCTAGGAAGATTGAAATAAGAATGTACTAAAAGGGGAAACGATTAATTATGCACCAAGACTATAGTTCACTCGGTGTTATATTGGCAGTTGTGCAAGCCAATCAGGTTGGTAGAGGTAGACCTCGTGGCACAGATCATTTTGCAATCTGCAGAGCAGTCAGGAACTCATGTATGCTAATCGGTGGGCTTCATTGGCACCAAGAAAGAGGGCGAGATTCAAGGTTGAAGATATAGCTGGAAGATTCCAGAACAACTTGGTCTATTTCTGATGCTCACGAGGAGAAATGTTTGTCCGGCGAAGAATCGCATGGCACGCTGCCAGCCCACCCCACGCACGGCCCAAAATAGTCTTGCGAGTCGCAGCCACCAAAAGCCCAAGAAAACCACGGGTCCACAGTGGCTGCCCTCTCTAGTCTCTACCAACCGTCCCCTTCCCGACAGCCTCGCCTATCGCCGGCGTCCGGCGATCGCCGGCACCCGAGGATGGACCATCCATCCACGTGATGGATCCGCCAGCACCCTCGCCGCGGCCCCCTGCGGGCGAGGGGGCACAGCAAGAGGAGCGGAGCGGGCGGGGTCCTAGGTCTGCTCTCCGTGGCGCTCTCGGAGTGGCCTTCCCCATCGCGGCCTCGTTCCTCTTCTCCTTCCTCGTCGGGCTCGCTGGGCTCGCGCTTGGTGGCCTCTCATCCACTGCATCCGTCTCCATGCCCTCCACCTGCCGCATCCTCTCCACCGGTCAGTCGCTACCCTCCTTCCCGATTTATTTCCGTAGCTGCAGCTTTAGAGCTTAGTGATTTGGTAAGGTTTGGGCAATTAATACCACGGATTAGCTGCTCTGTTGATACGCTCCAAGATCTTACTGCAGGTTTAAGTCTAGTTTATTTTTTGATGAGCATAACGTTTTGTGATTCGTCTGATTTCTCATAGTTCAGATAGTGTGAACTTACTATGCTAGCTTGTGAATTGTGATGCACGACCAGTGTCCTTCTACTAAATACTGATAGATTTCACTGTACCACATATTGTATGGTTATAATGTGATTGTGCCTTTCAATTGTTTAGATGAAATTGTACAGATATGTATCTACCATTTGTGCTTGATGTGTTTGCTGGTACATTGTAGGCGTTGACCTTAGGTCATCAAAAGTTTGTGAGCTTGGATTATTGAACTATAGAGCTAAGCATGTCTTTTACCCATCAAGTAAGAGAAGATTCCGCTGCCACGATGACTACTACTGGGCTTCAATTTTCCAGGTGAGAATATGTGCTATAATGTACTTCCATGAAACATGGTTGCATCTCTAGTTGAACTTCTGCAAATGTCAATTAAGTTGTCGATTGGCTAAAATTTTGCATTTTAAGTCTAATATTAACTGGATGGAGTTGTGAGGCCATTGTCATACTCAGTTCCTCTAGTTTTAGCCAGTACATTACTCTATTTTTGTTAACAGTGTTTAGATGTTATTCACAGTTTCTAGTTTGCTTGAAAAGCTTGGAAATATGCAAAGAAAGGCAAAACTTGTTTACATGTTGAAATGTTGTGCATCGTCTTTCAGTTTTTCACAGCGACCACTCATGCTTTGTGTTTTATCGTGGTTCTAATATCATTAAGGCTTGTGGTATGTGTTTAGTTGACCGGTTATCATTTGTGTTGTGTTGATTGTAGGTTGAATACACAGAATATTTTTCTGGCCAAGTATCTTATGCTGTGGCAGAGACCCCGAAAGAGGCTCTTCCTCATAATTGTCGACCTGATTTTGGTGCTGCGTGGTCTACAACATTAAAGTTCAAGGTATTTTACTATGACTTATCTTATCTAGTTCCTTGTAAGATGTGCTATCTACTTCCTATATTCCTAACACCCCATAACTTCACAAGTTCTTTTCCAGTTTTTATGTGAATCTTCACTTATGCCACCACCTTTTGCTTGTGTCATGTTTAGTTGTCAACTGTCATTTCCACATCGTCATTTCGTGACCTCCTTCATTTGTAGGTCAACGAATCGTACAGCTGCAGATATACGCTAGGCGGTAACAAGGCTGATATTCACTCAGACAAGCTATTCAATTGTACTGCTGAGGAACCTTCAACAAGGGAGATTCTCAAAAGGATACTTACACTGTGAGTATTATGCTTTTTCCCAAATCTTGCTTGTTAGCTACTTGGCACTGCAACATATGAAAATATTGAGCTAATCTAAATGTCACCCCATGAAACTTAGATGGCTAGAATTTCTGTTGCTAGATTATTGCTCTAATCTGTTCCCAGTTCTTTTCTAATTTGTTACTTGATCAGATAGATGAAGTCAACTATGCTTGTACTGCACTTTCACTATATTTTAAATATACTAGCAACTTATTTGTGTCCTTTCTACACCTACACTAACTACCTGCACATCTGTTTTATTGGAAAATGGTTCTTTGTTTTCATTTAGATGGATGCTGCTATTGTTTTCCACATCTTTTTGGCTGATTTTACATAATATTAATACAGGTTCTCAGAGTCGTATGTGTCAGAAGATTTCAGTTCAAAACGAATGCTTGGATATGTCGCAGCAGGTGTCTTGCTCGGCATGTTGAGTTCGATGTTCATTACTGTCTTATTTAGAGGCTGCTATGGATTATTGCTTGCTGCTGCTAGGTGGACCGTGAGGAAGCATAGCATGAGGGTGTTTGCTGGTCGGCTGAAGCGTGCCTGCCTTCTTGTTGCATATGTATCTGCTGTGGGCTGGATTACCTTGCAGTATAGCAAATTTATCGGATTGAAAGAACTTTTGTCGGATTCTGAACTCATGGAGAGGTTCTTTTGAACTGTAGATGTATGTGCCGGTGTATATTGTTGTACTTGTAATACCAGTCGGTTCCTAAGAGGTCTTTTAGGTTGACCTGGAACCAATCCCCTGTTGTGCTAGGATGTGCATGCTGGGAACACTGCTGCTCTCTCACAGACAGACACACACGTCTTGCATGCCACAGTTTATCAAGGATAGCTAGCTAACGTCACAGATGATGCATCTTTTTTCCTTTGAAAATTTGTATACTGCAAACTGCTGAGAAAGATTCCACTTGAATACTTGATGACCAGTTCTCAATACACTTGCTTGCCCTTTTGGCCCTTTTCTGATTTGGCGGGTGTTCCTAATTTGCCTCAACTGCACGTGCTGTTCCTTTTGCTCCAAACAATGTGTTTCATGGCTCAGTTCATCACGCGTACGGAGTAGGTACCTAACATCACAGTTAATCTGGAATTCCCAGGCTTTGTAACCATGAACGGCACTCGTTTGCAAATAATGATAATTTGAGCCGAATTCATTTTTCGTTAGAAATTTGAGCTGGCGCTATTAGTAAATTTATCGCTTTATGATTGTTTTCTTGTGGGGGTCAAACCAACTGCACTGAAACCTGCTTTTAGCACTAATACATAATGGCACATTTGGAATACCTGGGACATGAACAATTGAACAGCATTCGTCAGAATCCAAACCAGAAGTCTCTCGGAGTGTCCTTTGTCCCGAGGAAAATTCTGTTGCTGTTATAGCCTGATTCTATTTCGCCCAAGCTAAATAGGTCTTAAGGCATGTCTAGAAACCTTTAGAACCGAGCAATTTCCTTGGAAAGAATACTGAATTCTCCAAACTCAGAGCACGATTCCACCTAATCTTCCAATTCTCAGTAGACCCGCTTGAGCTTGACCGCGTCTTTCCGATTGGATCTGGTGCGTCGTTCCCAATTTGCTGCAACCGCACCGCACGTGCCTGCACCTTTCCGTATTCGATCGCCATTTTTCCAGCCACGGCGAATGGTCAGGTCGCCGCCACCCGGGTTGACCTCCAGCGGTGGACTGACTAGTAGCCGCCTAGCCGAGCATCCCGTGGCGTCCAGGTCCAGGCTCACCGCACCGGGACCGACGGCCAGGACCCGTCCCCGCATGGCGCCGCCCGTGCTCGTCTGATCGGATGGGATCCAGCAGCAGAAACCTCATCGCGTGAGGTCAACCACGGCAAAACCAATCACGATGCCTCGCGAACGGACCCGGAAGCCGTCGAAGCCTCGACGGCTCCGTTCGATGGTCCCGCCTCACGCGCGCGCGCGCAGCCGTTGGTGGGTTGGTCTCTCTGTGGCTTGATTGCTTCGGTCACGTCGTCTTCCTGCACGGCACGGCACTTGGAAAGCACGGCTAGCCACCGGCCGCGACGGCGCTCCGTCCGGGAAGCATCCCGCCGGGCCCCCCGGCCGGCCAGGCCGAGCCCAGGACGCGCCCGTATAAAAACCTCACCCCAACGGAAAGGGTCATCGTCCCATCTTTCACAGCAGCAACACCACAAATCATCAGTTCCGTAACCTCGCAGACAAAAAAAAAAGAATTCTTTCTTTCACAAGGCCTATTGTCCCAGCCACAGGGAAAGGAGTCGGTTGCGATTAGTTGTTGATCACAAGCCATGAGCTCTCGCATGGCCGGGGCAGCGCTCCTGCGCCACCTGGGCCCGCGCCTGTTCGCCGCCGAGCCGGCCGTGTCCGGGCTCGCCGCGAGGGGCGCCATACCCGCGGCCGCGAGGATCCTCCCCGCGCGGATGGCCAGCACAGCCGCGGAGGCCGCCAGCGCGAAACAGCACGGCAGCGCAGGCGGCGGCACCGAGAAGCAGGAGGAGGCAGCCGGCGGGCAGAGCAAGAAGGCCATCGTCAGCTACTGGGGCATCGAGCCGCCGAAGCTCGTCAAGGCGGACGGCACGGAGTGGAGGTGGCCCTGCTTCAGGGTGAGCACCGCGCCTTCTGCAGTCGCGCTCCGTTTCAAAGACGACGACGCTTGCATTGCATATGGTTAGTTGTTACCATCTCTAACAAGAACGTGCGACTCGTGCAGCCTTGGGACACGTACACGTCGGACACGTCGATCGACGTGAAGAAGCACCACGAGCCGACGACGCTGCCGGACAAGGCGGCGTACCTGCTGGTCAAGTCGCTGCGGGTTCCCATGGACCTCTTCTTCCAGCGCCGGCACGCCAGCCACGCGCTGCTGCTGGAGACGGTGGCCGCCGTGCCGGGCATGGTTGGCGGCATGCTCCTCCACCTGCGCTCCCTCCGCCGCTTCGAGCACAGCGGCGGCTGGATCCGGGCGCTGCTGGAGGAGGCGGAGAACGAGCGGATGCACCTCATGACGTTCCTCGAGGTGACGCAGCCGCGCTGGTGGGAGCGCGCGCTCGTGCTCACCGCGCAGGGCGCCTTCTTCAACGCCTACTTCGTCGGCTACCTCCTCTCCCCCAAGTTCGCGCACCGCGTCGTCGGCTACCTCGAGGAGGAGGCCGTGCACTCGTACACCGAGTACCTCAAGGACCTGGAGGCCGGCGTCATCGACAACACGCCGGCGCCGGCCATCGCCATCGACTACTGGCGCCTCCCCGCCGACGCCAAGCTCAAGGACGTCGTCACCGTCGTGCGCGCCGACGAGGCGCACCACCGCGACGTCAACCACTTCGCATCGGTACGCACGCTACATCATGTCGCAGAAAACATTTTCACTGTATGTGTTGATGAGAAACTATGAGCAGTTTGAGCTGATTTAGTGATCTCTGTGGCTTGATACGTTTCGCAGGACATCCATTACCAGGGGATGAAGCTCAAGGACACGCCCGCGCCGCTCGGATATCACTAATGTGTTGATGCGAACTGCTCAGTTCAGCATTTTTACCCATTATTACGCTCTATCGTTCAACATAATGTTTTGTGCTAGCCGAAGTTGCTTAATTAGCAGACAGGACTGGTTTTTGCTACTTGTATGCGAACCAGTTGGCTATGTACGTAGGTTGTACTTTGTACATATTATCAAATCTATTTGTAATAAAAAAAAATACAGGAATACAGTACGCTGTGCAAAAATGTGGCCTACCTGGGAAACAAATGGAACCAATAATATAAAAAGGGGAAAATGGCCAGCAAAGCAGCAAGTTTGAAACACCACATCTCTCAGTGGCATCGAACTCACCATATAGTTTCATAATTGCAGCCCAAATCGCCCTCCCACTCCTTTCAATGCTGTCAACACAAATAAGCCCCTATAAGCCTTGGAGCCAGCTGTTTAGCGCACGGGAGCAAGTTCCGTGACAACGAACGATAACAAATCTTTCAAGTGACGGAATAGTACCATTCTCTTAGATGAGAGCACCTTAGCCAGAGGCAAAGCAAGGCGCATGAGGTACCAGTAGCGGTGACATCCACCGCACGAAAGAGTGAACACAAAATCGTAGACCAAGTAAGAAAAATTATTTTTGGGGCCTAAAATAACTCACAAACCATTTTTAGTTAAAATATTTATGTCCATGCCTCAATCTTCGTTATTTTCTCAGAGGCAGTAACCTTGGATATTTTTTTCCTCATAGTTCAAGCTTGTAAGATTTGGCAACAAGTAATTTAGCATTTTTGCAAATAAAAACAATCCATTAGAAGAAACAAAAAAAAGAGTGCCAAGTGCTATGCACTTGCGTAAAAAGAAAATTCTTTTTCTTCCGAGCAAAAGCAAAGCTGATTATATAGTAGTCAGCCTTGAAACAAGCAGCCGAAAGGTCAAATGATGGACACATAAAGAGTGCAGAAATGGTATACTATAACCTGTACCTACACTTTACAAAATCGTCTAGGTCTAGCTACTCTTTTTTCCTATGTCTTTCTCAAATCATGTGTGCTGTAGTAGTAGTTAGTTGGCTACAGGGTATGGGAGTATCATGCATGGAGGATCTACTAGCCGCCGGTTAGTTGCAGCAATATAATTTGTTTCTGCACGCGGTATTCATTGCCTCAAAGTATTCATCTGATGAGTGCCGAAGTGGTGAGGGTGACATCCTTCTCAATTCTGCGCTCTTGGACAGCTCCAGCAAGCTAGGATAAAATTTCCCCTAGCTAGCCGGGTCCTGTTAGTTTCCGGCTTATGCTTTGGCTTATGTTTTGGGGACCCAAACCATTGTTAAGGGTCTGTTTGGATGTGCTAAAATTAAGTGCTAAACTTTAGTATCTATAAGCACTTACACACTTGCTAAAGTTTTCAAATTTGACTAAAGTTTAGCCCACCTCATTAGCATCCTATTTGGATGGACTAATGCTAAATTTTAGCACTTTGGGACATTAGCGCTTGGATCCAAACACCCCTAATTTAAAATATCCTTCTTCTATGAATTGAGCTAAAAAAGCTTCCAGCACTGAAGATTATGCTACCTGTGTTGCCAAATTTTTTTAGCGGAAGGTCTGGAAGATTCTAGTATTATTGACCCGTGACTCTATACTGGCACATGCTTTATTTGGTCGTGGCCGCCCTGTCCGTTTTTGCGTGTTATTAGAGAAATTGTGTGGCTGTTTACCGTTGGAATAGAATACCCGTACGTCCGGCTGCCCTCACGACGGCTACTTGTCGTGCTCCGATTGGTCGGTCAAATCATAGTGGCACCGCGCTGGATCGAGCTCACCTCAGCGCGCAACCACCTCGCGCGCGGCGGCGCTGCTCGATCTGTCCGAGAAGCTTCACCGCCGGCCGAGCCCAAGCTCCCCTGCTTCCCTATAAAACCACTCCACAATTAGAGGATGTTTCGTTGTACCAGCACAGCAAAAGCACTAAGCCATCTGATCGCAACACAGCCACAATCGCTTCCAGTTTCCTTCCAGTTCCTCCAAAGATTTCGCGCCACTTGCCGGCTCTGAAGCAGGTTCACTAGTTGCACAGCACAGCACAGCCATGAGCTCCCGAATGGCCGGAGCCGCGCTCCTGCGCCACCTTGGCCCCCGCCTCTTCGCGGCGGAGCCGGTGTCCGGGCTCGCCGGGAGAGGGCTCGTGCCCGCGGCCGCCAGGATTCTCCCCGCGCGGATGTCGAGCACGGCCGCGGAGGCCGCCGCCAGAGAAGCTGCCGCGCCCGAGCAGCACGGCGGCGGCAGCACCGAAAAGCCGAAGCCCGCGGATGGGCAGGAGAAGAAGGGCATCGTCAGCTACTGGGGCATCGAGTCGCCGAAGCTCGTCAAGGAGGACGGCACGGAGTGGAGGTGGTTCTGCTTCAGGGTGAGCAGAGCACTGACCAACACATTTCTGCATGCAACCACGCACGAGTTTCTCGTTGCACGGCTTCCAATTTGTGATCGGTCTCTCTGATCGTTTGCTGTGCGTTGATGCAGCCATGGGACACGTACAGAGCTGACACGTCGATCGACATGAAGAAGCACCACGAGCCGAGGGCGCTGCCGGACAAGCTGGCCTACTGGCTGGTCAAGTCGCTGGTCGTGCCCAAGCAGCTCTTCTTCCAGCGCCGTCACGCCAGCCACGCGCTGCTGCTGGAGACGGTGGCGGCCGTGCCGGGCATGGTGGGCGGCATGCTGCTGCACCTGCGCTCGCTGCGCCGCTTCGAGCACAGCGGCGGGTGGATCCGGGCGCTGCTGGAGGAGGCCGAGAACGAGCGGATGCACCTCATGACGTTCCTGGAGGTGGCGCAGCCCAAGTGGTGGGAGCGCGCCCTCGTGCTCGCCGCGCAGGGCGTCTACTTCAACGCCTACTTCGTCGCCTACCTGGCCTCGCCCAAGTTCGCGCACCGCTTCGTCGGCTACCTCGAGGAGGAGGCCGTGCACTCGTACACGGAGTACCTCAAGGACCTCGAGGCCGGCGTCATCGAGAACACGCCGGCGCCGGCCATCGCCATCGACTACTGGCGCCTCCCCGCCGACGCCAGGCTCAAGGACGTCGTCACCGTCGTGCGCGCCGACGAGGCGCACCACCGCGATGTCAACCACTTCGCCTCGGTACGTACTCCGTAGCTTCCAAGATTTCTCACCTGCTCTGTGTGGACAGATTTGACCAATCTGGTCAGATAATTAACCGAATCATCTGGATCGCTGTTTCGTCGTGCAGGACATCCATTACCAGGGGATGAAGCTCAAGGACACGCCTGCACCTCTGGGGTACCACTGATCAGTCGGCATGTCTTGCTCAATTCAGCAATGTTTTCACCTGTTGCCCCTCGGAAACCTTGTTTGGGATCAATTGGTCTGCATGGTTCCTGGGTAAATGGTCAGCTAGTGTCTTCATAGTTTTGCCACGTAATCGAGTCTGATTTACCACTTGTATGAGAATGAATTGGTTCTTGGTTGTGCCTATGGAACACGTGTCATCCTGTACATATTAACGAGAGGCATTCATCAAATTGTTTAGTTTGAAACCAGATTACACCATGGTAACAGGGAGACGCAATAGCGAGTCACTAACGCTGAGTTGCAATTACGCTACTTTGTTTGCCACTTATTGGAAACCGATCATTTGACTCATCCATGATGGAATTGGAAGTCCCGTGTGAGAACCGCTCAATTTAATATCATTTTAAGCGAAACCGTCGGTTCTTATTATGAAGATGAGAGTTAACTCGCGCTCGCGCGCCACGGGTTAACCCACATCTAAACTTCCGAGAACCAACTTAACTTTTCACCGAAAATATTAAACCCGATAGTCCCGGTATGTGCTCCAACATATGCTCAAGATCACGCATATGCATATACCGTCACAAGCTCATGCATCACCATTGATCCACAAAGAGCAAATTTTAATACAAAGTGAAGCCATTAACCATTACAACATTGACATAAGGGAAGGTTCCAAATCTGGAATTTAAGGTTCAATAAAGGATACAAGCCTCGGGCTCACAATAACATAGAAGAGATAAAAACCATAAAGCTTAATATTTATCATGATAACCCCAAGTACGATACGCAGCGGAAAATATAACGATAGATAATATTAATGGCGTCTTGCTCAAGGACACCATTGACTATATTGGCCTATTCCTCGCCCGCGCTGGGTTCGGCGGGGTAGAAATGGCCAAACACCACTTCCGGCTCACCTGCAACTTAGTATAATAAAGCAACATGAGTATAAAGATACTCGCAAGACTTACGCGAATAAATAGATCAAGAAAAATGCATATAAAGGCTCACAAAAAGGCTTTAGGGTTAAGTAAATTAATTAAGCATGAGCTCTCTAATTCCACCATCTAGCCTCCTAGCATTTTAATTAACTTGCCCAACCCACCTTAAATTTTAGTTAATTAGATAACTCAATTCCTAAGCATCAACAAGAGGGAACGTAACATGCAACCAACCATTCGACCAAAACTTCTACGAAGATTTCGTAGGATAAAGAGCTTGCTCATGACCGAGAGCGCGGCAATTCGAATTGATTCATTAACCTTGCAAGGGTGTACATCTTTACCCACAGGATACAAGGACCATGCGACTCACCCAACCGATCACATTGGGCAAGGCGGTACTCGCATCAACCTTTTCCGATAAGTTGTAACCGTTGAACATCACGCCTAGCTTGCGCGGAGAGTTACCTAGGTCCACCGGGGACACCCCTAAGCCTCTCTACAAAGCCCTATGGCCACGCATCTAGGACCGTGCATCAACGATTAGAACTAGAAGGTAATCGGTTTATCCACCCCATGAATGGATATGTGGTAGTACGATAAGTGCTCAATTTCCAAGGTCATCCACGGACGGTCCTTAATCGGTTCAAGCGGACTAAACCTCCAAGACTCCTTTCTCTAGACCCTACCTTCCGCTCAAACCTCAAAACCACACTTCCAATTAGACCGATCCAAACCAACAACCCAACACCGGATAACATATTTAAGATAATAAAATATGGGTGAAACAAGTGATCCTATTCCAATTTTCCCTACAAGATATCTACCAACTCTAGGCACGACTAAGCATTTAGTTAAATGAGTTGCAACTAGCTACGTGTGCCAAGGGCATGGATATACAAAATCAAGAGAGGACATTGCATGAAAATAGGACCAACGATGCAATAGATAAATAATTAACATAAGCATAGATACCCCAAGTGAAATAACTAAATTTAAGAAAGTTAAGTAGGTCAAGGGATCATGCTTAGCTGCTTGCTTTGGTTCTCTTCTTGTTCAACAACACACTCGGCTCCCGGCTCGGTCTCAACGAACTCGGTGGGCTCAACGGGTGCGTCCTCCGGCGTCTCGGTCACTAAAAAGCATGAATGAGATGTGTGCATTAGGATGATGCTAATGATATGAAAAGAGTTGGTATGATATGAAATGGAAATGAAGTACCACAAGGAGGCACGCAAGCAAAATACACGAAGCTCGATCAATAATTCAAAATCTAAACCCGAAGGCGAACTTGCTCACACAACAAATAGCAAGAATAAATCATGGTTTTATTTCTGCACACAGGGGATCTCAAGAGGAAATCATGAGAGTTGAAATTGCATCAAGAGCATATTTGTGGAATTACTTATGTTATTTATAATTTTCAGCAGCTAAACTCAAGTTAAATCTTAAAAGATACTCAAAGCATCTCTATAAATTCTCAAAGAATTACTGGAGACAGAGGACATGGTAATAAAAGTAATAGAAGTGGTTTTTATCATTTTATCAATTTTCTATCAAAAGTTATTCATTTTACAAGTTTGCAGGCAGCAAAACCAAAAATGCATTAAAACCCTATCAAACAGCCTAGGAACATTTACACAAGCTGCACCATGAGATAAAGCATTTCATCAGAAATTTAACAAGACTTAGTTTAGCATTTCTAAAGCATCACACAACAAGATTAACAATTAACTTGGTTTAGCAAGAATAACCTATAACTCAAGGTACAGGACTCTAACATGTATAAAATTAATTTCTCTAAGTAGATCTATTACAGAGGAGTCAAACAAAATAAATTTCACAATTTTTGGAGATCCACAACAATTTCTATGCAAATTACAAGAATCAACATGAAATGAAAGGGGTGAAATGTGGAGCAAAAGGCTAGAGCCACCCGGATCTGGCACTCCCGGGCGCCGACAGGTGGGCCCAGGCTGCCAGCCTCGGGCCGGGAGAAGTCAAGGCCGGCCGCGGCCTTGACCCGCCACGAGGGGCGCCAGCACGCGCCCACGACGCGGCCCGCGCGCGCACGACGTCGCGGCGGCGACCGACGGAGCGCGGCCACGAGGGGCGAACGGAGTGGGGCAGCGCGCGCACGAGGGGCGCGGCGCGACGGGGAAACTCACCCGCAGCGCCGGCGGGCAGAGCGAGGTGGCGAGCGGCGGCACGACGGAGCACGGCGGTGGCGGGAAGAGGCGGACGTGGAGGAGGCTCAAGCGGCGAAGGGGGAAGGCCGGGGAGGGCTTGAATCGAGTGAGGGGATGGAGGAGGTGCTTCGTGCGCTGGGAATCGGGCGGAGGTGGAGCGATGGCGGCGGATTGCGGCGGCGAGCGGCTCGGACCGGGAGAGGAAGAGGCGGCTAGGGTTGGAGAGGAGAGAAGGGGAACGGAGCGGTTTGAAGTGGGAAGGGGAAGAGAGAGCGGCGAGCGCGCAGGGGAAACGAAGCGGCGGTGGCCACGCTGGCCCAGCCAGCGGCCGCCGGGGTGCGCCACCGCGCGGGTGCCCAACGGGCGGGGGCAGAGGCGCGGGAGGCGCGGAGGGGGAGGCTAACGCGCGGGCCCGGGCGCGCGGGAGAGAGAGGGGAGGCAGACAGGTGGGGCCGGGAGAAGGGGAAAAAGAAAAGGCAACGCTTCAACTTGCAAATTCAAAACCATGCATTTCCCGGGCTCAAAAAATCACCAACTTTTTACTGAAGCAATATTAAACTATCAAGAACACAATGCAACCACTAGAGCTCAAAAATCTATTATGGATTGTTCATAAAAATTCAAACAACATTGCAGTTTTCAATGTTTCCAAGAATTCTATGGCTCGGCAGAGACATCCAAAAATTGAGTAAAAGTATCTAAAAATTATCATTTGAAATCTAGTATTTGAATAAATTATTTGGGGACACATCTACATAACAATTTTTAAACTTTCTTCACAAGCTACACTCAACAATAACAAGAAAAATTGGGTAACTCAAGTCAAAACGTGCACATGATGCTTGATGATGCTTGGATGATGCTCATGATGATGTACTTAAATTTTCCTCCATGTGGTTTTAAGTTTTGAGTCGTGACATCCCGACGAGGCGATGACACGATTGTTTATTCAGCCAGCGAATTGTTCGCGTGGCGAGCACAATGCCAGCAAAGATTATATAAGCAAGGTGCGGGAAGTTTCTGGCTTATGCTTTTGTTTATCCTGTTCGTCATGTTTCTATATATATGCTGTTGCTAGCAGTTTGGGTTACGGATCTCATCTCACAGCAATTTGCAAATAAAAAAAATCCTAAATATTGTAGGACGTAGCGAACTACTCGTGGTCTTGGATGGCTGGAGTCTTTCTTGGTCCACAAGACAAACAACGGAACAGAAATCATGTCCCGTTTTGCTTTGCTTTCTTGTACGACGTACTACGTACTACTAGTTCGTACCATTCATATGGAGATGGTGTGAACGGAATATTCGACTGAAACGCCAGAAATATTCCCATGAATCACTAGAACAAGCATCTAATACTTGCAAGAAAAATAAGACCACTTTGAGCATCATCAACCAGAAAATAAAAGAAAAAAACCTGAAAATGCTGCGAGCTTGCATGTCTTACTGGCAGATCTGACTCGTGTGCCAATTTCACATCACAAACAGATATAGGTTCCAGCGTGCAAACACGTGAACCCAAATCACAGGCTGTTTCCAACGAAATAAATAAATAAATATCATCACGGGTAATTAATCAACGCCCAACTGGTCGACTTGGAGAAGAAGAAAGGACCTCTTGAGTTTCTGGAAGCCCGGGGAAGCAAGGCGCCTCCCCCGCCGCTGACGGGGTGGCCCCACATACCCTATATAAAACTCCTCCCAAAAATCCCCGCTCCATTTCCAATCTGCAACCAAGCAATCGCCGTCAACATAAGCGCGCGGCCCACCACGATCACGTCGCATCTTCTCCCAAAACTTCTGGCTAGCTAAACCGGTGATCGCCGGCGATGAGCTCCCGGATGGCCGGATCCATCCTCCTCCGCCACGCCGGCACGCGCCTCTTCGCCGCGGCGGCGGTCTCTCCGGCGGCGGCCGCGAGGCCCGCGCTGCTCGCTGGCGCCGACGGCGTCCCGGCGGTCATGGTGCGGCTCATGTCCACGTCGTCGTCCTCCCCCACCGCGGCCGCGGCAGCAACGCCGCAGAAGGCGAAGGAGGAGGCGGCCAAGGATGGAGGGGACAAGAAGGCCGTGGTGATCAACAGCTACTGGGGCATCGAGCAGACGAACAAGCTGATGCGGGAGGACGGCACCGAGTGGAGGTGGACTTGCTTTAGGGTACGTGATCCGCGCTCCGGCTCGCTTCGATTGTTGTTCGGTTTGCTTGCCTCTTGCGATTCATCCGGGCGGTGAACGGATCGTCTCTAGATCGGTTCATGCAGCAGGCGTTGGTTAATGGTGAGATTAACTCGTTGAGGCGGCGTGATTAATCTATCCTTCTGTTGCAGCCATGGGAGACGTATACGGCGGACACGTCCATCGATCTGACCAGGCACCACGAACCCAAGACGATGCTCGACAAGATCGCCTACTGGACAGTCAAGTCACTGCGCTTCCCCACCGACGTCTTCTTCCAGGTTCGTGCGCATGCACAGTTCATGGCCTTCGCTGTTCCATTGATCAGTTCGGTGTTTCTAGGCTAGCTGTACTAGAGTACTAGACTTTACTAGCTACATGGCGTGGCATGGGGTTTTAGTATCAATGGCGTCTGGATATTTTTGTTCTGCTATCCTGCTTTCTGGGAAGTCGCAACTTGTATTTGCAACGTGGACCAAATCGAGTATTTTAGCACAAACATTTTGTGGATTTGATTATATTCTATACGATTGACAAGGACATCAGCAAAACAGAGCTATGGACATTTACTAGCCGATAAAGTATAGGATTGCTATTTTTATTAGCATCCATCTCTTTAGTTTGGCTTTGCAAGAAGAATATGATCCATTCGTATCAGTACGTGCAAATAATCTGAGTGCTTTCAAATCCCGATCGTTATGGTACTGTGTTGTAAATCTGTAAGCTGACACGGTGACGAATTGACGGAATTGTCTGCAGAGGAGGTATGGCTGCCGGGCGATGATGCTGGAGACCGTGGCAGCGGTGCCGGGGATGGTGGGCGGCATGCTGCTCCACCTGCGCTCGCTCCGCCGCTTCGAGCAGAGCGGCGGCTGGATCCGCGCGCTGCTGGAGGAGGCCGAGAACGAGCGCATGCACCTCATGACCTTCATGGAGGTGGCCAAGCCGAGGTGGTACGAGCGCGCTTTGGTGATCGCCGTCCAGGGCGTCTTCTTCAACGCCTACTTCCTGGGCTACCTCCTCTCCCCCAAGTTCGCGCACCGCGTCGTCGGCTACCTCGAGGAGGAGGCCATCCACTCCTACACCGAGTACCTCAAGGACCTGGAGGCCGGCAAGATCGACAACGTCCCCGCCCCGGCCATCGCCATCGACTACTGGCGCCTCCCCGCCAACGCCACGCTCAAGGACGTCGTCACCGTGGTGCGCGCCGACGAGGCTCACCACCGTGACGTCAACCACTTCGCATCGGTACGAGCTAAAATAATTCCAGAACCATCTCGAGATCAGCACCACTGTTTTCATGTCATTTGGTCACAGATGTTTATTTGTGTCTATGGATTGGTTCTGATGTCTGATTCGATCTTTGTTTGTGGCATGCAGGACATCCATTGCCAGGGCATGCAGCTGAAGGAGTCCCCTGCGCCCATCGGATACCACTGATGCTGATGGCGCTCTGCTGAATTTTGCATCGCTAATAAGAAAATGAGTGTTCTGTTTCCATGGGAAAGCATGCTTATGAGTTGAGTATTACTACTACAAATTTTTCGAACCATTTCTTTGAGAGTGAAACCTATTTTATGTACGCCACACAGTCGTCGTTGTCGGAACAAGCTAATCTACATAGCTATGTACATATCTGAAGCGTGACAGGTGCTTTTCTGGCGTTTTCACCTGAAGTTCCTCTGTTCTTCATGTTAACTGAATTGTCATCTCTGTTCTGTAATGTACAATTTCTGCATCAGAAACTCAGCTGAACTTCCTCAGTTCTTCATGTCATCTGAACTTTTATCTCTGATGTAGAGTGCACAATTTCTGCACCAGACACTTAGCTCGTGTCTTGGTTTGCAGATGTTTGAGTGTGCTATTCGATTGCATTTCTGTTGCTTTTACTTGGGCTTCTGATGTACTTTATACTTTGGATGGCTGGTAATGGCGCTTGATTGCCGCCGTTTGTCTCTGTCCCAAATGGCAGCTAGCTAGTTACCAGGGGACTTCACCGTGCAGGACTGCAGGGCACCATCGCACCAGAACCCTTCGCCCAATCTGCCGTTCTTCCCTCGTTCACCACCGCCCGCAGCCATGTCTGCCCTTCACCTGCAGCACCCGGCGGTCACTCTCCGGCCGAGCGCCCTACGCGCCCGCGTCATCCCGCCATCCAAACCTCCAAAACTTCCACGCCGCCGCTTCCCTCCACCAACCCCACTCGGCGCGGAGAGCAGATTCGCCCGCGCCCCCCGCGCGTCCGCCAGCGAAAGCCCGCCCCTCGACCCGCAGGTGATAACCCGACCGCATCCCCCCGACACTTTGAACTCGCAGGAGCGCTTGAGCTAACTCTGCGCTTGATTTGCAGGGCGAGCCCGGGCCGAAGGGTGGATTCTGGACCAAGTGGATGGTGAGCTCATGGTGACTGTGGTTGAATGCTGGGGATTTTGATTTGTTTTGCGGGGTTCCGATGTGATTGCGAATGCGCGCGCGCGCAGGTGCAGAGCGCGGAGGCGAGGGCCAGAGTGGCCAAGCTCGGCCTGGCCGCCGTGCTGGCCTACGGGCTGTTCGACGCCGTCACCTACACCACCTTCTTCGTGCTCGCCTTCCTCGGCTACGAGAAGAGCACCGGCAAGAACCCTGCGGCCAATCTCAAGGCTCTGCTCGGTGTATGTTCTCTGTCGCTTTGCTGTGTTGTTTGCTCATGTAGTGTTTCAGCGAAGTGCTGTGATCCACTTTTCGATCTCCATTGCTTGTGCCAAATTCTGAGATTGTTTGCTAACTGAAATCAAATGTAACCTGAATATAAGTTGTGACAGAACACAATTCTGAGATTGTTTGCTAACAGATGACTTGCCAACATTGAGCTCATCTGATGTGGTTTGACAACAGGCGCTCATTTTCTTTCTGTAGACGATTCAATTTTTTCTAGTTGTCATTAGCCATGGTACTATCTGCCTATTTGCCCAATGCAAAAGTATTAGTGTACTAAGACTGATCTTCATCTGCTTTCTTTTTATCAGATTGTTATCCTAATGTGGACTGGTAACAATGTTACAAGGCCATTCCGAGTCGCTGGTGCAGCTGCTTTGGCCCCGGTGATCGACAAGGGCTTGAAGGGTATTCAGGAGAAACTTAACCTTCCAACCCAGATGTATGCCTTTGCACTTGTGGTTGGATCCGTGGCCGCGGTATGCTTCACAGTCGTTGGTATCTTGGTCCTCTCAAAGTGGGGAAAGTAAAGAGTTGCCTTTCATGCATATCCACAGAGTTTTGTTTTGTTTCAAAGTTCTGTTTCCACGCTCTTTTCCATGGATGTGAGTTTTGTACACATTAGTATGAGATTGACATGATGTACTAATTCAGTTATCCAAGGATAATTTCTTTCTCACTTAGATAAATAATTAAAATAATTTTTGTTTTGATTTTTTTTCCATTTTTTGTTTCATGGGTTGTAACACTTGGAGTTTCAATATTTCCGGTACGTAGGATAGGAGTCAAGGCCTTTAGGGGTTTTCCAGTGTTGTAAAGGCTGAATACAGTTTTGACCAGGCACAAGAGAGATGTTTGGATAATCTTACCGAATAAATCTTGGTGACTTGATTAATGCTATCATCCCAAAATGTTTTGTCAGATGGGTTACTCAGTATTACATAGGTTGCAGCTAGTTGATGATTGATAGTTGAATAATTTTAATTATGGAAGAGGCTTCAGTAACAAACCGATCCAATGGAGGAAGATTAAAGTACATATGGCTGGCATTCCTAACACCAAGGGGCTACAGGCCAAGAATCAACAATTTAGTTCTTCACATTTTTAGCTTTGGTAAGTGTACATTCTTTGATCGTGAAAACAGGATATATTTGGTGCACATCAAGTTACTAAATGTTCAGATATATGGTACAAAAAGGACATTTCAAGATATGCATATACCATGACTCTAGACTGTTGCATGCTGTATCATTCACAATATGCATTCTACATATGTGTACAATTCAAACTTTTCAAACAATAACCAAATTTATTCAGAAGATTTAACATTAGCAGAGGGTAAAAGCAAACTTGTGAGCTGTGGACAAGCATACTCAGTACCCACAGGAAAGAAATAACCTAATATCAAAGAGTTAACTTCCCAAAACTGTCAGATTCTTTAACAAATCTCTATATTATCTACTGGTTGATTTTCAAATCTAGCTCACATGCTTGCATTCCTCTAGAAGAGAGGTCATATCCACCTTTAATATTCAAGTCTAGTCGAAGCGAGTCTTCAGTTTTTGGTGTCCATTTGCCTTCCTTAGCCTCCTGACTTCCTAGTTGGTAGAGCTGAAAGCCTAAATTATCTTTATGGTTGTCATCAGATATAGTTTTCACCAATTGCTCGTTACTTTCTTCGCATACTCGAGTTGCATTGTCCATGAACCCTGATAGAGCTAGGTTGAAGTCCATGAGCTGTGATCTGGTTGTGTCTATGTGGTCACTGGGTGCATTTGCATCAAAGGGAATGTTTCTCTTAGCCTTCTCTAGTATTGCCTTTAAGTATTTCCCTTGGGCCTCAATACGCATCTGCAGCTTCTTTTGCACCTGAATGCAGACATAAGCACTCGTAGTGTTATGGAAGAAAGTTTTGGAAAGCATAAGCTCATGGTAGTGATGTAAAACCTGTCTTACCTCAAGTTGCTCTTGCAGTTTTCTTTGGACTTGAATTTGATACTTTAGTGCATCAGCAAGTGGCATCTCTCTAATTTACATAAGAATGTTTTAGAAATGGTTAGTCCAACCATTACCCATAAAAAGTTCAACAAAAATAGGCACCCAATTCAGTCACATAACAAAAAGCAATCAGTGTTCTAGAAAAGCAATCAGTTCTATGCAAATTCCTGGGCCTCTCTGCATAAGGAAATTGGCATACAAACTTTGAACATATAGTGTGGAAATATTGCATTTACTGTAAATTAATACTTGATCTTAGCAGGTGAATTTCTGATCAGCCCCCTATTTGGATGAATTTGTATTATTATCTACTGATGGATAGATTCCTGGTTTCGGATTTCGACTCATCCAATTTTTGGTTTCCTCTTATCGTGATTACACTTCTACGGTCCCATACATGCAGAAAAATAATACCTGCGCAGGTTTCATAAATCCACTATGAAGTTGACAACTGATGTCTCAGTTGTTGTGGCCTGTGAGAATAGGAGTTGAGTAGGGCAAGTAATATATCAGTTGAAACTAAGTTTCAGAGAGCAAACCCCAATCATGATGTTCTGTTTGTCAGGGAACGCGTTGTAGCAGTTACGTCTGTCTACTTAACACAGTTCATTATGCTAATTGCACCAAATATTGATTGACTTCCTGTAGTGCCCTAAGGACGGGTATATCACTTGCAAGTAGTTGGACAGCAAAAGATAATTGCTAGTTACCCTGTGTTCTTTCCTTCACTAGGATCACCTGGAACAGGAGTTGGAGTAGGAAAACTGAGGCCTTGTGCGGCAAATCCTGATGACAGGAGTGAAAGTACGAGGATAAGAAGGAAAACCTTGCTGGGTAAATCCTGATTGACAGAAAGAGAGGAAGTGCTCATACCACTGCCGTTCAGTTCCAGCCCTGTGCTTTTCTTTCCCTGCCTTCCCAGTCTATATTTCTATGCACATAAGTATCAATGTCACAATCTGTTAGTACAATGGGGCAAAAGTGTCTAGCATGCTAAGCAGTGAAGAAGTAGAGCTCAAAACCTGAAGGTGGCTTTTCAGATGGTACAGAGTGAGGCCTTTCATGCCCATCAATCTGAGCACCGACTTGGGCGTCGCTTCTGTTCCGGTCAGCACAAGAAATGGTTAATCCAGAATACAGCAGAGACGCTCCAGGAAACAAAATTCAGAGAGAGAGAGAGAGAGAGAGAGGAATTGCACTTGATCTAGTTCCTAGCATGACAGATGACGTGGCTACAACTGTTTCGAAAGAAAATTATTGGCACTGTTTCTCGTCAACTGCCTTCATTGCTGGTTGCGGCTATGGCAATTGAATTTTACATGTCGCTTTTAGGCTCTTTGACTATGCTATGTTGAACTTGCACAGGTCTCTATGGTCAACCATGCAGTAGCTGACAGCCAAGCCGAGCAGAATTCGGCCTGAACAATGCACACCTACATGCTGCATAGTAGCAGCATACTAGTAGCAGATTGCAGAGGAGAGGAAACAGTCTAATGAACTGAAGCAGGACGGAAAGGAAAGCGTGCACTCACTGTCCGGGCCGCCGAGCCTGTCGACGGCATCGACGAAGCGCTGGTGGAGCTCCGGCGTCCACCGCAGCCGCGGCTTGGGGTCCCGCGACATGGCCCCACCGTCGCCTCCGCCGCCGTAGCTCCCCTCCAGCATTCCTTCCCGGCGATCGCTGCTCCCTCTCCGGCCACACTCTTTCTCAGTTGCTCTTGCTCAAGGGAATATAACGTTGCCCCCTCCTAGGGGGAAGCGACGATGCCGGCCGGTGTAACGAGCACAGGGGTGTATGTGAGGACAAGAGCTTGGCGAGGGGGGGAGCGCAGGGTGTGGCGGAGGAGGAGGAGGGCATCATGTGTGCGAGGAATCTAGGACGACTTGGGCAGCAGCTAGCTGGTGGGGTGGTGGCGTGGTGCAACGCAACGCAGCGGCGCATGGAACCAAACGAAACGAAACGGACGGGCATCTCGGCAGCGCCCGCCTCCAACCCCGGGGAGCCACCTGGCCGCTGCTCCCTCAGACGCCAAGGCGGCGGTTGGGGGCACGTACACACAGTACAGAAAAATTGGGAAAAGTTGGACTCATGGATTTAAAAAGAAGAAGAAGAAGGAAAAAAATTCCGTGTGATCCTGCCGTTTCAAATACTGTCAGTAGGACAGCAGCTTCATCGCGAAAGAACGCGGCGGCACTCATCATCAGTAAAAAAAAAGCTAGCATTCAGATTGGTTCAAGAGGGTCCAACCAAGGCGCGTCCAGGACGAGGAGGAAAACTGCAGCGAGATCACGTTGGTTTCGAATCACTGCGTGGGAACCCAACGGAACGGAACGGGGTCGGTAACACGCCACCTAACCCAGCGGCCAGTCCAGCTGTGGCTGCGCGAGCGCGCAGCACAGGCGGCGCGGAATATTCCGGCGGTGGTGCACGCGGCAGCGCTGGGAGGGCGCCGCGGCGGCTCGGGTGGGCCCGGGGCAAGCGGGGGAACCGGCGCTGAAGATGTCTCTGGCGCGCGCTGATGTCGCTGGAATATTCGCGCCAGCTGTGGCCGCGACCCGCTCGCACGCTGACCGCCGCCCCGCCCCCCTCTCGTTGTTGGATCCACGGATCGGTCTCCGTCCCAACCTCCAAGCGCCAAGTCGCCGTCGCAGATGATTAGCCGAGACCGTGTGCTCAAAGGAGGAGTACTAATACTGGTAGATTCGAGCATCTTCGTAGCCCTAGTTTGGCTCTTCAGCAGCATTGTTTTCGACCAATTTGGGGGCATAAACTGCGGGAGCTAAGAATGCTGCGAGGAAAGATTCGACGAACCACCTGTTTTGGCGTTCCTGGAGCGTCACTTTCCTGATGAGTCCAGTGGCCTATGGGCACCGCAGCTCTGAAACCTAACGATGCCTGATGGCTCCGTTTGCAGACCATGCTGCCATCAAACCTGATTCTCAAACCACCGTTGATATATCGATTCGCTTAAACGACCTGAATCGCATTCACATGATCACATCACATCTACCAGCGCCAAACGGCATCAGTCACGAGTCAACATCACTAAGGGCATAGATTCTCTTATTATTGGATTAAAAAAAACTCAAGCATTGCAAGATGGTACTGTAGTTATACAGAGTACAGAGGGAAGCCACAGGATTTACACATGCTGCATAGCAACCGGATGTATCATTCGAACTCAAACAGGCTATGATCGGGGAGTTGGATGCTATGCAAACCCAATAAATATCATACCCGCAAACACGGTAAATACCACATACAAGCGCGACATCAAACCGGGGCACGATTGCTTGGTACAAAATGTAGTGTGGGGAAGTCACCAGAGAACGAACAAAAGGAAATTAAATCAATAACCATATATTGAATGGGCAGGCCAGCAGAGGAGGAAATTGCCGATGATAGAGATCTTCCTGTATGAGAGCTCGAGGCTCATTTGAAGCCAAATTGATGCTTGTTGTAGTTCGCCAAGCTCTCGATGCCACCGGCTTGTGTAGAAGGTGGGATGCCCATTCCTAGGCCAGATGTCGTGCCCATGGTCCAAGAGGGCATGGCCTTCTCATCGGACCCATCACCGAGGCCACCGACAATGCCAATGTCGGCTAGGTTCACCTTCTTCGCTGCAGTTTGGCAGAAACAATGAGAATCATCAACATTTCTGACATTACATATTTATATCAAGTCGATAAATGAAACAGGGAAACAGAAACAAGGAACATACGTGCAGTAATGTTCAGATCAATCAATCCTCGGCTCAAGGAGTCTGCCCATATGCCAGACTTCACCTGAAAATTTTCTTTCTTTGCGCTAGGATTGGGAGCTGCCAAAGGTGTTTGGTCTGTCCTTCCAAGGTTGTTACTCGAAGAAAGATCAAAAGGGTCCCTAGCTGCTTCCTCGTTGCTAGATACAAACGCACCAAAATCAGATGCATCGGTTTTGGGAGCTGCCAAGGGCGTTTTTCTGACATTGACAGTTGAAGAAAGATCAAATGGATCTTTAGCTGCTTCTTCATTGTTTGATACAAAGGCACCAAAGTCGGATGCAGCCTGAAGGTTCTGGTTTGATGTGCTAATATTTCCAGTAGAACCGTGTGTGGGTGGTGGTACGGTAGATGAACCAGCATTTGAGCTGAAGCCACCAAATGGGTCAGATCCATCAAAACTGTTCAAAGGAATAGCACCAAAAGGATCAAAAGGTTCAGGAGCCCCGTTCTTGGATACGGAAGTATTTACTTCAGAAGATACCCCGGAACTTGGTGGTGGAATAAACCCAGTCTGTGGCGGGAATGCTGCAGCAAAAGAAGTCTTTTCTGCAAAAAGGTCAACATTGCCCTGCAGTAATTTTCTATTATGAACACCATGTATCTTAAGTGGATTGCAGAACTACATGATATGATAAAAATATACGTTGGGACACTACAGCAGTGCAGCACAATTCTAACTGTATTCATCCTCTTCCAAGTAATCCAGATTATACTATTATAGGAATGGATGATGAGCATTTGATATTTTCCCATGTATACAGAAGTCTTAACATATGGAGAAACGAACCTGGACATCCATATTTGCAGTTGTCTCTGTACTTGTGGTTGCTGACTGGAAATCTGCATCAGCAAACAGATCGACCTGTGGTTCGACGGCACTGTCTGTTGCTGGAATTGCTGCAGATGCATCAATGAAATCATCCATCAAGTTTGGGCCAAACAGATCCACCTCAGTTGATTTAGCAGCAGCTTTGCCTATAAACAAAAAAACCAACAGCATTGAGAATTGCACATAGATCCTGTTGAAGAAATACCAATCCACAGACATTTTTGTGTAGAGAGCCACCAAGGAACACTTCAGTGCCATAGTTGCTGTGTTTTATGTCATATAAATTTATTTCTAAAGTATAAATCCTAAGCTAAAATGGCCCTAGGTGGCGTGGAGAACCCAGGGACTCACGTAATCGCCCCTGAACTCTGTTTTCTTTCTCGACTTGATGAATAGCCAGCATTTGTGCAGGTTATTGTAAAATCAAAAATAGCGAACTGACCATATCCCTGCCTCAGTTAATTTTGAAAGACTTGACATACAAATAAAAAAATCTGGTACTTTTCACAACGGTCAATAAAGGGCAAAAACTGCTCATTTATTACTACAGCCATACTTGATAAGGGCCTATTCGAGGTTTCCAACACATTAATTCAGTTATCAAAAGAAATATGATTCACACGATTAATTTATGGTGTCGGCCTTATGAAAAAAATTGAACAAACTATGGTTCACTTCTATCACCTTTTATAAAAAATAAAACATCATGCACTCAATTTGTTCATGTTTAGAACTGGCTAAAAGCCAATCGAACAAATTTACTTTTGGCAAAACATTTATTATTGATAGTGTAAAACTGTGAGCTGAACAGCTAATCTGACAATTGTAACAAGCTTTTCTGCTGAAACTTGAACATGCATTCAATACTATAGCCAAAGGCATTCCTAGTGATGAACTAATAAAACCACCAAATAGGTAAAAGTTTTTACCATTTGATCCGCGGGGATCAAAGTCATCAAAGTCATCCTCACTGCTCTTTGTATTAGATGGGGGATTCAAGGAGCTGGGTGAACTATAATCCTCATTCCTGGTTATTCAAACAAACCAACATTAATCATGGAGCAAAAAGTATAACAATACAAAGTATGTGGATAAAACTATAAATGTCCAGACATGAATAACTGAACTTGTCATGTTCAACAACATGGTTCACAACAATGGCCTCTGATAAAAGTAGAATTATGCTTTTGAAACAATGAGTTGTACTTTCAAACCATATTAAATTCATTTCACCTTGGACCTTATTGATATGTCAAGCACGCAGCAAAACTACAAACCACAACCTATCCCACTGGCTACATCAATACAGTTTTGAGAACCAGTAGCCTATACTTGGTGCATGAAGAATATGCTAATGTAACTTAGAATTACCTTCTATCAGACTTTGTATCCTTTCTCAACTTACTGCCAGTTTTACTTGTGGAGGTTTTAACAGGTTCTTTATCCCTGTAACTGTCACCAAATGAGTCGGCTTCCCTTGTGCCACTGAAACTACCATAACGTTCGCCTGAACTGTAGTTACTACCAAATGAGGCTGAGCTTGACTTGTATGTTATCCCTGTTGATGATAGTCCAATGTACCTTCAGCCACAACAAATATGTGTTATAGTCTTACAGATGAGCACACAACCAAAAAGTGAGACCAAACACTCTACAATTTCCCAAGAGAACTTACTTGTCACGGTTGCTGGCCGCCTTGTCTCTCACAGCCTTTATTCTCTCCTTGTCATTTAGGATGCCAACAATAGTTTCTACTTTCTTCCTCACATTTATTCCAGCATCTTTTCCATTAGGCTCCACATACTCAAAGCTTGAAAGAACCTTAATGAAACAACACATAAATAAAATGTTTAATGGCATTCAAAATCAAACAAATGAGAGTATAATAAAAGCAGAGAATCAGGCATACCGAGATCTTAGAATAATGATCAAGAATATCATCAACTGCCCTCTCAGAACCGTTGGCTATCAAGTACTCAATAATTGTCAAGGCCTGGACATAAATTCTTCTCTTAGTGAACAAAACTATTGATTAAATGCAGAGAGTACCAAGTTTTTCCCTTAGTGTTCAGTACGGCCAATGTGGAAATTATGGAATACAGACCCAGCAATTGCTGAAAGTGGTAATATCATAGAATAGTCATGAACAAACAATAACCTTATACACATGACGCCAATTCGCGCCTCTCTCACCAAGCCTAGTCCATAAGACATTCATTACCATCTGGCACTCAGCGCTGCAGAATTTAGAAGCATTGATTGAGCATCAACAATAAGCAATAACAGAGAAAACACATCATAAGGGGCAATAACTTACAACTTCTTGGTAGCTTGAGCAAGCTCTGAAAGCGCACTTCCATGGGGGCCCCATGGTTCATCACTTGTTGCATCAAGTACCTGTTTTTTTTTAACATAACATGGAAAGTTGCATGGGTTACTACACAGGAAATTATGCTGTAAACCAATTATTATAATTTTGTATAACTAAAACAAGTATTTTTAAGACAGCATATTTAAGTGTGCAGAAAAGGGGGGTGGGTCAGGTACCATAGAGCACTTAAAATACCAAATTCACCTTAAATTATGCTGAACTAGTAACAATCCATACTTAATTTGGCAATGTAAGCTCATATCCATTGAAAATCTATACACACAAACTATTGAAATAACATGATGGAGTCACACAGAGAACACGTCCAAACTACACGATTAGGGAAATGGTAGCTTCCTCATCCACCGCATGAACCAATAAGGCAATAAAAGAGCCGCGACTAAATTACGTAAAAAAGGGCGGATTTTTATAGAGAAACAGTACTAAGATCTGGGTCGAGGCAAGATCCGACCTTCTGCTCAATCTCGGGGACCTTGAGCACCTTCAAATTGACCTCCCTCTTGCTGCACGAACACATACACAACAAACAGATCAGGATCTCACGGAATCGAATCCAATAAGCATAACTCTCAGAATCTGACAGACCAACGAGATCATAGACAGGCATGAACTTACATCTCACGCACAGTCTGATCGAAAACCTTCATGAAATCCATGGTCGACGAGGAGTGGCTGCACCTGGATGCACGTTATTTTGGATCAGATCTGAGCTCCGCCCGGCCGAGTTGCAGTGGCAGCAAAAAGTGTGGCTCAAACTGCGCCTCGATGAGGGACACGGCGAGCGAGTCGCCGAGGCCGTTAGGGACGATGCAGCAGCTTCCCGGATCCCGGCCTACCGCGTTACCCTCGAGGCGGTCCCCTCCTCCACGGCGAGCTCCCCGGCGCCGGCGGCGGAGGGCGGGCGCGTGAGCCGCGGGAGGTAGCGGAGGAGGGCGGGGAAGGTGAACGAGAAAGGGGACGCGGTGAAGTGGGCTAATGGCCACTTCCAATACGAGTTGGAGATGGGTGGGTAGGAGACCTTCCATGTATCTCTGGACGGTCAGGATCAGATGGGTGTGATCTGACGGTCCAAATGGCACCAGTTCTAAGTGCAATGCCACAGACGGGGGCTGGTTTTTGCTTTTGTTTTTCTTTTTACTTTTTGAACAACCAGCTTTTGTTTTGTTGATGACACGAAAACATGCTGAGATTGATGCTGATGTACTGCCAGCCTACCACATCTGGCTCCATTTCATAGGATCGGGGAAATATCTTAGTCTTGACGGACCAATGTGAAATCACTGCATTGATCCTTATGTTATGAGGTATGGCGAATCCTAATCTACAATCACGTACTGGCTAGAAGTAATCAGGAGGAACTGAAATTTGAGTGACCATAGCTCTGTACAACGTAGCAATGCTGTACAAAATCAGTGAACTCTACCATGACTAGACAGCATGCATAGCAGCATTGGGCATGCAAATTCTACTCCCTTTCTTCTGAGGAATTCTGTAACTACTGCTACCATCAGCTATTCCTCTTGCCATCAGAAAGCACAAAAACGTGAGTAGACACATGGCCTGGAGGCTAAGCAAAGTAACTGCTAAGTATGAAACGCAGAAATATTATATAAGCTTTTTATATCAAAACTTTATGTACAATATTATGGATCAGCAACGTACAGTATTATGGACCAGCAACCAGTGTTACCAGCATACCAAGGAGAAATATAATGTAAATGTGATTACAATGCTAGAAACCCAAAATAGTCAACACTACTGTATGATGATCTCTTCTGTGGAACATCAGCTCGATGGTGTTTTGGTGGTGCCGTTAAAGGGCACATTCCTATCAACAAGCAGGTCTGGAGGCTCTGGAAGGTCTCTTTAGAACTGCAAAGGGGACAAAAAAGATGATCAGGGATAACTGGCTAAGGATTAGTAGTGATTGTGATTGTGTGAAACGATAAGCTGGCAAAGGATTAGTATGAAGGTGGTAGAACGATACCAATGATGTCATTTCTTCATCGGATATGGTTGAAACTGTTGAAGATCCCAGTGTGGGAAGCCTTGGCTGCAGCCTTAGGCGCCGCTTCAGGAGTTCCAAACACAGTCCAGAACCGCAATGTCTCATCTGCTGCAGCAGATGCCACAGTGCATCCATCAGGACTCTGCAGAATTACCGTGAGGCAAAGCGAGCAGGCCATAAGCAATGTGGTCACAAAAATATAATGTTATGCAAGACACAATGTAAGACAAGCAAAAGCAAGTTAATGTTATGCAAGACTCAATGTAAGACAAGCAAAAGCACAAGTTAATGTTATGTATGCAAGACACTGTAAGGCAAGCAGCAAAAGCCCAAGGTGTAAGGCAGCAAAGATTACCTGAGCCATGAACAGGACGCGGGAGGTATGGCCATTGAGTTCAGCCATCTTAACCATCGACGGGTACTTCCACAAGGTGAGCTGATTCTGAGTGAACCCGTGTGAGCTCAGCAGCTCCTTCTCCTTCTTGTTCCAGAGCAGCGCGCACACTTGCGATCCAGTGTCAACTGAGTTGAGGCATGCACCAGTGTGGGTGTTCCAGAACTTGATGCAGCGATCACCCCCACCACCGCCAGAAGCCAGCAGGTTGCTCTGGAATGGGCACCATGCCAGTGCCTTCACGGCAGCCAAGTGATCCTGAAGCCTGTGCAACCATTGCGTACGCCCAGCAGACTGTACAGAGGATGACATGGACACATCCCAGATGTGTAGAAGGTTGTCATTTCCACCACTGGCCAGTTGCTGCCCTGATCCTGACCATTTGAGCCCACACACCTCCTGCTCATGCCCATGATATGTCTGCACAACATTGTTCCTGATCCTCACATCATTGTTCACGATCTTGCCATCCATGCCACCAGTTGTCAGGATGCTGTTGTTCCATGCCAGAGAACCGACTCTCAATTCATGCACACCTCGTAGTGTCCTCAGCTGCAGAGAGAATCAATCACAATGAGCATCTTCAGCACAACTGTAAGAACAAACCGAAGGTAATGGAACACATTATGAGAAGAGCCCAAGAAGTACCAACCAGTCGGTTCGAGGTGGTGTCCCAAAGCTGGACATCAGAGGAGTTTAGGCCTACAGCAATGTGCCGGCCATCAGGAGCCCAGCTAACGCTTGTGACGGGACCATAGTCATCATCGACGGTAACAAGCTCAGACGTAGATCCACTGGAGGCATCCCAGAGGTACACCGTGCTGCCCAGCGCAATGGACAGCACATTGCTGCTTCCCCAGTCTAGCAGGTTGAGGTAGTAATCGTCAGCGAGCTCCGGAGCATCCAGAGTCCTTTCTGAAGACTGCGCCAATTGCCAAGGCACAGTTAGTAACCACCATGGATCGACACTTCAAGCTCAGCACCGAAGAATGATACAGCTACACGTGCATACCTGGGGAATGTGTCGGCGCTGCTTCGCCGGCTTGGCTTGGACTGCATCAGAACGAAGATCCGTGAGCATGTTCTCAGGTTCCGGCGGCTTGTTCCGGAAGGCGAGGATCCTGGTGCGGTTGTTGAGCAGCTTTTCGGCCAGCAGCTTCCGGTACGCCTCCTTGGCCGGGGACGCCACCGCCGCCGGGTTCTCCTTGCCCTTCCTCGGCTCCGTCAGCAGGTAGTGCGCCAAGTCCATGTCCATCGCCGACCGCTCCGGGATGAACCTGTCGCCCTGCGAGGCAAAGAGGATCAACCGTTGAGACATTCCGTCGAACAGCCCTAATGCGCGTGCGTGCGAAGAAAGGGGGGATGATTGGAATCAAGAACTCACGTAGCACTTGGCCGACGGGTTGCGGGACCCCGTGCTGAGCGGCGGCATGTACGGCCTGGACCCGGCCTCCTGGAACGGCGGCCGCTGGGCCGCCGCGCGCCGACTGCCGCTCTTCTGCGACGAGATGGAATTGGATCCTGCGTCCATGTGTTAGAACTAGAAGCAACACGAACAAGGAAACGAAGCACACCGCAACTAGTAGAAGGGATCTACTACCACCACCACGAGCAAGAAACAGGATTCACGCAAGGGTACCCTACCGCAACGATTCTATCTAGTACCAAAGAACAAGAAACCAAAGCGAGGCTAACGATTGAACTCGGAAATCAATCAGATTTTTTTTTCAAGATCGGCACACGCAGCAGACAATTTTTTTTTTTTTTGAATGGTGCAGCAGGCAATTCAATCAAAGAGACACGAAAAGGGAAGAAGAGAAGGCACGGGGGATCCCGGAAAGCTCTAGTCGCGAGACGGCGTCGTCCCCCGGATCGCTCGGTGGATTCGCTGGCGGCGACGGAGGACGACGAGATCGGGAGCCGAGAGGAGGGAAGGATTTTGCTTAGGCGGTGGGGAGGTTTCTTTCAGGTGGGTTTTTGGTCGAATCCGAGGGGGAGATTATACGGGAGGGAGGGACGAGGGCTTTGTAGCCGTAACGGCTAGTGCCCGAGGAAATCATCCGTTGGCTGGCGGCGGCGGCCCGCCTGGCAGCGCGTCGCAGTTACGCACCCGGCAAGCATAGCTTAACAAGTCTTTTTTTTTTTGAGTAATCGGGTTGAAAAGGCACGTATTTTCAGACCGTAATAGCATGAAATCTTTAGTTTCATTGTCGACAGTATATGGATTTATCGCACTCTGGATTGATTTCATATCAAGAATAACACAACTGAAGTTTCTCAATTGTCAATTCCGGTACTAACCCAGACACGTAAACACAAACCTTGGGCATTTGCATCTCAGAAAGGGCTGGTCCTATCTAGCATGTTGGTAATTCGTACATCGTCACAGTGATCGTTTTTCTCAATTGAACATGAGGCGAACATCAGCAGCGAAACACGTAGCATCCTGTATCTGCACTCATGGCTTGTGGTGCTTCAGTTCGCAACTTGAACCTCCCAAGATCGAGGCATGACCAGAGAATTCATAGTAAGCAACCGTTGAAGGCTTTTCTCAGTGCGGCTTCGTCCAAGTTTCTGCCAATAAACACTAGCTTGTTGACTCTCTTCTCATCAGATTCCCAGGGCTTTGCCGGGCATCCTTCCAGCATAGAGTGCACACCCTATAATTTTGGAAGTTAGCATGGGGGAAAAACAATCTTTCTGTGCTAGCTAAAGATGACAAAAACGTACCAATGAAATCAGAAGTATACCTGGAGATATGATAGCATCAAATTCATTCAAGTAAATGGTCAGAAAGATAATAGATTGGCTAACCTGAAATACGAAGCGTCCAGTGGACTCATTTACAGATATAACACCCTTTAATCTGTACAGATCTTCACCTTTCTCATCAACCAGCCTCTCCAGCCAATCATTTACCTTCAAAAGGCAGCAGCAATGATCCAGCCAATCCATGCAGACACGATTTAGTAATGAAGAGATAAATACCAAAAACTCATTATATTTCAAGCAAGTTCTTCAG
The DNA here is from genome assembly GCF_002211085.1 of Panicum hallii. Lineage (NCBI taxonomy): Eukaryota > Viridiplantae > Streptophyta > Magnoliopsida > Poales > Poaceae > Panicum > Panicum hallii. Next base: position 43,309,229 of record NC_038048.1, on the reverse strand, counting down.
CACACTGAGCTAACCCAAGTACAACTTACCTCATCAAGATCAAGTACTCCCTCCGAAACAATGCTCACACTAGTGATAGCTGAATCATGGACATGATCATGATGGTGTCCTACAAGTCAGGAGAGTAAACTAAAAATCAGACACGAAGTTAACAATGCTCTCAGTGCATGCAAAATACAGGTGGATGAAATCTCATTGTCACCTCAATTTGAAATTTACTTGTCACCATTTCTTCATCACAAAATTTGATTGAGGATACATACAGATAAGATGCAGGACATCAGACATCAAAGTATGAACTTTACCATGTTCATCTCCATGGTGACAATGGCCTGTCTCCTTGCTTTCTTGCAGTTGGACTTCAGCCTCTATCCTGTATTCAATTATCCCGATTAGAGAAGAAAGAAATGATACTGAATGTGAGGATCAAAGCCCAATACTCTTCAGTACCAAAGAAAATAAATACTACTAACCTGTCAAGGTCATAACCTCCAATTCCTAGCACAAAATCCATATCAACATCGCCAAATTTTGCCTTTTTCATCTGTGCCATCCCATTTATGATCTGTAAGGAAGGAAGAAAGAATCAACATGAATGGATAAATCATCAGCTTCCATTCTTGTTCCATGAAGTTGTTCTACCAATCTACCTTAATTTTGTTAGTTAACGCCTCCAGTTCTGCATCACCAACCAAATCAATCTGTATTATGGAAGTTGCAGAATATTAGAATAGCAAGTGATGTTTCTGAAAGTTCTGTTCTGAAACCAGAAAAATGTAGAAATAGATGTAACCAAGAACTAATAGTATTGACTCTTTTGAATCTTCTATAAACCACAATAAATACCTTATTCAATATAATTCTGTCTGCATAAGCAACTTGTTCTACTGCCTCGTTTACAACCCATCTGGCTTTTACTTCATTTAAATGCTTCATGGCATGCTTGCAATCGACCATAGTAACCACACCATCAAGTTTCACATATTTAGAAACCAATTCATCTGAACAGAATGTCTCAATAACAGGACCAGGTTTTGCAAGACCTGGACAATGAAATTGACTGTCAGGTGTCCAGAAATCAATAGCAGGCCCATAATGCAAGACAGGGAAACTTTCACCAATGAGATTCACCTGTTGTTTCAATGACAATATGATCGAACTTGTCCCCCTTCTGCTTCACCAACTTCAGAAGCATCTTAACAAGATCTCCTCGGACAGTGCAGCACAAGCAGCCATTATTCACCATTACAATGTCCTCAGCAACAGAAGAATGGCTAGCGACAAGCGAGCTATCGATATCCACCTCTCCAAACTACACAAGAAAATAGAGTATGGCTCATTCATAGATTATCACTGGGTCTCAAAGTGCTAACTGAGCCAACTAAGTGCAAACATCATCCTATTGCAGAACAGGATGTCAAACACAAAGATAACAATGGTAAACATAGTCTGAAGAATATCGTATGCACAGCTGAAATGCACAATGTTGTCAAGGGATAAAAAAAAAGTGGAAAGGGAAACACGTATATTCTGATTACCTCATTTTCAATGACAGCAATCCTCTTCCCGTGCTGTGAAGTTAAAATGTGGTTCAGGAGGGTTGTCTGCAAAATTATAGATTTCAGTACAATTCTCCAACCTTACCAGACAATCATCAGTGTATTAAATAGGCTAATAAAGCACCATGTATGATGTATCTGCTATTGTGGTTTGAAACAATGATAATAAATCTAAATCCACAGCGGTAGCATTTCATTTCAGAAGTAGAGCACGATGTGTGTCCTTATATTTGGGATCGGGTGGAGAAGTGCCGAACAATCACATCATCCGCTATCCGAGCTGAAGCAGCGGCTACAGTCTACACACACATCGACACCAATCCGTAAGCACTGTACGAGAAGGGAAGGGCGGGTGGGAGGGCGAGGCGGCACCTTGCCGGAGCCGAGGAAGCCGGTGATGACGGTGGCGGGGACGCGGGTATCCAGCGCCTGCGCATCGAAGGCCGCGTCGGAGAGGGCCGAGAGGCCCCGCATGAACTTGGCCGGCGCCGGTGCGAGCGTTCGGAAGTGTTTAGAGAAGGAATCGAGGGGGCCGCGGGCTATAGCGGTGGCGGAGCAGGAGCTGGCCGCGGTCCTGGCCGCCCTCGGAAGCAGCAGCCGCGCAGCCGCGGCCGCCATGTCGACAGGCTAGGCTTTGACTTGAGCTCCGCGGCGGCCGCGGGGGGTGGTTTCGGGGGGTTTCGTGGGGTTTAGGCGTTTAGCACAAGGGAGCTTAACTGATGTCGCTGGCTTCTGAAATCTGAATACCGGTGGATGCTGCAGGCAGCTGCTCACACACTGTCCCCGTCTCAGCCGGAGCCGTTGCTAATGTGAAGCTATGATTGATATCGTCGTTAATCAGAAGAAAAAACCTGTGATGTTCACATCGGCTGCGGTAAAGATTGTATGCTTGTTTGATCGTGACTTGCCTGCCAATCCGCTTGAACAAAAGAAACATTATTTCCCCCGAAACTCGCCAGTAGAATTTAGAACTGTAAAAGCCATTTGTTTAGCATCAAGCTCGATCTTCGATTCTTCGTGCTACGAGACTCCGCAGAGCAACAGAAATCACGACTGAAATAGTCAATGTCATGTCACATACACAAGATTTTATAGCAAGTTGCAGAATTCACTCACATTAGTCCTAGGCAGTGGCGGAGCGCGAGGGAAACTCAAGGGGGGCCATTTTACTACGGTGTGGAGTTAACTGTGAGGAGAAAGCATCATCGATTAACTAGCAACTTCGCAGCAGTATCCTTAAGATTTTGCATAGCAAAGAAGGCCGGAGCCCGGTATAGCCTGGCCATAGCTCCACCGTGGTCCTAGGCTCCGGATAAGAAATGACGCCCTATGCGTATCAACATTTTTTCGATCCATATTAGGAGGTTTTACATTGAGAGCATAATTCATATAAGAAGAGGTAATTGCATCTTGGGCACCATCAAAATATTGTTTCCAAATAACAGTAGAACACGGTGGCACCGGCACATACAGGAATTTTAACCATAACAATACACACAGCATTCATAATCATACATACATCGCAACAGAAGCATCTTATCGTATTAAACTTGCAAGAGAGAAACCATCTTATCATAACAGAAATCGTTCGAATTCATGCTGGGGAAGTTGTGCAGTCATTGGCCAAGTAGTTCAATTTGAAGAAACATCAACTCAGTGAGATTAGTACAAGAGCAACCGTGGTGTCACCACTTACCGGATCAACATGAACATAGACGCAACCTCTTATCCATAATACTGAACATTCATAAGATGCTACTACACAGACCACACCGATGTGATTGCCAACCACATTCGCCTCATGATTAGGGTCCGACCAAAAGCACAACTTAGATACACTATTAAGTACTGTATTAACCATGCATCATTAGGCAAATACTAATCATTCGATCTGCTTGAAGACGGGAAGTTGGTGGGGAGCCCTTCGAGGGTGCCGTCGGCGCTCTCACGGAGGATGACGAAGGCGGCCACCTCGGCGTCGCTGGGGGCCAACCCGGCCGCGCGGCGCTGCGCCTCCATCTCGCGCAGGTCAGCGGCGATCGCCGCCAGGCGCTCCTCCCGGTCCCGCAGCGACGCGAACCGCGCCAGGATGTCCTCCATCTCCTTATCCTCCGCCTCGCGGCCGCTGATGCGCAGCGCGCTGTACTGCCGCGCGAGGTTCCCCTCGTGGGCCGCCGGGGGGGGGGGGGGGCGCCGCCACGCCGGCCGTGCCCTCCGAATCATTCGCCGCCATCGCTGGGAGAGAGAGAGAGAGAGAGAGAGGGAGAGAGTTCTTTGGTCGGGGAAAGTGGAAAAATATTGTTGTTTTTGCGGAAATTTTTTGGTGGGCCGGATCCGGGAGAATCTGGGCCGGGCCAGGCCCTTCCAATTCCAAGATGGTCAAGTAGTGACTTTTTTTAAAAAAAAGATTTAAAAAAATAAAATTTGAAAAAGGGTGCCGATTGCTAAAAATTCGGAAAATAAATTCGGAAAATGGTTACCTCCCGCCCGGTTAACGGGCAGGAGGCGTGGCGCCGGGGACCTCCCGTCCATCCAGCGGGCGGGAGGTTCCAAAACTATTAAGAGGCCCCTCCCGAGGGCCTCTTCGCGAATTCCCGAGAGACTCTTCGCAGATAAGAAACTTTTCTTATTCGCGAAGAGGCCCCTGACGCATCCCGCCCGCCCAACGGGCGGGAGGTGCCCTATTTTTTATTATTTTTTGTTGGAATTTATGTTTTATAAATTATTTAAAATTCATACTTTTTTCAAATACAAGATTTATTCACTATACTCTTTTGTATACATAAAAAAATTTAGTTCAATTTTACGAAGAAGATTGTATCTAAAACTCGTATGAAGATGTCGGTTAACGATAACATTTTGCAACGTAGAATCCAAATATTACGATAGTACGATACATCAAGCCATTAAAAATAAAATAGTATGATAACAAACAAGTTTAAATATACAAATGCCAAGTCACAGTTACAATTACAAACACACATAATGATCTGTTAAAAGTCAATGCGGCAAATATTACAAATACACATAATGGTCTATTAAAATTACAAATACACATCTAGGTCTGATACGAACTCAACGCGGCAAATATTACACATAAGCAAACAACGTTCAAATAAAATTATAACTAAATGATGCCTGATGTCGTAGTAGCACTCGATCAGCGACGTCTCCCACTCCTTAATGCAACTGGAGGTCTTCCATCTGTAGCATCACTAGTAGGGCCAGCTTCAGTAGAACTAGGCCCAGCATCATTGTTTGGACAACGTTTATACGTGTGTCCACTCTAATTACATGCACTGCAGCGCTGTATCCTCGGACGAAGCTTTGACTCATCCATGTCATTATGAATACGCCGTGTCTGATGACGCCCTCTCTTAACCCGAGCTGTTCTCGGGTCTGGAATATATATCACAGGATTCGCTATCTCAGTGAACGATCCAACCATACGGAACCCATAGATCTCATACTGACAGGTGCTGGCAATTGTCTCCTTTCTAAAGTAATAGGAAACATATATATCGTCAGGATGTCCAATATCCGCACAAGCAGCTGTTACATGAGAACAAGGTATGTGCAGCAACTTTGGCCTCATGCATGAGCAACAACAAATTCTATCAAACTTGAGAAACTTGAGGATGCACTCCTTTACAGGAGTTTGACGTCTCATGCCACGTCGTGCTCTGTCTTTCGGAGCTACCTCAAATTTGAGCTCCTGTATACCACATTGCCGTACGTGGTGTAGCTAGGCGCTAGCTGCCTTCTTGATCATATAATCTGTCGTCATTCTCTCAAAATATCTGTCAGGATCTTCAAAATATCTGTCAGGATCTTGCATATATACCTGATTTTTAATGAACCAATCCCTAAAATAATCGGTACACCCGCGGACGATGAATTCCACAATTGCAACCAGTGGAAGCCCACGAACATCTCGTATCACCCAATTGTAAACCTCGGCGAAGTTGGTGGTCATTATACCGTACCTTGTACTATCGGTATCGTAAAGCAACGCCCACTTCTCCTTCGGTTCATTCTCAATCCATTCAGAAAAGGTTTTCACCGCTGACCCAGACTTTCTGCGAGTACGTGCAGTATCTGTCAGCATTTACAATCTATACTTTCCTGTGAGAAAGGTCCCATCGATGCACAGGATAGGCCGGTAGTGTTGGAATGCATTAATGCATGGACCCAAGCTGAAAAAGGCCCGCTGCAATATGAAGGGTGGACCTTTTCCTCTGTCTAGACTTTTCAGGTCATAATAGCTTTCAGAATTTCTCTGACAAAGGACGGCCAGCAATCGAGAAATATTATCATATGCAGCCTCGAACGTCCCAAACCTCATCTCCAACACCTTCTGTTTTGCACTCCATGCCTTGTTGTACGAGATGATATACTTGTACTTCTCCTGAATATGCCTGATAATAGAATTGGTTCAAATAACAAGTTGTCTACTATCATCCCGTACATCTCATTTCGATGTATTGCTGAAAGATATATCTAGGCCCCTAAGTAGGTTTTGGTGATAAATGACAAAGCACATGTATATTTAATCGTGTTATTAAGCATTTGTGCAGGTGATAATGGTGACTAAGCAAAGCTTTTAGAGAAGCGTGATCCCTCAAAAAGGATATGAAAAGCGGTGTCCTCAAATGTCCTCATTGAAGTAGGGTGTGAGATCCCGGAAGATGGAGAAGCCACAACACCCGTTCAAACATATGTGTTACAAAGAAATTATCAAGCATTGAACATTCTTCACTCTTCCGTGAGTCCGGAAGAGTTTGACAAAATTGAAGATTCTTCTACCGCCAAGAATGCTTGGGACACACTCCAAGTAAATCATCAAGGGTCAAGAAAAGTCCGAGAATCAAGAATCAAGACTTTGGAAGATGAACTAAGTCTATTCTCCATGAAAAAAGATGAAACCGACAAGGAGATGTACAACCGCATGAAAAAGATCACCAATCAAATCAAGTCTCTTGGTGGAGACAAATGGGGTGATCGTGAGATAGTGGATAAGCTTTTAACCGTCTACGTGACTAGGGATGTCACATTAACTAGTTTGATAAGAGCGGAGAGGGGTTTCAAGTATTTCACCGCCGAGAATGTTCTTAGAAGAATCGAGGCTCATCATGATCAATTGAAGAGAGTCAAAATAAATCAAGATTTGGCCGATCTACAAGAGCAAGTTGCAAAGAATAAGGGATTGGCTCTTCAAGCTAAGTTGAAAGGCAAGAAAAAAGCGACCCAACCCTCAAAGATTGAAGACTCTAGTGATAGTGAAGATGATGAGCTTAATGATGAGCAAATGGCCTTTTTCATCAAGAACTTTAGAAGAGTTCTAAGGAAGGGTAACTTTCGAAACTTTGACAAGAACAAGAATGAATCAAGAAGAAGATCAAGCAAGCCATGCTTCGGTTGCAAGAAAATCGGGCATTTCATTGCGGATTGTCCGGAAGAAAAGAAGAAAAACAAGAATGCCAAGGAGAGTTCATCCAAGAGGGATAAGCCAAGATATAAAAAGCATGTTGGTGAAGCTCATCTTGGTTAAGAATGGGATTCAAATGAAGAAAGCAACTCCGACAATGAAGATATTGCAACCATGGCATTCAAGATTTCATCTTCACATCAACCAAGCTTGTCTGAAGATCTCACCGATGATGAAGATCAAGATCCAATTATGTGCTTGATGGCAAAGAACTCAAAGGTAATATCTCCGAACTCATCGGATGATGAAATAGATGATGATGATGAAGTTGCTAGTCTTATTAAATAATATGGCAAGAGTGCGGCAACTAGAATAATGAAATTAATAATGAAATTAGATAATCTAGATGAGACTCTTGAATCACAAGAGGAATTGTTTAGACTTGAGAGAGAAAAATCCGAAACCCTTGAAAAGCACCTTACCTATGAAAGGAAGGAAAACAAGAGGCTTGGAGAATCTCTAAAATCCAAGGATAACATGCTTCTTGAGGTAGAAGAGTCATTTACTAGTGAAAGGAGAAAAGTGGATGACTTAACTAAAGAACTTCTTTTAGTTGAAGACACTCATGCTAACTTAAAGAGAGGATAAACTTCAAAAAAGCTTAACAAGCCTGCAAGCCATGAACACGGCACTTGAAGTTAAAGTTAGCACTCTCTTAGTAAGTTCCTGTAACACTTGTAAAGCATCAAAGTCATCTAGTCCTTCAACTAGTAATGATTGTACACGATGCTTTAATGTTGATATTCAAACTTGTGTGACTAACCATGCCGAAGTGCAAGCCATGAGGAAAGAGATTTGTAGGCTCAACCAATTGGTACAAAAAAAGGCACTATCTCACAAGGAAGTACTCAAGACAAATCCCTCACCAAGGGTAGGTGAGTTTGAAAAGCATACCAAGTGGTTTGGTTCCAGATACTTAAGCAAATATAATTTTGAGAAAGTTAAGGGACTAGGAAAGAATGAAGATGGCACTTCTCAAACCATTTCTTATATCAAGAATAACAAGAAGGCTGACTTAGGGGCAAGAGGAGGCCTAGTGAACATGACAACTCCCATCCATAGGAGAAGTAGTGAGAAGTAAGGGTTAAGTCAAATCAAGTTTGTCAAGAGAGGCATAACATGTGATGAAGGTGCCAAAATTGTTGCATCCTCTTTGAAGCAAGACAAATTCCAAACACCCAAGACACCAAAAACATTATCTCAAATGTCATTTTATGCGGATTATGGTTTAACTAGGAACCACCATGGTAAAGTGGTTGCTAGATTTGTGGGTCACCGCTCATGGAACACTAAGGTGAAAAGCCATGTGTGGGTACCCAAAGTGTTTTTGACTAACACTCAAGGACCCAAGTATTGTTGGGTATCTAAAAGAAAAGAATAATCTTGTTTTGTAGGAATACTTTTCCGGTGGATCAACATGGGTGATTGATAGCGGATGCACAAATCATATGACCGGAGAAGAAAGCATATTTGAGAGTTTGAAAGAATCAAATGATGATCATTACATTACTTTTGCCGGAAATCAAAAGGGAAAAGTGCTTTGGTACCGGTAACATTGATCTAAACTCAAAATTCTCTCTTTCAAAAGTTCTCTTAGTCGAATCTCTTAGGTATAATTTGTTATCCATATCACAACTTTGTGCATCGGGTTTTAATTGTTTATTTACTAACGAAGGTGTGACCGTCATTAGGAGAAGCGATGGCTCCGTTGCCTTCAAGGGTGTACCCAAGGGAAAGCTTTATCTAGTGAATTTTTCACAAGAAAAGGCTCAACTTGATACATGCTTGGTGGCAAAGTCTAGCTTGGGTTGGTTATGGCATCGCCGACTAGCTCATGTTGGGATGAGAAATCTCAACAAGGTCCTAAAGAGGGATCACATTCTAAGACTAACAAATGTTTCTTTTGAGAAAGATCGTATTTGTAGTGTTTGTCAAGCCGGGAAGCAAGTTGGTGTTCCTCATCCGTCAAAGAGCATCATCACCACCGTCAAGCCATTTGAACTACTACACATGGATCTTTTTGGCCCGGTGGCTTATATAAGCATTGGTGGTAACTAATACGGACTTGTCATTGTTGATGATTATTCTCGTTTCACTTGGATATTCTTTTTACATGACAAAAGTGTAGTGCAAGAGACATTCAAGAAATTTGCAAAAAGAGCTCAAAATAAATTCGAGACCAAGATCAAGAAAGTGAGAAGTGACAATGGCACCGAATTCAAGAACACCAACATTGAAGAATTCTTAGAAGAAGAGGGCATTGGGCATGAGTTCTCCATTCCATATACTCCACAACAAAATGGAATTGTTGAAAGGAAAAATAGAACTCTCATTGAAGCCGCAAGAACAATGCTTGATGAATATAAGGTCTCGGATCAATTTTGGGCAGAAACAATCAACACGGCATGCCACGCTATCAATCGCCTTTATCTTCACAAGATCTTGAACAAGACGGCCTACGAGCTTCTACTTGGTAAAAAGCCTAACGTGTCATATTTTAGAGTTTTTGGAAGTAAGTGCTTCATTCTTAATAAGAAGCCCAAGAACTCTAAATTTGCATCTAAAGTTGATGAAGGTTTTCTTCTTGGTTATGCCTCAAATGCTCATGGATATCGTGTCTTCAACAAAACCTCCGTTGTGTTGAAGTTGCGTGTGACGTGACATTTGATGAATCTAATGGCTGTCAAGAAGAGTAAGTTGATGATGTTATAGGCATGGAAGAATCACCAAGCAAGGCGATCAAGAAGCTAGCCACTGGTGAAATAAAGCCACAAGAACACGAGGATCAAGATGGTGATGATGTGTTAATGTTCAAAGGGTCATCTACATCGACTTCCGCGGCGCAACCCGGAAACTCCGGTAGTATGTCCGGAGACTCCGGATCCCCTGTCCGGAGTATCCGGACACAGGGCCGGAGTATCCGAGTTACAGAAAATGAACCGTCATCTCCACATCAAGATCAAACTCAGGCTGAACAAGAAGTCGAGCCTATACAACATGAAGCTCAAATTCCTCATCCAAGAATTCATCAAATTATTCAAAAGGATCATCCCGTAGATAACATCCTTGGAAGCATAAACAAAGGGGTAACTACTCGTTCTCGTTTAGCAACCTTTTGTGAGCATTACTCGTTTGTTTCTTCTTTGGAACCACTTAAGTTTGAAGAAGCTTTGGATGATCCGGACTGAGTGATGGCCATGCAAGAAGAATTGAACAACTTCACACGGAATGAAGTCTGGTCCTTGGTAGAAAGACCCAAGCAAAACTTCATTAGAACAAAGTGGGTCTTTCAGAACAAACAAGACGAACATGGCGTGGTAACAAGAAATAAGGCAAGGTTGGTTGCTCAAGGCTTCACACAAATCAAAGGTTTGGATTTTGGTGAGACTTATGCACCCGTAGTTAGGCTTGAGTCAATTCGTATCTTGCTTGCCTTTGCAACTCACCATGATTTCAAGCTATATCAAATGGATGTGAAGAGTGCTTTTCTTAATGGACCAATCTCCGAATTGGTATATGTTGAGCAACCACCGGGTTTTGAAGATACTAAGCTACCTAATCACGTCTACAAGCTCCATAAGGCGCTCTATGGGCTTAAGCAAGCTACTAAAGCATGGTATGAATGCCTTAAGGATTTTCTCTTAAGGAAAAGCTTTGAGATAGTCAAAGCCGATCCTACTATTTTCACTCGCAAAGTTGATAAAGAAATTTTTGTGTGCCAAATATATGTCGATGACATTATATTTGGTTCTACTAATCAATCTTGGTGCGAGGATTTTAGTAGGATCATGATGAAGAGATTCGAGATGTCCATGATGGGAGAGTTGACATTCTTTCTTGGCTTTCAAATCAAGCAACTCAAGGATGGAACCTTTATTTGTCAAACCAAGTATACCAAAGATATGTTGAAGAAGTTTGACATGGAGAATGCCAAGCCTATAAAGATACCTATGCCGACTAATGGACATCTCGATCTAAATGAAGATGGCAAGACGGTAGATCAAAAGGTATATCGCTCCATGATTGGATCCCTTCTTTACCTTTATGCATCTAGGCCCGATATCATGCTCGGTGTGTGCATGTGTGCAAGGTTTCAAGCTAATCCCAAGGAATGTCATCTTATGGCTGTTAAGAGAATTCGAAGATATTTAGTTTTCACTCCGTTCCTTGGCTTGTGGTATCCCAAGGGCTCCACTTTCAATCTACTTGGCTACTCCGATTCGGATTATGCCGGTTGCAAGATAGATAGGAAGAGTACATCGGGAACTTGTCAATTCCTTGGCCGGTCCCTTGTGTCTTGGAGTTCCAAGAAACAAAATTCCGTTGCCTTATCCACTGCCGAAGCCGAATATGTTGCTGCAGGTGCTTGTTGTGCACAATTACTTTGGATGAAATCCACCTTGAGCGACTTTGGTTGTAAGTTTAGCAAGATCCCACTCTTGTGTGACAATGAGAGTGCAATCAAGCTAGCTAACAACCCCGTTAACCACTCAAGAACTAAACATATTGACATAAGGCACCATTTCTTGAGAGACCATGAAACCAAAGGAGATATCGTTTTAAGTCATGTGAGCACCGATAAACAACTAGCCAATATCTTCACTAAACCACTTGATGAGCAAAAGTTTTGTACTTTGAGGAGTGAGTTAAATATTTTGGATTCTCGTAACTTAGTTTGAGATCATGCACATGTTTGATTGCTATAGAGAAATTGATTTTTGAAAAATCTACTAAAATTGCTAGGAGTGTGACTTTCAAAATAATTTGAATCTTTTCTTGCTTACTTGAGACTATTGTTCCCATTGTTGATTGCTGGCTAGTCTCAAGTTAAGTAAGACTCTCACATCACTAGATCTCTCATATCAAAATTCAATTCTATTCTCATTGGAATCCATCTCAGTTTTAGGGGGAGCCGGATACTCCGGAAACACGTCCGAATACTCCGAATATATGTCCGAATACTCCGGATGGTAAAACCATCTTATATATACCGCGGGGGGGGGGGTCGGTCAAAAACGGTTCTATCTCTTATTTTTCACCTCCACCGCGCCTCTCCTCCTCTCCACAGCCTCCCACTCGCCCAAGGGGCGATTTCCACCACATTTTCCCGTAAGATTTGCGAATCGTTGAAGGGAGTGCTTTCTCTCGTCCGGAATCTCCGGAGAACGCTTTGGATTTGGAGTTTCCCGCGCTTTCCTCTTCATTAAGGTATTCAAACTTCAAATCGCCCGATCTCTCAATGTAGTGGTCAAAACTTGATATCCTTTGGGGCATTATCTTCCCTCATGTGCAGCAGCTTGTGCCCCAAATTTCATTCAAATCCCATGGTCAAATCTCTAGATTTCATGAAAGTAGAGTTCATATGTCGATACCCGGAGACTCCGGATGTACTGTCCGGATACTCCGGACAGTCCGGAGTATCCGGACGTATATCCAGACTCTCCGGATTCTTAGAATTTCAGCCTACGAGTCTCATTCCTATTGCTTCTAGTTTGTTCCTAATCGATATATCCTATGTCCAGGCTATGGGACGTGAGCGTGCGCCTGTTTCTTCTGGTCAGAGACGGCAAAAACGCCGTCATGATCCTCAAATCCAAGAGGAGAAAGTTTCACCTCCTAGTCCTCCTCCAAGAGAACTTCGTCCTCGTCACCGTCCGGGCAAAGAGCCTGCAGGAAGCAGCTCACAAGGCCGTCCACCTCGTCAAGCTCCTTACATGATGCCAAGGATGGCCGTGCCTCCTCCTTCTCGGGCTAATTCATCGAGACGGGAAATTGCTTGGAATATCTGCCCTCGCACTCCTCCTCGTCTTCAAATTGAATATCCACAAGATCAACGCTAATATTCTAGGTGCCCAAAGCTTCACCGTCCTCAAATTCTCACTGAGTTTACTACTACCATGGGGAGGAACTATTTCAAGCAGACTGTGGCACTTACGGATGCACGCAAGGAGGACGTTTACAAGTATGAGAAGGCTGAAAATTTGGAAATGAGATTTTGGTGTCAGTTGCATCAAGATTTCTACTCCTCCGTTGTCATGCGCAAGCGCAAAGCTTCCATTATTCCTTGTAAGTATGTTGATTGGGATTATTTTGAGAGGATGAATGACCCATTCTTCAATCAAGCTATTGCAAAGTGCAAGGAATTTGGTCTTTATGACATCATGGGATTTCGGTATGATTGGAATGAGAAGATTCTTTCTCAGTTTCACTCCTTTCTATATTATGATGCAAGGCAAGTTGCCTTCTTTTGGACTACCGAGGGAGTGAAGTATGGAGTCGATTACATGACATTCTCAAGACTCCTTGGACTTGGCTCGGAGGATGAGAAGCGAGATCCCATTCATGTGGAACATCAGTTAAAGCCAAGTCAATTACCGGCTCTTTTCTACAATCCTATTCTAGCGGAAGCCGGCAATGCAAGCACTCTTCAACCTTTCTACTACACCATGAACCAATTTTTTCGTGCCACCATTGATGCAAAGGATGGTGATGCCACTGCTTTTAGGTACTTTGCTTGCAATCTCCTTGCCCGTGTTATGCCCGGTGGGCGACCCTTCTCTATTATGGATTTCATTTGGAATGAGTTAAGGAGGACGATGAATGATCCATAGAAATTTCTACCATCTGCTCCTTACATCATGTATATGATTGAGAGGGTTACCAAGGTTACATGTCCCAAGGATTGCAAGCATGCTGCCCTACACCTTCGTCCTCGATCCGGTGATGCACCGCACGCCCCTCCTCTTCATGCCGGTGCCACAAGGAACCTAAGGTTTGACCCAGCTCCATCTTATTCGGGTCCATCTTCTTCTCGCCGTGGTCATTATGATTCGTTTATCAAGAGGGCTCTTAAGGGCATATTCTGCATGTGCAAGACTGCAACTCAAGAGATCAATGAAAACCGCCGTGACATTATTGAGATTAAGAGTCACTTGGGGCTTCCGGCGGATCCATACCATGAGTTGCCCGAGTTTGATGACCCATTTGCCGAATGGGATGCTGCGGATGAGGCCGCCACTGCTACTGCTCATGCTCCTCTTCCTCGCCCACGTCAGCGCACTCGTGCCCTTACACGATCCCGTCGCTCTCCTCCTCATGGCCAAGAGATATTTGATGAAGAGGAAGAGACCGAGGAAGAAGCACCTCCAAACTACCGCGAAATCCCCGATTCGGATGAGGATGAGGACACCTCCGATGAGGATGCCCAAAATGGTGATGAGTATAAGACCTTCTTGCCATTTTTCATTTCTTTTTTGGCACTTGATGACAAAGGGGGAGTGAAAATATCATTTATGTACTCATTTGGGCGTTGTATCAACTTTATGCGTTTCTTTTGAACAATTCTCATGTAGGGAATATGTGGTGTGAGGAACCTTGTAATGTGTGCTACTCTGTGGTTTACTAGTTTGCAGTTTGTTTTAAGGATGAGCTGATAGTGTGATCTTAATTTGATTATGATGCAATGTTATTTTTCTAAGTTCTGACCTGATGGTCCGGATACTCCGGAAAACATTCCGGATACTCCGGACATATGATCCGGAGTCTCCGGGTTATCTTGTTCAAACACTAGTGTTTCTTGATTATATAACATGACATTTGCATTACACATTTTTCAGCACACACATGCTCACCCCACTGTAGAATGTGTAAAGAGTTTCCATATCTTTTTCTAATATGCCAATCTTGACTTTAGAGAAGTCAATTTGAAATTCAAATTCATGGCATACATTAAGAGGGAGCTCTTTACATGCTTAAGATTACATTTTTATGATTATCAAATGAGATACATGTGGGTTGTCATCAATCACCAAAAAGGGGGAGATTGAAAGATATCTAGGCCCCTAAGTGGGTTTTGGTGATAAATGACAAAGCACATGTATATTTAATCGTGTTATTAAGCATGTGTGCAGGTGATAATGGTGACTAAGCAAAGCTTTTAGAGAAGCGTGATCCCTCAAAAAGGATATGAAAAGCGGCGTCCTCAAATGTTCTTAAGGACTAGTTTTTATTTTTGAAATTAAGTATAGGAACGTCGTACTATCAAGGGGAACTTTGATCCACTAGTGTAGACATGGTAGTTGTGCTAAAAAATTCATAAGAAACCATCTCAACGCTCAGAAAGGGACTTAAATGTGAAATTCAGTGTCTAACCCGGAGTGTCCGGGTCTCAGTCCGAAATGTCCGGACAGAATGTCCGGAGTATCCGGACATATACCCGGAGTGTCCGGGTTACTGTTTCCGGTCTGCAAATCAAGTTTGATCCGGAGTCTCCAGACCCCTATGTCCGGAATATCCGGGTACCGCTCTCCCAATGGCTAGTTTCTGGGAGAGGGGGTATCCTCCTCTCACTCTCTCTCTCTTGCTCATTTTCAACCAGAACTGCAGAAAACCAAAAGAGAGCCCTCTCACTCCCCATTTACTCCATTCTTGAGTGATTTTCTTTGGGGTTTGAAGTGAGATTGTTGCAAGAGCTAAGATTGTGCAAGTAAGCCTTGATTTCATCTCTTGAGCACATCAATCCAAGTCTAGCCCGTGTATTCTAGTTTATTACTCTTGGAGCTCCAAGCTCCTAGACGGCTAGGCGTCGCTTGTGATTGCGTGATTGATTTGTGAGCATCACAGCTGGTTTGTAATATTCATTCCTCTCCGAGGAATTCATAGTAAGTGACCCTAGGGTTTGAGCATTGGTCTCACCCTTGGGAGAGGAGCATAGGAGTTCTTGAGCACCGTCTCTTGAATTCTTCCTCAACGGAGACGTAGCTCCTTTGGGAGTGAACTTCGGGAAACAAATTCTGTGTCTCTCTCGCAATTTTAGTATACATTTGTATTTGTTTGCTTGTGAGACTAATCTTTTAGGATTTGAGGGCGATCTATCATTGTATAGGTCTCAGGAGTAAGACAACTGGTGAGAAACACCTCAGAGGTACCACTAGTCCCTCAAAATTTACTGGATTCAATTTACAGCATATTTATCTGTGATTAGTAGCACTTTCTTTCATACCCGGATAGTCCGGACATTATCTCCGGAAACTCCGGATACTATATCCGGAATATCCGGACATATATCCGGAATATCCGGACACTTGTGTTACTAACCGTGCTCGAAGTGTTTTTAAATTGCGATGTAAGGTTGCGATGGGACTTCTGCACGCCCGGCAAATGACAAGTGTGCTGAGTGACAATTGAGCATTCCCAATAATCTTTCCATTTGCCCTTATAGGCATGCACCCACCACGGACAGCCCTCCTTCACACGTACCATATCGTACTTACGAGATTTGCACTCGACTATTTTGAACTCTCGCATAAGAGAGAGACCAACATTTAACAGCTTCCTTCACCTTATCAATTAAGTGTACCTCGCACCCTAGACAACTTCGTTCTCACTGCAATCCTAAGGCACGCTGGATCTCTCATCTACGACAAGATGCATGAAGTCGCTGCTTACACATTCTTCAGGCACATCCTCGTCATCATCAGACAAATCGGCATTCATTGCTTCATCCAACGTTCTTCGTCTTGCAGCTGTTCAACAATAAAGAGTATGTTCTCCCCCTCATCAACCACGCATTGAGGTGCTGCGGTGCTACGGTGCCACCTACCTCAATGTTTGGCTCCTCAACTTCTTCATCAACATTTTCATCCACCGAAGCAGCTTCAATGTTTATCAAAGGGTTCTGGTGCACACTGACAAGGAGTACCAGTGGCCATTGCTAATTACTTGCATTTTGCAGATAAGTTAACCAATCCTCGTTACTTGCAAGTGGCATCAGCTCCCAGATCAAAGCGTGAGTGGTACGATTTATGACGCACTGAACACTCATAGTGTGTGTCTCCTAATTAATCTTTAATCCTCTCATTAACCAGTTGCATAGGGATTCAAATGTCCTCTCGTGCGGTCTGGTAATTCCTCTGACTGCACAGTTGAATTCACTTAAATCTACCCCATTCGGCCCATAAATCACATTTCCTTCTCCGTAATATATACTGAAAATACCCTTCTCGGAAGACATATCTGTCAATTATTAATAAACTAGTTATACTACATATTAATACACAACGACCCTAAGTTTCAGCGATTCCCAGATTATATTTTCCAAATTCTAAACTATTCAGAATATAAATTATAGTAAAAACAATTGAAAATACTAAAATCTATTCAAAATATAACTAACCTAACAAATATTTCATAGATTATAGTTATTTTCAAGTAATTATACGACTAGAATGAGAATATACCTCCAAACCGACGTGTGAACAGGATTTCGCCGCTTCCTCTTCTCTCTTTCTTTTTTTTCTAGTTTTTGCTGAATAAAATGGAAATTTAGGGGCAAGTGGGGGGCTTATATAGCGGGGGGGCCTCCCGCCCGCCCAACGGGCGGGATGCGGCACTACATCCCGCCCGTTGGGCGGACGGGACGCCCTCGCAGAGGTCTCTTCGCGAATAAGAAAAGTTTCTTATTCATGAAGAAGCTCTCGGGAGGGGCCTGAAAATAGTTTTGAAACCTCCCGCCCACCCCGGCCCCACGCCTCCCGTCCGTTGATCGGGCGGAAGGTACCTATTTTTCGAATTTTTGCCAATCAGCACCCTTTTTTAAATTTTATTTTTTAAAACCCTTTTTTTAAAAAAGTCGTCAAGTAGTGGTCAAGTGAACTAAAGCTGAATGGAATTTTCTCGACATGCGAAAAATCATTTGGTAAATGATAATGTCAAAAGTACCCAATTTTCCAGTAACTACAGCTACCCCTTTCACAGTTCAAAATTTGATTAGTTCCAATACAAGTCCATAAGGACATCACATGATCACCAACATGGCATTTTGACAAATAATATTTACAAATTTTAAATTATTTAAAATGGAAAGATTTATATATTGTGAAAGTATTTTTCATGATCAATCTAGTTACATCAACCTCATGTTAATATGTTATCAATCAATATGATATTTTTGGCTATCGATGGTCAAAGCTAAAAGGGACTTAGACAAACCTAAATGGCTAAATGGACCTATATTTGGGGTCATAGGTACTATGTTTTTACATGTACAGTTGGGGAAAATGGAGATGGTACTTTTAGAATTGCCACAGTTTTCATTGATACTATATGTTTCTAAACATGTACAAATATATTGCTTAGAAATAGGACAAAGTTTGAATAATGAAGCCAACAGAAGGTTATTTATAAACAGATGGGGTAACAGGAAACAATAGTAAAAGAGTTCATGGCAGCCATAATTTGAATGTAACTTAATGCTAACAAAAGAACCATCCGGTCAATTTCATCTAATGCAAAACTAAGCAATTATCAATAAAGGGCGTTGCCAGAATGAGTAGATAATCAGCACTACTAATTGTGGAATAAAATAAAAGCAGTATGATGTGTAGTTTCTAGCATCAGATTTTATAGCATATTTGTTCAATGTCCTGAGTTCCAACAGAACTTAAACTTAGCAGTCAATCACAGGTATTATCTCATCTCGAGCCTGAAACAGACAAAGGCTAACCCAAGCCGTGGAGTCAGCATGTAATCGAATGTTTTTTCATACTATTAATACAAAGACAAGCAGCTCTCCTGCGTGTTCAAGAGGGAAAAAAACAGATAAAGTCTACTTACTCCAAACATCATAAAAGACCATGCTAGTATGCGACAGACACTACAGGACAACACAAATGGCCATGCATGATGCACAACACAAATCAATACCCTTGTTTTCGATCAGTAAAATACACATCGTTTGGTGGCAAAGTCCACAAGATGAGTGCGAGAGCGTAAGAAGTTAGACAAGCTGTGTTAGTTAACTTTTGTCATTAGTTGCATCGCACCACCAACGTGCTACTTCTGACACGGTGCATCACCGGGGGTTCTAACAAACTATGGTCAAATTAACGTTAATCATGCACATCCAAGTTCCAAGCAACCAGCTGCTTATATCACGCTGACAGACACACAGCAGTACCAGGCCAACAACTCGCCGCAAGCGACTCGTCCAAACCAGAAACACCTAGCCCCTAGAAATCTGACCATAAATCGACCTCCAAATCGCACTCATACGCACACGCTACGCACGAACGCGAAAAATAACCACCCAAAAAAACACATAAAAACAAATTGCTCGAGTCGGCAACTGCCGTACAAGCAACCGGAACCAAGAGCGCCGGCCGAAGGATCGATCGAGCACCTGGCCCTTGTGGAGGTCGTCGTTCATGATCTCCGGCACCCACCAGGAGAGCACGATGTCGCCCAAATCCCTCTCCTCCGCCGCCATTTCGCGGTCGCGTTGCTCCCTCATTTCGCTCGCTAGCTCGCCGGCTCTTTACCCGCTCGCCCGCATCCGGACTCGCTCCGACTCAAGGCGAAGGCGGCCGCTGCTCAGTGGAAAGCCGGAGCGGGTGGCCTGGGAGTGGGGGGGTTTTAATGCGGGCGTGATCTTTTGCTTCTCGGAGAAGAAACGAGGCGTTCATGGCCTCTGGGTTTGAGCCGCTTTTTGTGGGGAAGGCGAGGGGCGCAGTGAACTGGTGGAAGACGTGAAGTCGTGAGCGCTGGAAGTGAAAGGGCACGGCCGAGATGGCCGATGCGCAGTGAACCGATGGAAGTGAAGTCAAGAAGAGATAGGATGGTCACATCTCTATTCTTTCTTACAACACTTGCACTTGGTTGTGGGAACAGAATCACCTGTTGTTTTAAAGGGACGTGGATGTTGGGAGAGACCTCTAATATGTACCCCCAGTGTTACATTCATCCCTGCTACGAAGAATGTTCTGCTCCGAGAACCATACATCTCGTACAAGTCTCTGAACTAGTATCTCAAAAAATAGATCCGTCTCGTCCAACCATAGCAAAAGATAGAAGGACAAGCAGTCATGTTGGATTGCTTTTATTTGGTTTGAATCTCAAGGTGGATGAGGATTTCTTTGTTGCCATGACTCTTCGTGGAGGAAGGTCCATCTTGTCTATTCGACTACATGGCCGTTTAGCCTACTTATAAGCTATGTAAATATTATACAGTGGCCAACCGTATCTGTTTAATCAGTTGTTTATCCTGTTTATTGACCGTTTGACCTGTTTAAATGTCTGTTTTATCCGAACAATGAGCTAAATGGTAGAAATCGACGTTACCGTTTACACTAACGCTGGCCTTGTCTAACCTTACAAAGCAAGACTAGCAGATAAGGTCAGAGAAGATGACCAAAGCATTGGGTTTGCGATGGATAGTGACTGTGCAAACCTACAGCACAGTGCAGACTGTGCAAACCTACAGCACAGTGCAGGCGGTCGCGTGTGGTTTTGACGATGCACGGTTTGCAGGTTCCCAACTTGGGCTCACACTCACCCAAACCAATACAAATAAATGGCTTTTGATCTAGTCAAATACGACAGTTTGCTGTATACGAGTCACGTTACATTATATATACCCGTCGACTGGATTTCTTGATTTCTCATCGTATCACTATCTTGATCAAGCTTGGCTCGATCTGCTACTACCTACTACTATACAGGTTTCGAGCTAAAATTTTGCCCCAGGGTTTACCGTGCCTCTAGCTGTCCCCCTTTCTCTGCTTTGAGCGACGGCCGCTCGTGACTGCCGGGATGGGAGTTGGGTGGTGGCGCCGCCGCGCCCCTCGCCGGCGCACGCGTTCGCCCCGAGAGTGAGCGCGCCGCCGTCGAGCGGCCTTGCGTCGGTGCCCTGCGCGCCCGCGCATGGAGCGGCGGCGAGCCCTACGGCTCGGGTTCTTCCCGTGCGACGGTGGTGGTTCGCCGGCAAAACCGGCGGCTTGGGCGTGACTGCCCGCACGGCATCTGCAAGCGGTGGTGGTGGCGGCGGGAGCTGGGTAGGTCCCGCGGCCTCTTTTCTTGTTAGGGTTAGGGTTTGGATCTATTTTCTTCAATTTCTTCTTCCGATTTTAATCGGAATCACCTCCTTCTTTCTTTTCTACCCCAAAACTAGATCTACTCGGTAGATCTAGGCGTCTGATACCATTGTTGATTTAAACATAACCTCTAGAAGTAGATCAAGTGGGTTCTTGCATTATTAGTGAGATAAACCACATGGTTTAGGTCTAGGTTACGCCAAGAGAGAAAGATAGAGGGAGATCGACTTTCGGACTTGGTGGAGGAGCTCGACATGATGGTAGTGGTGAAGTAGTTGATGGTGGGTTGGTGTAGTCGTAGAAGAGGTGACGGCGTCGACGGCGTGGACATCGGCGACACGGTGTAGAGGTGATGACACTTCCCGCCGTTTCGGCGCTCCCGTGGATCAAATCGGAACTTAGGGTTTTTCGATGGGGTGTTGGTGGCGCAAAGTGAATCTCGTCCTGTGCGCCGCCGGGCCCTATGTCTGTGCTGCGCGATGGGGTCCACCAACCACATTTGGGTTGGGCGCATCTGATCAGGATGTGAAACTGAGTCCGGTTTAGTCGTTGGACCGATCCGGACAGGGATTAACCTAATATGTACAGCTCCTTGCACTGATGATAGAGTAAAAGCTTGTTACCAACCGTACCTGGGTTGGGCGGCATGGGCATGGCTCGCTGAAATGACAAGGCCTTCAATGCCGACGGGGATGCACGAGAAACGACGTGGACAGTTCGGTGAAAGCGCGAGTCCGTAACCGTGCCAGTCTGCCACCAGCGGTCGCCCTACTGCTAGCCTGCTACTGTTAGCCTGCTGCTGCTAGCAGCGGTCTTGGTAGTCAAAGCGGCGACATTGTCCCGGGATCAACGAGAAGCTAATACCATGGCGCGCACAAATGGGTAGGGATGATAGTGGTAGCTGGGGAGTGATTATCAGACCGGTGGCGAGTGCATTTGGTGCAGATCAGAACTGCAGACAGTCGTGGAGCAATGTCGTTGGAGGAAGACCCGGACTAATCGACGGATGCTCCTACAAGAAGCCAAGTCCATGATTGCTACATACATCTTCGACTGTCCCATTCGTTAATCGTTATGCTAATCGAGTCTGTAATTCGGCAGCCCGTGAGCTAGCCAAATTTGGGTCTTATTTGGAGCGTAGCTCATCATCCTGTGACTGGCTCTGGCAGTCTGATGTATACCAGCATGTATTGCTGGGATTGCATCGGGTGAAATAACTGTTGAGTCACTGATAGTCCCAGTTCTTTCCTTTTTAAAAAAAATGTTCTACACCGCTAGGGTAGAAAGGAGAGAAAAGAAAAAAAAGGAGAGATGGGAACGGAAAGACGGAGACCTCCTGGGCCCTGCTGCAGTGTTAAAGCCCACGCGTTTTCGGCCTGCAGGCCCTCGCTTTAGGTTGTACTAGGAACGTCGTTGTCGGGCCTAAAGGCCCACGCCATCTTTAGTTCTGTACAATTCAATAATGACCTAATGAGCAAGGCTCTCAGGAATTCGGGAGGTAGAATCGTAATTTCTTTACTCACAGCGGTCTCGACTAGGGATGGCAAATATCCGCGTACCCGAAAATCTAATGGGTAAAGATACGGATCTAACTTTGTATCCACGGTAATAACATAGGTATAATATTAAATCCAACCTGTAGGTATGAAAAATTGATACCCCAACCCTGCCAGATCCGCTGACAAATAAAACCGTATAATAGTATATATAATGAACGTCTAGCGTTTTCACCCCCATTTCTCCTCCCAGCCTCCAAATCCAATCTCGGCCGCCACCACCCAGCCTACCCGACTCTCCCCCTCCTCCCTTAGTCGGCCCCTCCTTGCGCCGTCGCCCCTCCTCCTCCTCATCCTCATCCTCCCTGAGCGCCGCCCCTCCTCCTCGGCTCTCCTCCCTGTGCGCCACCCGGCCGCCCTCCTCCTCCCTCGACATCTATTGGCGGCCAAGGCGCCGGCGCGCCGCTCCTGCTCCCCGCGCCCCCGGCCGCTTGGAGCCCGCTGCGGCCGGTGCAGCGCGTACGCGCTCAGGGCCCCCGGCCGCCCGATCCCTGGCCGCCCGGCGCCCGGTTCCGCAGCGGGCGTGCTGCTCCTGTGCCCGCCGCCGGCCTGCAGCCCCAGGAGTCTAGTCCTTTCGTGCCGCACTGATTTATGTACTGCCCTGATCTATTCCTGCACGAATCTGCTCTTTCAATCCACCGGGAAATAAGTAGCATACGAAGGAAATTGTTTTTGATGTATCAGCTCTTGTATATCCGTTGTAACATGAGCTAGAACGCTAGATCTGCAGTGAATCCATGATATGCCTGATAAAAGTGAGAATGGCTGAGATTTCAGATTTCCATATTTATTTTGGTTGATCTTTGTGCTGCAGGGCACTGAATCGCTGAGTAGTTCTTGCTTGTATGTTTAATTTTCTAAAGCTTATGAGCACGTGGCTTAATTTTCTAAAAGCTTGTGGACACAGACGTGCCCGCGGGCATGGAGTACCCGGTACGGGTATAATTTTCTACGGCACGGATATTGGTACGAATTTTAGCTCGTGCATTCGGGTAAACGGAATATATATCCGTGCCATCTTCAGTCTCGATAACGTAGGATCGGATATTAGTAAACTACTATAGTTGAGCAGTAACACCGTGCTTCAGAGTGTCGCACTTGATATTAGAACGTCAACGAGCGCGTGGCACCTCCATAACAAAACGGGATTTGCACTCCACTATGCATACAGAAGAAAGAAAAAACTTCAGCAATGTCTGCCTGAGCGACAACCTACAGGGGTGGCAAAGTTGGAGGCAAGCCAATCTCCTTGGGAAACCACCACTTTCAGGTTTCGCATGAAGCAGAGGAGCAATCTTATGATAGTCAGTGACACAGGAACCATTTCCTGCCTCTGGCGATGATCTCAATCGCTGAACAACAGTATACTACCGCTGAGCTTGTATCAACAATGAGAAAGGATGATGTTTTCCATTGCGTAAAGGCGGTTGGGGTTTGCGCGTGTCTACTCTGTGGCAATGAGAAAAGGAAGTCCCCTGAAAGCAGCAGGCACTTTGATCAATTCCTGAGCAATAGAGGAGGCCAGCCAAAGTAAAATAGCCATCTAGAGTTGGCAAGCCTAGAAACGGGTACTTACCAGCCACCTCTCCTAGAGAAGTAATCACTATCCAGGGATATCGCAAGTGCAAGAGCCACGGCCCTTTCAGGCAAACTCAGCTGCCGAGCAACATGTAGTTCTTCGACCTGGAGCATTCATGAGACATGGGTTCCGAATTAGGGCAAAGTGCAGTTAACTGCGCAAGGCTGGCACCCATATGTTTAGGCATAACAAATGCCAAGTGAGAACACTTACATCTGCTGCAAGAGCAAACTTGTGGCTTAGTCCCTCATCACCAAACCGAACCGCGTACTGGCCAGCATCCGTGAAGAGCTACAGTGATATTAACACTTAACAGTGAGCGAGTCATTCCAAAATCATTAGTCCTTAGTCCTTACAATCCCATTCTTTCTATAGTCTAGAGCAAATATGTGAAGCTGAGAAAACACGCACTCAGAATGGCACTAGACCATTATAATATGATCAGGCAATGGTATGTTCAGTTCAATTTACCAGATCGGCACAGGATTTTCCATATATGGAAGAAACGCCAAGCAAAAGTGCCAAAGCAAATTGGAAAGGTGATTCTTAGTTACCAGAGTTTAAAAATATTAACTTATATCTTGCTGGAAAAATATTGTTTGCTGTCAAAAATGCAATCTGTGCATGAGACTATGAGAGCATGCATCAATACAAATGTCCATCAGGTATAAGAAATGTTTATGCTTTGATAGGTATACGCTGAAAAGAATATTACCTCAAACCCAATTCCCCTCCAGTTACGATCAATCTGAGCCAACAGTTTATCATCTTCATCCACCAGGCTAAAGGTCCAGTTCCAGAAACCTGGATTCTCAACAACCGCAAATTGCCTATTTCTGAAATACAACTACATGGTTTCAGGCAGGCCTGTATGACAAGAATTACATGATAAACTGGGAGGTTTCGAACTTAGTCCACAAGATAAGGGAAATGTATAAGAATACCATATTACCCTAAGTACAGGTCATAAATTCTCCGCCAAAGGTGCCAACGCTTGTGGACTACACCTATCTCCTGACCAAAGCCAAACAATGAAGCTTTATCAGCACTTCCGTAGATTCATATGCAGATGATATTCCCATCTTAGCTAGGGCAATCTAGTGAAGAATATTTACATACCTTACCATCCACTTCTGCATAAATTGAGCTGTTGATCAACCAAAATGGCCTGCGAACCTAAACCCGGTAGTACAATTAAATAGATTTTCAACAGAATGTAACATTGGCTTGAAGAAATATTACCTTAAATATCTCATTGCCCATAGCATCAGTTATTTCTGCAACAAATGGCCGTCTTGTTCTTAGTAGCTAAAACATGAACAAAAAAGGGATTTGATTTGCACCTCCATCAAAAGAAGCAAACAAATCAATTATAAAGATACGCCTAAAGATGGCAACGGGTAAACTATCCGCGGATATTGCCTCTGGATATTCATACCCGCGACCTAAAAACCATACCCGAACCCGTATCCGTTACCCGTAACGGATAGCAAAACGTATCCATATCCGTTACCCGCGGGTAACGGAAATCCGCGGATATATTCAGAGGGGGGGGGGCGGAGTCTTGATCCGCCTGCAGCCTGCCTGGCGTGCCCGCGGGGGAGGGGGGGGGGGGGCGGCGGCGGGCGGGCGGAGTCTGGAACTCTGGATCCACCAGACCCCGGGGGGGGGGGGGGAGGGGGGGCGGGGCCGGGGCCTGCGTGCCTGGAGCGGCCGGAGCTGGGGGGGGGCCTGGAGCCGCCGACGGGGGGAGGGGGGGCGGAGTCTAGATCCGCCGGACCGGGGGGGGGGGGGGGGGCCGGGGCCGAGGCCTGCGTGCCTGGCGCGGCCGAAGCGGCCGACCGGGGGGGGGGGGGCGGGGAGCGCTGGCGCAGGCGGCCGGGTGGGGCTGTGGGAGGGGGCGCCGGCGGCTGGAGTGGGGGTGGGAGAGTTAGGGTTAGGGTTATCGTTATATATATGGTTTTGATGTGGACCCACATGTCAGATGCGGGTTTCGGGTTTCGGGTACAGATAGTAATTTTTGTTACCCGTTTTAAAAATATCCGTGGATATTATTTGCTACCCGCACCCGTACCCGCGGATATGAAATAGTACCCAAACCCATACCCGACGGTTTTTTACCCGCGGGTACGCGGATAATTCGTGTCCATTGCCATCCTTAGATACGCCCTTCTTCCAATCACAAACATAAAGCCAATTCATATTTAACTTTTAGCATCACAAGCTAACATTCATATACCAGCTACTAAAATAAGGCAATGAAACTCAATCAACAAGCACTACATAAAACATGCCTTAAGAGGGAAAACAAGCGTACAGAACAATTCTTCTAAATAAACAGAGAAACATCATCATTTAGAGGATTAAAGAATAGGATGGCAAGCAAATTTCCACAAGTTCCAATTATTCCTCCTCTTTGTTTATTTGTCAACAGCAGATGCTCTATTTGACTACCTTTAATGTTAAAAGGGGATAAAATATATTTAATTAAGTGCCTTGCTGTGTGGTCTTATGTAAAATATTACTGCCTACTATAAATGCTTCAATGGCTATAATAACAAATTCTTCACAAAATTATCCAATATAAGATAACAGAGCTCTGATGAAGGTTACTTCAATATTCTTTCCAAACTACTCAATATGATTCATGACTGAAAGTGAGACCGTACCAATAGCTGTTCTTTAGCACAGGGAGAACAAACATATTTTTCAGTCTCTCAATAGCATAAGCATATGATGAATGAGGCAGTGATGGTGTTTCATATGGAGATAAATACAGTAGATAGTGACAAGGTACACTCAATAATATTGACTGCACATAGAGCAAATCAGAATAACTAGATCCAAAAGATACCAAGTATCATGATGCAAATAATTTGAAGTTTGAACAGGAAATCGGATGTCTCCAACATACTAGCGTCTAGCCGACTGCTATGCAGATTAATTGAAATTTCTTGACCCTTGACTTGATTCAAAAAATTACCATGAAGCAATAGAACAAGCAAAGACTAGTTTATTGAGGATGAAGCAGCTACATAGACATACCTGCCTAAAGATGATGTTGCTTTTCTCTCGAATAAAACCTACTGGCTGGACAAGGAAGTCAACGCTCAAGACATATAGAGTTAGAATGTATAATGAGGATAATACAGCAAGGGAACCAATTACAACCAGGACCGGATAAAACTTACAGATTGTGGAAAGAGTGGGTCCATTATGATATATCTGCTCTCCTGCAGTTCAGATGGCAATATGTAAGATCATGAAAAGAAATGGAGAAGCATTCAAAAATAGAAATGTATATTGTGCATGCACTGGTCTATACACATTAACTCACCTGCTCAAAAGCAAGCATGATGTTTGCCCACTCAATGTCCCTGGCGATCACGAGGTTAGCTCTTGCAAGAAGAGGAGCCAGTTTGGCCTATAAACACATTGAAACACGCTGCCGATTATTCCAGTAGCTACAGCAAAAAATAGTCCCTCGATGTTGAGCACAGTGGAAATTGCCAATCAGTATAAAGCATCAAGTAGAAGGATACAATCAAGTGAAGGAGGCAGGAAACATTTCAACAGATTGTTAACTGATGCTGATGGGAACTATAGTAAACCGTTTGGGACAGTAAATGATTCACACACACTAATTACCCAGCCTAACAATGCGAAATGACCTCCAATTCCAACCGTTTTTCTTAGTTTCTGAAATACGAGAGTATAACTGTACTATCCTCATGCACTGCCTATAATCTAATTATCGAGTCATCTAAGATAGCATCGGATCAAAGCAAATGTTACACACGACAATAGAAAAGAGACTACACAAAGAGAAGCTGCAGTCAAAGTTTCCAGAATCCGCTTGCCTCGACGGGATCGAGGTCCCTGTCGTCGTACTGATAGCTCCTCGACGGTGCCTCCGTGGCCGCTCCTGCAGCCTCCACGGACTCATAGCTCCTCGCGAACGCGCCGAGAGCCCTCGCGGCCTCCTTCTGCTTCCTCAGCTCCTCCCGCCACAGCTTCCGCAGCCACTCCCGGGGCACCGCCGGCGACCCCTCCCAGCCGCCGCTGGCGAACCCGTGGGATCCTCCGCTGACGTGGATGCTGGTGGACCTGGCCACCGCGGAGGTCCTCCCGGCCGCGGCGGCGTGGGAGAGCAGCCTCGATAGCCACCGCATCGCTGAGGAGAGGCGGGGAACCGAGAGATGGGAGTGAAAGAATCAGAGCTGCGGTAAGTATTCGGTGGAAACAGTCGCACCTTGACCGTGCGCTGCTTGCGTGTTTACATAGGGCGACAAGATGCGCCAGGAGATTTACATTGCGCAACAACCGGTGAAGCTTAGCTGCAGATAGATAACAACTATTTACAACCAACCAAATCTTGTCTAACTAACATTAGCTATTTTAGGCCAGCTTCTAGGCAGGTTGTTGCCCAGTTACATAACACATCACATACGAGATACATGTTTATCTAACCGGGAGAGGCGCGGCCGCGCGGGTGCTCTGAAGTTCTGGACGATTCTAGAAGTTCTGTGGGGAATTGGGATGAGTCCACTGCGGTGGATGAGTCCACTGTTGTGGGCTTGTTTCAAGTTTGGGCTATGGGCCTTTATGGGGACGAAGCTCAGAGATGGGCCGGGCTGCTCGCAAAGGATTCTTATTCGCAATAGAGCTTCTGGTCCAGTATGCAAATTTTCTGCATAGACCCTCGTACTATTGTATCCCAGGAACTTGCAGGCTTCCGGCCACCTGGATCATCGGCAGTCCGGTGAGCAGAGAACGCCACGGCGGCGGCGGAGCCACTGCCAATGATGCCAATGGTCAAGCTCTCACACAGGCTTGGCCACCTCCATGACTCCATGACGACTTCAGTGAGGAACGAGGAGAAGCGTCCATTGAACGTGACTGTGGTTGATCTGAAGGAACGGAGTGAGGAGCTTCGCCCTTATATTTTTTTTCCTCTAACTCTTCTGCGTATCTTTACATTATAATAGGAAGAAAAAGCATTCCATTACATGCCAACTCCACGGCCTGGGTTAGTCTTTTTTTTTAGCGCGCCTAGAACAAATAGGTCTACCCTCCTAATCACCTCACAGCAACAGGCTCCCTAGCGCCTTCGCCCGTACATGCACTGACCTCATCTTCTTTCTTCAGTACCGTTTAGCTCGGTCGAAGGAAAAACGACGCCACAAAGCCGCCTCCTGTTTACATCAGACATGATCGTGTAAGATCTTCAGAGATTCAGAGTTAACAAACTCCCACGGACAGCAGGGTAGCTCATGCCTCCAGAAATCAGTTTTGTGAACACTGGCTGAGCAAAACACATTGGACATGCAACAGAAAGCGAGAGCACTGAACACACATGTGATCTTCAGAAAGGGAACTGGGAGCTGGCCGTTGGCCCGTCCCGGAGGAACCGTGTGCTCATCTGCAAGGACGAGTGCCGTTACGAAGCTGCGCCGAATGCTTTCCGCATGCCCCCAGCAACCCACCGGGAATCCAGCCGAAGCAAGGAGGGCATGAAACGTCTCCCTCTCCCTCCTTTAAATTAAAAAAACAACCCAGCGTCTTCTCTTCGTCTCCATCCAGTCAGCTTAGCACTGGAGGTTAGCAGCAGCGTTCTCGCGTTCCCTCGGAGGCAACGAAAAGGGTTGCTCTGAGCTTACTTCACTTCGCCGTCTCTGCTTCCTCAGTCCATGTAAAGTGTTTAGCCGCGCCTGGACTTAGATTCAGATTTCAGAGGAAACCCTTCAAGTCTGTTCTTGCCATGGTCTTCCGTTGCTCCACCTATCGTAAAAGAAAAAACATGTTCAGATGCAAACGATTATCCTTTATGCATTCAGACACTAGTGTCAGCTTCACTATTTTCCCTTTATTTTCCTCGGTTCTTATATTCTTGCGAAAGTCGTAGCTCATTCCAGGCTCAAACTGACAAAAATAATGATGGTGTATAACAGAGCTATAAATCACTTCATTCCTCACCAATTGAGTTTATATTGCATACAGTGAACAATCTCGGTCACCATCCTCCAATAGTTTAGAGGAAGGCAGGCAGGCAGCTAAGCTATTTGTGTTCTTACTTAGGCACGTAAATATGCAATTCCATAATCATAAGTGATCATAAATGGTTACTTGCTTTCTTCAGTCTGGTCGAGCCTCAATTGCAGGATAAATGAACTCCATGTCTGCAAAAGATAAGAAAATAAGGATGAACACCAAGGAGAACGATAAACAAATTCTGTTTGCTGAGTAACCATGTCAAGGTGCCCACGAGTGAACTGAAGAACTTGTTAGTAGCATGTATAGATGTATAACGGTTATGGTTATTACCTTTTCTAATAATCTAGCTATCTAAAACTGAACAACTTTGAAGTAAAGCTTGTTATGTTGGCGCCCAATTACAATGCTAGTTTCTTGACATACTTGAAGTGGTTGTAATAACTAAGCTTACCTGTGTTGATTGGGACCTTAATCAAATGATGTTATAAATGAACGACAATTGTCAAGATGAGCCTTCTAGACACTGCACTGATGAGAACTCATCAACTTCTAGAGCTAAATTATGATATCCGTCTTTTTTCTACCTTCTTCACTCAAAATAATTGTAGTAAACACTATAAGCATGAGATCTTACATCAGGATTAAAACTTCTCCTGATACCATTGTGCATCCTAGATGCAAGGAGTTGTGTAAAGTGAACTGATGAGCACCAGATCCCACATGAACTGCAGAATGCAATAACTGTCAATTTGTTTACCTCTTTAACAGAAATTGGGTACCCAGAGTGAAATGTTCTAAAGGGGCAACACGTGTATTATGTACCACAACAAGCCAACAAAAGATAAGAAATATCAAACTCCGAAGACGGTATTCATTAGTAAGCACAATTACAATCATATGAGGAGCAAAAGGATTTCACTCAAACAGAAATAATGATAAAGATTTGGGTAGTGCAACAGGTTTCAGTTCTTATGATTGAGAACTCTTTTCTGAGATTTGGATACGCAAAACGAAAATGTACATTACTTGAATACAGCTGTCCAGTTTATCATACAATACAGGACCACAGCAGAATCTTAAGGTATGAACGACTAATGACATGCAGTGGAGCATAGATAGATATCATCACCATCCCTCGGTTTCCATACATGGTGTTTCCTATTGTCAAATTGAGAGGAACTCAATTTTGTGATGTAATCAACTACCTATCAGGCTAGCACTTGATCCTTAGAAATTCTGTTTAGGTTCTAGATTTGTTGACATTTGGTAACATGATGGGAGAAAAATCCAGAACTTCTAGAAATCACAAGATCAAGAACACCGCACTGATATGCATTAACACAAATGAGCTTAGATAACTAATGCTGACATCACAATTCCATAATGAAAGATTTGCTCTTCAAATTTGAAAATCTTGTAGGTAGTTCCATAGTTCAAGATTTAGTTTCTCAAAGCGTAGCTGCACCAGTACATTCTTTAAAAATGTTCAGGAGGCAGAAGGCATGACTTACACTTTTCAACTTCCTACAGGTGAATAACATCAAAGATGCCAATCCAAAGGGTGTGAGGTTTCCGTCTTTCTCGTTTTGTGTCTCTTCATAACAAGAATGGCTATAATAATAATCATATGATAACCCTTTACTTTGACCATTCTTATATGGTTAAGAGGACATCTCTGCAAATTGATTGTCTTTGCTACGGACACATACTTCTATTTTACTATCCCACCACTTTTGTGTGGTGATAATTATTGCTCATGACCTTCCACTATAATACCCTTGCCATAGCACAGAAACTTGGTATTGTGAGTCTTTGAGTTGCTACTTCGTAAACAAACCCCCCTTCACTGAAAACAGCTGAGGCAAAAGAAAGAAAGAAAGGTATGTGCTCTTCTTGAACTTATTACTGCTGTTTGCATATGCAAACCATAATTAATTGTTCTACGCTCCTATAGAATTTTAATTGACAATATCAAAATTAAAAAAAAACATCATAGATCTTAGTGCTTCTTTCAGCTGATCAGTCTTACATTTAATGATTAACCAGGGATATCATGCTATTCAGATTTTGCAGTATTTATGAGATTGGGTGGTTGAAGCACATTATATGAAACATCAATAAGAATATGTTTTTTTCAAACACATCAATATGAATATGATTAGTGGGGTGCAAAAAGATGGTAAGGAGTTTGTTAGGTCTGCAACAAGCAAAGTTGCTTCATGTCTCAAATATCAAGCTATAAGAAACTTCTCTACACCGAAAAAACAGACAGCCAGACTGCCTAGCTTCAACTCCACGGCTCCACCTTCCCTTGAAACAACCAAAACAGCCAATCCAACTGAAATGTTCCACGCCTGATTGAACTATATCTACTGTGTCATGTATCAGAGTCATATTTTCCCCTTGCTACGCGAAGTACAAGCAATACCATTTCTATTGTAGCTATATTCAGTTCTCGTTTATGATAGTGTTGGTTCTTCGGCATCATTTTGCATTTCGTTCTGTCTCAAACTTGAGTTCAAAGGATACTTGTGCTCACCACTTTCCAAACTATGTTGATTTAGATTTGGAGTGAAGGTAGCAGGTACTGTTTTGCCAAAATGATTGCCGGTGGTGGCTATTTTGAAAGTTCCCATGATCAGTGCCTCATGGCAGGATCTCTGATCCATGACTCTTCTCAAATTCCTAAAGGCAACGACGACACAAGCATTGAGCTACAGAAGTTCAAAGTTCCCTCCTTTTCCACAGAAGCACTCTCAAGGCCAACCAATTTTTCCTCTGAAGATGTAGGAGGAACCAATCTCCTTCAGCACCAGCTGGGAATTGACTTGGAACAAGAGGCTCCCCCAGGAGAAACTACAAGCTGGGATCCTTCTGTCTGCACTATCCAAGATCAAATCATCAAACATCAGTTTGGAGAATATTCAGAAAACATGTTGGTTGAACCAGAGATCCAACAGTATGATGCTGCACTTTATCCTAATGGTGCTTACACACCTGCACCTGATCTCCTAAATCTTCTTCGGATCAATGTTGCTTCAGCATTTCCTGCAGCAACATCTGTCTTCGGTGATGCCATGCTGAATGGTAGTAACTATTTGGATCTCAATGGTGAGCTTACAGGAGTAGCAGCAATTCCAGATAATGGGTTGATGTTCACTGGTGATTCATCCGTGCACTTGGGCTATCATGCTACTCAACCTCATCTGGCAAATGATATATGCCATTCACTGCCACAGAATTATGGACTGTTTCCCAGTGAGGATGAAAGAGAAGTCATGATTGGAGCTGGAAGCGTAGGAGATTTGTTTCAGGAGATAGATGACAGACAATTTGATAGCGTACTGGAATGCAGAAGAGGGAAGGGTGAGTTTGGGAAGGGCAAGGTAAAAGCTAATTTTGCAACTGAGAGAGAGAGGCGGGAGCAGCTAAATGTGAAGTACAGGACTTTGAGAATGCTCTTCCCAAATCCTACCAAGGTTTGTCCATTCATCATGTACTCATAATATAAATTAGCTCTTTTGGCTGCAAATAATTTAGTGACTCTCAAGAGTCTCAATTTGATTCAAAAATTTTATTAACCTTTTTAAAATCAAATGAAGAGAAGAGTCAAATAAACCAGCAAAGTGAGCAACGTCATTAGCATAAATTCTGCATTCATCTGCCTAATGTACATGTTTCTATATAAACATAAATTAAGTAATTACAGGGGATATTTTTTTTGCTGGACTTATCTCTTGAACACTTCTTTAAGTTCTGCTACACCTTGTTACATAGTTTTACAGATTACAGAACCTGCAATCTGATAATAATATCCTATTCAATGTGATTTTCAATACATAATTCCTCATAGTGCTGTTATTTACTGATAACTAAAGTGATATAGCATAATTCCTCACCTTGTTATATAGTAATATATTCTCATTCGTCCAAATTTAGTGTGCTAATGCCTTGTATTTGACTTGGAGAAAAAAAAGGATCAATTTGAGATGTTTCTTGTGCTATATAATTTCGCGCTAGAGCACGGTGTCATCCTCATAAGGTTACCCTGATCTGACTTGTCTTAGTCAATTAGACAACAACACCATGTGGTTAACTTCGAAAAAATATAGTAGTAGATTAGATGACAGATAGAAATCCTACGTTGTACTTTTTGGGGCACTTATTTCATGGAGATGGAACTAAAAAAAATATTGCATTACTATTACTCCAGAATGACAGGGCTTCTATAGTAGGCGATGCAATTGAGTACATAGATGAGCTTAATCGAACAGTGAAGGAACTAAAGATCCTTGTGGAGCAGAAGAAGCATGGCAATAATAGGGAGAAGAGGATAAAGTTGGATCACCAGGCAGCTGCTGATGGTGAGAGCTCATCAATGAAGCCAATCAGGGATGATCAGGACAATCAGCTCAATGGATCCATAAGGAGCTCATGGGTTCAGAGGAGGTCAAAGGAGTGCCATGTTGATGTCCGCATAGTGGATGATGAAGTAAACATCAAGCTCACTGAAAAGAAGAAGGACAACTCTTTGTTTCATGCTGCAAAGGTTCTAGATGAGTTCCAACTGGATCTAATCCACGCAGTTGGCGGGATAATAGGCGATCACCATATATTTATGTTTAACACCAAGGTAATATACAATTTCTTTCATTTAAAGTTGCACCAAGAAGTCTTTTCCCACAACTATCTCTTAGCATCGATAGTAATGTTTCACCATCAACATCTTTTTTTTATGGAAGGCATCATCTAGCTTATTCATAATGCTTCATCATCCACACTCATGCAGGTACCTGAAGGCTCCTCAGTTTATGCGTGTCCAGTGGCTAAGAGGCTTCTTGAAGCAGTGGATGCACAGCATCAAACTTATAACATTTTCAATTAACCTTTAACCGTCATATTACAGTTCAAACTATGTTTGTTGACTGATAATTTTCTGTTACCTGTCTCAGTGAGCAAACTTATTTGCTCAGGGCATGGAGAAAACTTTGTCTTTAGCATTAGCTTCTGGCCATGCCTAGACTCTAGACTCTGGACTCGTTTGTTATTGTATCCCTTACCTAGCCCTGCTTCTAGAAATGCTTCAATGCATATGTCTCAGTATCTAGATGATTAGCTCCTGCTGCACATTGCAATTGGAGTTAATTTTCAAATAAGTTGATTCTCATAAGTTAGTTTAGTAGCTCAGATGCCTCAGTTTGTTGTTTCAACAGTGTTGTTCCCAACAAAGTAGCTCAATGTGTTCGCCACATGATGGTATCAATCTCAGAAATCGCTATAAGCATACAAGAATATGGTGAAAATCCAATATGTGTGTGAAGTTTACATACCGGCTCAAAAATAGTTAAGAGTAGTTGACTGGGACACTACATAGTGTGTGCACTAAGTACCTGTCCTACCTGAAACCATAACTTCCAGTAAACAATAGAACCTTCGCCTCTGCTACAAAGGCATCTCTAACACATCACAATGGTTAGAATTCGGAAACATTTGCCATTTTTTTTCAATCTTACTCCCATGAAAGAGCTAGTTAACAATGGGCCAACGGCAATAATGCATGAAGTCGCAAGCATTGAATGCATCTTCCATTTTTTGAAGGTTTGCACATGAATCAGAAAGGGCGAACGCATAGCATCCTTACCACAGATCCCATGACTGGCGCCCGTCTACTCCTGCCATAAGAGGCAATCCTGGTCGACTAGCGCAATACGCCGAACACCTCACGGACACCACCACCCAAGACCGCCGCTTTAGCCATAGCCTGCAGGCAAATACAGTCACAGTAGGTACAGCTGCCCTCGTTGCTTCGATCCACGTTTCCTAAACCATCTGAAATGCTCGAGCAACCACCACTTCCCGGTGGAGGCGGCAAGTGCGGAGGCTCGCCAGGAAAGGAAGAGGCGCGTGTCTAGGCTCGCAGTGCGGAGAGATTGGGCGTGATTCGCGAGGAACGGGAAGCCGCCCGCACGATTCCGCGCCTCGTGCTTTTTGACATTTTGAACCCATGGTCAACTGCCACGTCAGGCTTTTTCGATCGCCTTGTCTCACGGATTCCGCGTCAGCAGCCAGTGCCACGGCGGTAGGTGATGTCCGAGTCCGCGACCACGAGTTCCAATCGAATTCGGTGTCTGAATTGTACGCGACAAGGTCAGGCTCAGCCAACATACATGCAGAGAGATCCTATGAACAAACGCTCGCGATCGAAGCACACGCGGAAAGATGTCCCGCTTCGATTCCAGGCGGCGGGGGCGGGAGCAGCACCGCGACGACGACTGCGACGACGCTGCGGCCAAGAGGGCGCGGCGGAGACAGGAGCACCTCTACCTCGTAATGGACGACTGGGAGATGGGGTGCAGCATCCACAAGCTGGACGTCGACGAGTTCGAGGTCGAGTCCGACCCAGGCGGCGGCGGCAACAAGCTGCGGCGCCTCCCCGAGCCCTGCGCCCTCCGCATCGAGGCGCCGGCAGACCGCTCCACGGCCATCGTCGCTGCCCTGGGCAGCAAGATGGTCCTCATGACCGACCGGTACAGCGACGAGGCTCCGATCCTCATCTAAGACACGGAGACGGCGTCGCTGGCCGTAGGCCCTCGCCCCACGCCGGCGCTGCGCCCGGTCGGGTTCATGTTCTTGGTGTGGCCATGGGCCAGAGGCTCTACGCGTTCAACCCGCGCCGCGCGGATCAGCAGTGCTCCTTCGAGGTGCTGTCGCGGGCGCCCCGCGACGAGGAGGACGAGTTCCGGCTGTCCCGGCGCGCCGAGCGGTGGTCCGTGGGGAGCGTCCCCGCGCCGATGCCCCTGGGCAAGCACGAGACCGTCACCGCCTACGCCGTGCACCCGGACGGGTGCACCATCTTCGTGTCCGCGCGGAGCCGGTCCCGGCTCGACGGCGAGAGGGAGGGAGGGACCCACTCCTTCGACACCCGCAGTTCGGTGTGGACGTGGCACGGCGAGTGGCAGCTCCCTTTCCAAGGCGAGGGCTGCTACGTCCACGAGCTGGACGCGTGGGTGGGGCTCCGCAGGGACGGGTTCCTCTGCTCCTGTGCGGTCCCGCCCCGCGGCGGCGGAACGGTCGTGCAGCCGGAGTGGAAGCTCTGGAAGAAGACGATGTTTCACGAGGACCCGGAGCGGCATGTGGGGCAACCTACAGGAGCCACGCTCACATACATGGGCAACACAGCAGGTTTTGCCTTGTCGAATGCGCGGGCTGCCCAGGAGTTCCAATGGAGGAGGCCACGGATGGTGAAGTGGATGGCTGTGTGCTCCACGTCACCATGTTCGGCGTCAAGTATGACAAGAGGGGTGACCTGCAGACTACGGCGCACCATGCACGTTCGTACCTTGTGTCTAGGTAATGGCCCCGTGTTTGCGGCGCAAACGTTCTGGATGTAAGAAATGAGAGAGCTTTACTGGAAAGGAAGTTGTACGGCTAACCGTTGGTATGATGGCCCTAGCGTGCTTTTAACCTTTTCAAATTCGGAGTGATGGGCTACCAGCCCACTAGACCGTGGTTGCTCGTGGACTGCGGCCTGGACACCTGACGCGCGTGCTGAAGCCCACGAAAAGGTTCGCTGTGCTTGAGCTTGGACGATTGGTTCCCCTCCCCCATATTGCCGAATCCCGTACACTCGAATGCGGAGACACCACCGTCGTCGGAGAAGACGCACGAGACACCACCGTCACCGGAGAAGGCGCCGCGCGTACTTCTATCCCCGCATTCCCTTAACTGATCTAAACCTAACTTAGCGCCCGCGCCGCGAGTGTTGAGAACACCGCGACCGCCGCGAGTCTGCAAAGAGCGAGGTACGTGACTGAGGGGCTTAAACCCTAGATTTGTTGCCCCCCTCCCCCCATCTCAAACAACCTATTGTTTTTCTTTTCAGTTCTGCAGCTGTGTGTGTTCCTAATTGAGGGGTTGAAGCGGAGTAAGCAGTGTAACGGGTTTCTGTGATGTTCAGTAATGTTCCACTGAAATGTAACTTCGCTCACTAAAACAATATTAGATAGTTTCGCGTTTAATGTCACTTCTTATATCTGATTAACTCTTTATCTAAAAAAATATCTGATTACCTAATTCAATGACGTTGATGGCCTCATGCATCACACCAATAGTCAAGTCAATGCGGAGTGTGGGTCTCACGTGGAAAAGCATGAGTGTGGGGGAATGGCTTTGTCTTTTGGAATTCTACCGTCAAGTCAATGGTGGGTAGAAGCAATTGTCAAGAAGTTGGCAGGCTCGCCGCGCCATTCTACAAAGAAACGAGCCCCTTTAATAGGCATCTTGGAAGCAGGAGCAAGGATTTCAGCATGGAGCTCCACAGCTGCTTGCTTCCTGTGTGCTGCTGGGGATATATACTGCGCATCACAAGGTGTGCGGACTAATTGAGCACAATTGGTGGTTCCTGTTCCTAGTGTTCCCCTTCTTGGTGAGACAATCTTTTCTTCTGGTCTTTTGCACACTTGCAGTGTTAGTTGATGATTAACTACCTCAATCTTTTCTTCTCAAAGGAAACACGAAGGAAATGCTTTGCCCCTTTCTTCTGTAATTGTTTCTCTATATGTTGGATTGCTGGTAAACTTGCCCAAACACAACCGAGGCTGAGATCAATAAATACGCAAGATTCGACTTCTATGATTTTAGTCCTTCAGAAATAGTTGATAACTAAGTGTTCCCGTGATCTTCCCACAGCCTACCTTATCTTGTCAAAGAACAAAGAAGGAAATGCTTCTCTCTTTTTTCCTGCAATCACTCCTCCTCATATGCTTCTTTTTCTCCTTTGTTTATCCCATGGAACCAAGCACATCCAGGTGCTCCAATACTTCCATTCCTTATCCTTTTGGTATTGCTAGTAACAGCCTGTCCCAAGGGTTCCAGATTTAATGTGGCCCTAGTTCGCGCATATCTGGACCTGGTGGTCCGGTGCTATCCATTGGAGACAGTGTGTTTGGGATTCTTGACATCTCATTGCTGGATGGTTCTGTGACCATATTGGCTAGTATCAATTCTCAGCAGTGCAAAGGAAACTCTAGCATTAACCTTGAGGGGACCATCTTCACATTCTCAGATGCAAGAAACAAGTTCATAGCTCTGGGTTGTAACGTGGTGGCCATGCTGTTGAATAGCAATAGTGGGTATAGCGGTGGTTGTGCTTCCTTTTGCTCTAGCAAAGATAACATCGTTAATGGTTCGTGCTCTGGTGTGGCTTGCTGCCAAGCTCCGGTGCCGAAAGGGTTAAAGAAGCTGGAGTTAGAGTTCGGTATTATATCCAATAAGGATAACGATACTCTACCATGTGGAGAGGCCTTCATTGTGGAGCAGAACTCATATGTGTTTTCAAGTAGTGACTTGAGCAACACAAATAATACGAAACGTCAATACCGACCTGTGGTACTTGAGTGGTCTATAGATGGCAGCTGTGAAGAGGCAAAAGAGACCACAGCATATGCATGCAGGGAGAATACCTATTGCTACAATTCATCAAACGGAATTGGTTACCGCTGCAATTGCTCCAAGGGATTCGAGGGGAACCCATACCTGCAAGGCCCTAATGGATGCCAAGGTAACAAATTCTTCTATATATGCTTATAATTCTGGGTCTTATAGTCAGTATCTTTGTTTCTCGAACTTCAGTTGGCAAACACAGTCCACGTCTGATATATGTTTTGTTTTCATGTGGATGTTGGCAAGATATTGATGAATGCTCCACCAGAAATCCATGCACGCACAAGTGCGTCAACACAAAAGGTAGTTTCCAGTGCAGGTGCCCAGCAGGGATGAGCGGCGATGGCTTGAGGGAGGGCAGCGGTTGCAATGGAGTGGGCACACTAGTAATTGCAATAGGTAAGTGTTTAAAGCCATATCTCAACAAGTGATGGATGTGATTGTTCAATCATTTGGCATGCCGCATTGAATTAATGTTGCGCCCAATAAAAAAGTTCTGAATTTTTTTGCGCCTCTTTTGCAGTCACAGGATTAGCTCTGCTAGTGCTTCTCTTCATTCTTGGTTTCTGGACACACTGGCTTGTTAAGAAGAGGAAACTTGCGAAGACAAGACAGAGGTACTTTATGCAGAATGGTGGCTTGTTGCTGAAGCAGCAGATGTTTTCTGAAAGGTCACAACTGCATATATTCACCTCCAATGAGCTTGACAAAGCAACCAACAACTTCAGCGATGACAATATTGTTGGCAGAGGAGGATTTGGGACCGTGTACAAAGGCATACTATCCAATCAAGTGGTCGTGGCAATCAAGAAGGCACAACGAGTTGATCAGACCCAGATGGAACAATTAGTCAATGAGCTTATCATTCTTTCACAAGCGAACCACAAGAATGTGGTCCAGATATTAGGATGTTGTCTTGAGACAGAAGTTTCCTTATTGGTTTATGAATTCATTACCAATGGGGCCCTTTTTCATCATCTTCACAATACATTGGTCCCGATGTCATGGGAGAAGCGTCTAAACATTGCAGTTGAAACTGCGTCGGCACTTGCATACTTACATTTAGCCGCAAATATACCAATAATTCACAGAGATATCAAGTCATCGAACATACTTCTTGACAAGAACTTCACCGCAAAGGTGTCCGATTTTGGTGCCTCAAGACCAATACAATACAATCAGACCCATGTAACAACATTAGTGCAAGGAACAATAGGGTACATGGACCCTGAGTACTTCCAGACAAGCCAATTGACTAAGAAAAGTGATGTGTACAGTTTTGGTGTGGTACTCATCGAACTACTGACAAGGAAGAAACCTATTATGGATGGCGTGATGGAAGACGTGAGAAGCCTACCACTGCAATTTAGCATGTTATTCCATAAAAATAAGTTGTTGGATATTGTTGATCCTGAAGTAGCTGAGGAAGCTGGAATGAGACATGTTGAAACAATTGCAAAGTTGGCATTACGATGCTTAAGGTTGAAAGGTGAAGAACGGCCAAGGATGATAGAGGTTGCAATTGAACTTGAAGGATTGAGAAGGTTGATGCAACAACACTTCATCCTAAAGAGCGAGTCTCTGCTTCAGGATTCATGGTACCATGAAGAGATGAGCATTGACACACCACCGAGTTTGCACCTTGGCGATGGTGGTATTGCTAGAGATGAAAGCATGGAGATCATGCTATTTCCACCCAAAAGTTGTTGATCCTAGTTATGGTTTTAAATTGCCGGTTAAGGTGTTTAGCGGCAGGACTGCCATTATGGCGTTTAGCGGGCTATAGCCGGCTTTATCGAGCTAAATGCCATAGCGGCTGCCCTTCCTAGCAGCTATAGCCGGGTTTAGCGGCAGTTATAGACGGCTATTTAAAACCTTGATCCTAGCTCGTTAACTCAGTCACATGTAGAAGGTTTTAGCTGCTTCCTAGCTTCTCAATTTCTTGTTAGCGATCTCTTCCTCAAGTTTAGCTTCGACTCAATTTCATGTAATATGTATGGTTATAATAGGCCTGTTTTGTGATTTTTTAAAATAGTTTTTATAAATCATTTAGCCAATCTT
This sequence comes from Panicum hallii, assembly GCF_002211085.1. Lineage (NCBI taxonomy): Eukaryota > Viridiplantae > Streptophyta > Magnoliopsida > Poales > Poaceae > Panicum > Panicum hallii. The sequence goes on along the minus strand of NC_038048.1, from coordinate 43,267,683 downwards.
CATCAGCTTCTTTTTCTATGTCCCACCTGTATTGAGACAGTCCTAGCAAGCTGCACTTGCATATTGTACCAGTGCCAAGTGAAAATTTGTCTTCTCTGTTGGCTGAGACAAAATTAGAGACTCCGTGGCGAGTGTGCTTCGGGTTCTCGTGTGATGTTCACTGTTTTCTAAGATCCTGTTTGGAACGTAAGGCTAATTTTTAGTCCCTTAGGTAAGTATATTAGTCTAGTCTAACAGGCGGTCTCATGCATTGCTATATCATCTTAGATGATGTAACAGCCAATATATATAATAAAATATCCTATAAGTTGTCTCATAGTAAATACATAATTTCATAATTTATGCATAGAAAAAAGAAATATTATGAGTTGCATGGCAACAACAACTCGTACAATGGTGATAAAGTGATCTTATAGTCCTAAATTTTTGCCTGTGAGACTATTGTCTCGCTAAACCACCTTGTTCTCTCTCCTCCCTCTCTCTCCGCCACCTAATCAAAAATCCTACACAGACTTGCATGAGATGATCCATGAGACCTATAACGTGATAACGTGTAGAAATGTACTTGCCCTCATTTTTAGCCAGTGCAAACGAAATCTTAGTGGAAGATTTGCCTACGTACTAGGCGATGTATGGGGTTTTAGCTTTTTGTGTGGAAAACTATGCTTCAAATAGTTAATTGGCAGCACAAGGAAGGAAAGATCAGCATTAATTTAGCCTAGTGGTTATAACAGCCTCAGTAGCATCTAAGGTTATGGTTTCGACTCCTTGTGGGAGCGAATTTTCTAAGATTTAACGGCGTTGTGCTTTCAGTGGTAGGCGACATTCCCTTCGACAGCGAGGTGCTTGTGATGACTTCGTCAATCTCAAGGATTTACCAGCTCAATCTCTTGGAGGTGTTTATAGAGGTAGGGTTGCGTGCGTATTTTCCTAGGGGTGAGTGTGCGTACGTGTTTGTGAGCGTCTGCGTCTATACTATGTTTCTTAAAAAAACTTATATCTCTATCACAGGTGAGTGGAAGACTAGACAACGTGTGAGTCAAGGCATCATGAGGTTCGAACCAGTAAACCAGAACTTTCTCCATGGAGAAACCGTATGATGACTTCCAAAGAGACTAAGGCTGGTGCCAACGAGGGACGATACCGCCCCCCTATCGCCCCAGCCCAGGCGAGAGACGGGCGAGAGACAGGCGAGAGGGAGAGAGAAGGCGGTAGTGCTACCGCCGGGCGAGAGCGGGCGCTATCGCCCCGCTCTCGCCCGCGTTGGCAGGCGCGGCGGGGCGGTAGGCGGGCAAGAGGCAGGCGGTGCGTTGGCGCGGCGGGCCCCGGGCGAGAGGACGTGACGTGGCGCGTTTTGATTGGTCCACGCGGACTATCTGTTGAACTAGCCGTTATTTGACCGTTTGAACTTCAAAAAATTCGAAAAAAATTGCAAAAAATTTCAAATTTCATCTCCAACCCCCTATAAATACCCCACCCGGTTTTCACTCCTTCCACACCCCATTTGAACTCATTTCTCTCCTCTACAATCCGAAATCTCTTCCACCATGACCGGTTGGTCTTCAGATTTTCATACCTTCACCGATCTCTTGCAGTCCGACGGGTCACAATCATCTCCCCAAGATGACCCTTCTCTGATGCATCGCCGTTCCGATGTCAATTCTTCGCCGCAACCCCGGGCATTATTCCCCCCTGCTGCACCTCCGGCTTTGGGGGCACCTCCACCGCCATATCATTATCCGTACGGTCCGTACTCATACCCAATACCTCCATATGCTCCCCCTCCGTATGCTCCACCTCCAGGCACAAGGAGCGGGACTGAAGGTCCGTACCCACCACCTTCGTACGCTCCACCTCCATACGCTCCACCTCCATATGGTCTATACCCACCACCTCCGCACGCGGCACCCATGGTTCCAAGCTCCGTCTCCATTGAGTCTCAAAATGAAGGAGCGGGAATGACCGAACCAAAGCGTCCAAAGAGACTTGACTGGACGATTGCGGACGAGGAAAAACTGGTAATTTAATTAGTGTTAATGTATTTAAATATCGTGTTTTTTAAATAACTAACAATATGTTCGGGCTAGGTACATGCTTGGGTTTTTCACTCGAATGACTCTATCACCGGCAACAACCAGACCGGTTCGAGTTTTTGGGGCCAAATAGCGAAGACCTTTAACTCTACCGCGGAGCCGTCCCGTCGTCGCACCGCGAAGAACCGTGTGCAACCACGAGGTGGCCCTGTTTAATGGATACTACATCCAAGAAGAAAGAGTACGTTAGAGTGGAGCAGACGATGCAATGGTCATGGAGGGGGCGATGGCGAGGTACGAGAACGACCCGAAAGTGACGACAGCATTGAAGCGCCATCATTGGTGGAGAGCTGTTCGCCACGAACCCAAGTGGGCTGCGAAACATGGTCCTAACAGTGGATCCGATGTGAGTGGCAAGAGAACCCGCCTCGGAGTTTCGGGTGAGTACAGCTCCGGCGGAACAGAAGACACCGAGCAGGACAATGAGACTCGTCCAATAGGCCGTGATAGGGCCAAGGCGGCTAAGCTGAAGGAGAAGGCTAAGGGGAAGGAATCCTCATCAAGCAGTGCGGTAGGAAGTAAAGCATTTGCAATGAAGAACATGTGGGGTGGCTTAGTGAAGGCTAAACTATTCAAACAATGGAACATAATAAAGTCCCGATCAACCGCGGATATGGACGAAGCAGAAAAACGCACTCATTTCAAGGCTATCAAGATGGTGGAAAAAGAGCTTGGACTAGACGAGGATTCGGAGGAGGATTAGAATTTTCTTTTAATTATTATGTATTTTTGCTATTTTTAATTGCGATGTAATTTCCTTTTTCAATTATGATGTAATCGGTAATTTTTTTAGTTGAATAAAATTAGTTTATTAAATTATTTTGCGTACGCGAACAAAAGAGAGTGAAATAATTAAATCTGAAAAAGAAAACCTGACGTGGACGAGAGAGAAGTGAGAGCTGACACTATAGCCTCTGCATTGGAGGGGTGGGGTGAGAGTGGGGGCGAGAGCTGACATGGCAGGGTGAGAGTGAGGCGATGCACTGGACTCAGCCTAACTAGCTAGTGGATAGCAAATGTGACAGGAAGGAAAAGGAAAAACGAAGAATAGACCTTTTTCTAGTAATCCGGGCCCCAAGAGGATTAGAGAGGACCGGAAAGGATCAATTCACGACTTGGTTCGGTTAACTAGCTAGGTGTCCCGCGTAAATAGCATATGTAGTTAATATTTTTTTCAATCCTAAACTTTAGGCTCTTTGTTTAACTTTAAAATAGATTTATTCAAATAATTTTATTTTGTTGTTTCATTTTTATCGTTTTATCCTAACGTTCTAGACCAAGATATATAGCGTCTTTTTATCATCAAATTTTATAGCGCGAAATATGTACTCATAATAAATATGGGGATGCTATATGTAGGAACATAGTTTTCATGTTTACTAAAAGTAATATAACCTTTTAGTCATGTAATGTAAATTTTCTCTAGTTACGACACCGATTATTCATGATATGGGTGATTTTATTGATAGGAGCTAGCGAACGTAGCTAACCCTACTCCAGCCCAATTATATAGCTTACATACACGGATGGATATCTGACTTGTCTCTTTAGTCTTGTTTTGGTGGATCCGTTCATTTACGAGTTGATAAAGCTACCTTCTAGCCACGACGGTGTGGCTTCTTCACTTGTCGTGTAGAGGGCGTGGTGTCAAGAGGTTGATATTGTTGAATTTCCTCTGCTCTTCCACTTCGCCAACCCTATCACCTTATCCGTTGACTTCGTCAAAATCTCTGGGTGGTTACTTCACTCCCTTGGTCACATAGCACTTTTATGTCGATTCGGTAGATAGATCTCTTTGCCATGACATACCCTCTTCAAGATTCCACCTTTTTTGGATTTTGTAAATTTATTGGTGATTTGCAAATTTTGAGCAAAATAATCGTATTAGAACACTCAGTTCGCCTTTTTTTTTAGTTCACAATATAATGTATTTTCTCTATTATTAATATGGCAATTTCTAGTCTTTTTAGTGTGGTCATAGAGACTCTTTTAATACCCAACTCATAAGACAATATATCCATCAGGGTTTTGTCTACATCAGGGCATGCTAGTTAGTTCTGTTATACCTGGAATCTATTTGATTAGTTCATTTAAGTTTTTCCTCATAGTGCTACTTTTGTGCATGAAAAGACTCATATATGACTTCGACAAACTCACTTCTAAAAGCTGTTTCGGACACCTGCTGCAATTTCCTCTTGGTTGTGGGCATAGTTAGGGCCAGTTTGGCAGAGCTCCCAGAGCTGATTCTCTGCTGAATCCAGCAAGAGCTCTGCCAAACAGTTTTTCAGAGAGAAGTGATTCTCTGCTGATTCTGTGGAGTGATTCTCTGAAATGAACTAAGAGGCTGGGAGCTGAAAAAAGTAGCTTCTCCTGATTCTGTGAAGTGATTCTCCATCCTAATTTTAAAAGTTTATGCTAGAGAATCAAAGAGAATCACCTTCAGCCACAGAATCACTTTTATCAGAGAATCAGCTTCCACAGAGAATCAGGATCAGTTGGAGCTCTACCAAACTGGCCCTTAGAGCCTCTTTGGGGGAGCTCCAGCTCCAGCTCCTCGAGCGGCTCCTACTGGAGCTCTACCAAACGGGGTGAAGGTAAACGGCTCCGGCGGAGAAGCCCCTAAAATTCCGCTAAGAGGAGCCATTCGGTGGAGTTGGAGCCGAAAACACTGGCTCCCCGCAGCTCCTCCGCGTGGCTGCCCTCTTTGCCCTCCGCAGGTGGCGCGACGACCGGCGACGGGAGGCGCGAGCACGAAGGCCGGCGACGGGGGCGGAGGTAGCCGGCCGCGGGAGCGTGAAGCAGCAGGAGGGCGTCGCGGGAATGCGAGGCGGGCGGCAGTGGGGCGGAGGTAGCAGGCCGCTGGAGTGCGAGGCAGCGGGAGAGCGTCGCGGGGACGCGAGGGAGCGTTGCGGGGCGCGAGGCCGGAGCGGAGTGCCGCACGTGGCATGGCAGGGGCACCAGAACTGACGAGTGCCATCGAACGAGCTGGAGAAGAAACGAACGGATAGCTGGAGAAGAGGACTGAGCACAGCGATAGCTGTAGAGGAGGATAAGGAACGAACGGATGGACAAGGACGAGCGGTAGACACACGGACCACGTGGAGCAGGCACGAGCGGCGAGCTGCAAGAAGAGCAGATAAGGATGAGAGAGAAAGAATAAAAGAAAAATAAGTAGAAAAATTAGGAAGAAAAAAAATTTTAGAGAAAACAAAGGTATCGTGGATAGTTGGAGGTGCGGTTTTGCTAAATATTTTTCAAAACGGTTTCGGTTTCATAAAAAATACCACTCCACCAGAGAAATCAGAGCCGGAGCTATTTTCGAGGGAGCCGTAGCCGTGTCAAATGGAGTCTTATTATCTGCTTAAAAGTTATAAACCGATATAATATCCAAACTAAAAACATAGCTTGCAGCTTAACACACATTCTAATGTTAGCTGTCCAGTTGTTCTGAAAATTCTTTTAAGACTCTTGTTCGGATGTGCCCACACAAACTACTTTTGATCATGGCTGTTTTGAAGTTGCTACTAAACTACACCGGCCGCCTAGGCTTGCCTCGCAGCTCCGGACCAGGCTGCCGTTCAATCCAAAATATAAGATTCCATGTTTTGTACATGTCACATGTACAATATTGCGTATGGAGTATGGACTCTTGAGCTAATTATTTTTATTCCTAATTTTCAAATATATTTGTTAGTCGTATTTGACTTGGACTCTTAGGTGAGTCTAAACGGTTACATCTTTATAAAATCTAACGGTATATATTTTTCTCCTTTTCTGATTAATGTGGTAATTTTTAGATCCTCTTGGTGAATGTGATAGCTTCTTTAATACTATTATAATAAGATAAAGATAGATACCATCACCAAGAGGATTGAGAGGAATTTTGACGTGTACAGGATTTAATCTTCTCCAATTCTTTTCAATCATCATCAAACTGAAAAAGCCTCAAGTCTATTAACTGCACTCCTATAGGGCCTAAGATTGAATGGATCGTGAGGTGTGATGCTGAGGCGCGTGGTGGGGAAGTGGCCAGTGAGCCACTTGTTGCCCATCTCTTTTTCGAAAGACCGATTTATGGGTGAATTAAAAGGTTCTGGGCTGAGTAGAAAGAGAGCAGCTGCGTTTTAGTGTTCCGGGCTCGTGCATTTTGGATTCTGGAGTGGAGATTTAACTTTTAAGCACGTGACTACCTGAGCAATCGATGCCTCATGTTGGAAGATTTGCCGGCGTGCATACTCTGTTTTGGTCCCTCTGTCAGTCGAACCATTTGTTATGTGTTTCGTGCATACTTGTGTGCAGCTCAAAGACTTCCATGTGGACCAGTAAACAAATGGGACAGCTATGAAAGCATAATTACGACACTGAGGGACACAACTTTTTTTTTTAACCATGATCACCAGGACAAGATACAATGCAACATAGGCCCAACGAGTGGGGCATCCAAGCTGTTGTCCCGCCTGCTCAGGCCCAACAAAGTAATGTCTCACCTTCTAAGCCCACTCCCTCTTTTTTCTGATTTGCTAAGCCCATTCCTACGTAACTAGCCAGAATACAGCAAACGAGTGACAACATCACAGAAAGCACACACATCCATCCATTCTCGACGAGACCACCCATCCAACTGCCTGCCCTGAAAGGAAGCACACACGGCCGCCGCGCGGCGCGGCTAGAACATCGGGGGCGGCGGGAGCCCCGCGGCGGCGTGCTGGCTCCCGCGCGCCTGGTGGCAGAGCTGTCGCAGCCTGGTGGGCACGTACCAGATGGCGAGGCGCGGGTGCGCGGCGAAGACGGCGTCGACGTCGAACCCGTGGCGAGCGGCGATCTCGACGAGCGGCGCGTAGCAGGCCTGGCGCCACGCCCCGACGTTCTCGCCGCGGGCCTTGTACGCCCGGCGCAGCGCGTTGGAGGCCTCCTCGTCCAGGCAGTGCAGCGCGTAGCAGTGCACGTAGTGCCGCATCTTGGGCTTGTTGATGTAGCTCGCCCCGCACTTCTTCGCGTACCGGAACACCTGGTTCGTCACCTGCAAGAGCCACGCGCACAAACCCATCAGACTTCCGTGATCCGGCATCGTGCCCCGCCGCTGCGTGCGCGCGTCGTGACGCGCGCACGCACGGAGGCAGCTCACGGAGCGAACAAGCTAGCTTTGGGTGCGCCTGGCGCGGAGGCAGGAGCGCATCGATGCCCCCGTCCAGGATCAGGCAGGGTCAGGAAGGCCATCACATCCAATCACCCCGGAATCCGGCCAGGCCAAGGGCCGTGCATTCACTTCACTCCACCGCACTCGCAGCACCATCTCCAAGCAGGCGAAAGCGAGATCACATGGCTCGTACGTGCGAAACCGGTGGCAGCAGGGCACAGGCCACGGAGCCCGAGAGGGGGCGTCCATGTCCATGTAATGCATGCCCGTCTATCCATCTGAACCTGACGCCACGGAGCCGGACAAGACAACACAAGCCGGCGCAGGCTTTGCCAGCCTACCCAGGGCTGACACGTCGCTCTCCTTTTCCAGGTGCTTGCGCATCGACGTGCGTGTGCGTGCCCAGTGTCCACCAAAATACTCGCGGTACGAGTACTTGTGCATCGGACATCGAGGACTACTCGGTGAACTACAGTGGCGCAAGACCACTCTACTCCTATTTGCTTTGGTTTACAAGTAAAGCCTCTTTTGCGTGCCACCACATTTTATATTAGGTATAAGTGAATAATCATACTTAAGATTCTTTAAGTTAAACTTTCAAGCTTTACTTTGTGTGAATCTAAGTGAATAAACACAGTGATACATGTACCACGTGTTACTGTGGTAGAGTCAAAGTTGAGTTCAACAGTGGCAGCAGCTTCTAGATTGACAATGATCTTACAAGGGCACGAGGCTGCAATGCTGTTTATCCCACATTTCTACTGTTCATGAGGCTGGAACGAAATCTAGGTCACTAGATCTACAATTCTACAGGAGCTTGTGTTCTTATCATTTGTTTCAAAAAAAAGTGTTCTTATCATCGTATGCATAAAATGTCTTCAAAATCAATGTGATGCAGCTAATCCAATTGACGTGTGCGTACCTTGGTTGGGGCCTTGTGGCCGCTGAGCTTAGCGATGGACTGCACCTGCAGCAGGAAGACGCGGCACTGCTCGTACAGGTGGAACAGGTAGTCCAGCCCGTTCTTCTTGGCCCGCGCCACCTCGCCGGGCTCCGTCACCACGAACGGGTGCTCCCGCTGCCGCTCCCCGCCACCGCCGCCGCCGCCCGCGGACGACTCGGTCGACTCCGACCCGCCGCCGCCGTCCTCGTCGCCATCGTTCTCGTCCCCGAGCACGTCCAGCGGCCTCAGCTCCTTCTTCCTCCTCGCCTTCTTGCCCTTCCTCGCCGCGGCGGCGCCTTTCTTCGCCTGCTTCTTGCCGGTCACCATCCTCCTGCCGGCCTCGTCGTCCGCCACGCCGCCGCTGCCCGCCGCGTCGCGCTCGTCGGACAGCACTGCTCGTCGTAGCGAATGCATAACAAAAAAACCGGCATCACAGACAAGCACAATCGCATATATATATGCACACTGTTCGCACGCATGCATTGACGCATGCACACGATCGCATCTTCACAAGCAAAAAACACAGCACAAAAATGACCGAGCACACATACTACCTACCTTCCTGTGAGGCGGCGTCCAAGGTGCTCCCAGCGTGGAAGCGGCCGCCGAGCGACATGACGCGGCCGCGCTCGGCGCGCAGCGCGGCGCGGAGGCCGAACCGCTCGCCGAGCAGCACGTCCCAGCGGAAGAGCCCCGCGAGCGCGGCCATCATGTCGTCGAGCTCGCGCTCCGTCATGCCCAGCAGCGTGCTCGCCGTGAACCCGAGCTCCGAGATCCGCGCCACCGTCGACGGGCGCACGCCGTACCCCGCCACCAGGTCCTCCAGCTCCCTCGGCGCTCCCAACTGCGGCGCGAGCGGCAGAGGCGGCGCCGGCGCCGGCGCGGCGTGCGCCGGGGGCCCCAGATCCCACCGGAACGGGTGCGCAGCCGAGAAGGCGTCGTTAGGATCCATCCGTGCGCGCCTGCGAGCAAGGCTTTGCCCCTCTCGGCCTCTCCCTTGGGTAGTTGTTCCTCGCGCCTTGGCACTGCTTGCTAGGCTTTGGCTCGCCGAGCGTCGGAGTGCTGTTATATAGCGGCTACTGTTTTGCAGGCGTCGCGCTGAGCTCCGGGCCGGCGCGGGCGCGGGCATCCGGTTGACTTGACAAATCCTCACTGGTTTCCTTGCGACGCACTGCACTGTAGCTTCTGTGGTGCATGCATTTACGCTGCCGTGCTTGTCGATCGACTGCGGCGAGCGAGCGAGCGAGCCCTGCTACCGCTCCTATACTACACGACGTGAAAACGACTCGTCCTGTAGAAAAGCTGCGTCGTCCTCCGTCTCGCGATTTGACAGTCTAGATTCTACGCCCCCCACCCCTACATTACGTGCGTGCTGGAGCATAAAAAGAAGAAACGGCGAGCCTAATAATGCGCAGCTGCAGCGTGTAGTCCTGTCGTGGCGCGTGTATATATATATATATATAGATATAGATATACACACGTTCGAGTTGTTTGGAAGCCTACCCAAAAATTAATTCTATCTTTTTTTTATTACCAACTGGGTCCGCAGCGATGCTCGCACATTGCAACATAGCAAGCGTGATGCCAGTTTTTTTTCGCTACGGGGCCCATTTTTTTGGGGCATCACTCCACACTGTGCACGGCATTAGAGCCTTCTCGGCAAATTTGCCTACCATGCCACGTAGTCAGCTAGTCGTATCCTGGTTGCGTATTAATATTCTATCATGCGGTGTTTCTTTACCGTGTTGATAGATGCTCGAGCTTGCTAGTCTTGCATAGATCAGGCAATTTAGCGTTTTGCTCTTTTCTAGATTGATATTTATTAGTTGCCTTTGGTAACCTAGATGTCTGCTAGACATGACATGTTTCATGTATACGAGCCGCTCGGATGGTGCTCTAAGACTAGAATTGTGTGTCTATTTATAAGGATAAGAATCCGTACGTGTATAAGAATTTCCTGTGTATCTGTACTGTGTTTTGTAAAAAAAATACAAAGCTTTGATCAACAGAATGTATCCTAAATCCTCACTTTTCATGAAGGACCGGAGAGTACCCAAAAATTAACTTATGCATCTGCCCTGCTAAGAAAATAGTGCCGGGCCTCAATATGTACAGAAATAACCTTCGCTTTAAAGATATTGGGACCATGCACCATCCTATTTTCTTTTCCTCCATTTCTCTGAACACCTGGTCGTGTCAGAACACTTGCTAGTGTTCCGGTAACATGAAGGGAGAGGAAAAGAAAGGCGAGGAAAATGCTGGAAAAGAAAAGAAGACAGTGCACTGGATCGATCGTTGGAGGCTATCCGGAAAATCGTGGAGGGTACCTTTAAAAAAAAATAATGTAGGGCATCGGCCATGCGTGCGCGGACAAGTGCAAGCACCCTAAACCGATGCAGGTGCTGCTCAGGCTTTTCTGCCTCCCCGCGCACCAGCATGCAAGCGCAATGCTTGACAGGCAACTGGTACGCTGCCGAGTAGTACATCCACTACGCTGCCGAGTACGACGCACCAGTTCACCACCATGTCAGGGGCCAGGAGCCCAGACACAGTGCAATTTGACTGGCTCCCTGTACGTTTTCTTTAGAAAAAAAAGATCTCTTGAACTTTATCATCTGCTTGACAGGAGGACGGTTGCTAGCACACGAGCTGAGGCCCAACCCCAACAGCTTGCAATGGCTCCGACGCTCCGACCTCTAATTCGCGCCCTCTGTCCTCTCTCAGAAGGCTCGCAGAAACAGTTCGTGTGCGTGAACAAATTTTGTCCACACGCGTACCAGGGCAGGGAGCCAAAGCCAGGCAGCATGCACGACATGTACCTGCACTCACATCGGCTGGGCACCGGGCAGCGCGGCCCCCAAGCATCGTTCTCGAGTTGAATCGAGCATGGGAGGGATCACTTCATCACTCGTTGCCTTGTTGGCCGGCCGATCCAATCCAATCCAATCCATTGGGTGCCTGCGCTACGCAAGAGCGCGCAAGGCTATGGTCTATGGAGCGTCGGCGTGCGGATCTCTCAGTGGATGTGGATGGCTCATTGTCACCGCCCAAGCTCAGCGCATGGCACAGCGGTGAAAGGAGAAGGAACCACGAACCAGAGGGATTGTTCGCTCCTCGCTCGGTCACTCACGCGTGCGTGGGAATCAGCAGTTCGCCTCGTCGTAGGAAACACTAGGCTTGTACGGGCCTCTCTGGGTCTCTCGCTGCATGCCACCAAGCGATTTCTTCAGGAATGGCCAAGTGACATACTGATATCGTAGAGGAGGAGCTTAGAAACACTAGGCTTGAAACAGCGATCAGTGCGTGTGTTATCACCAGACTTCAGGTCGTCTAGGCTGACAGCGCTTGCACGTGAAATCGCTTCCACCAACTCCCTACGGCCGCGTCGCTGTCTCATGAAAGCTAAAGCTGGCCGGGGGTCGCTCTCCATCCACCGCAGCGAGCGCCGGGAATCTTTGACCACGTGCAACTGGCACAGAGTTCAGAAATCCAGGAACCGCAGAAGCATGACCAATCAGCACTAACCCCAGTGCTAGTAGAAGCTAGTTATTAAAAAAACGAGTACAAGCTAGGCATTGTTTAGATGCAGCCCAAATTACAAATGTCGTAAATCGGAGTACCGTAGCACTTTCGTTTATATTTGATAAATTTTATCTAATCATGGACTAATTAGGCTAAAAAGATTCGTCTCGTGATGTACAATTAAACTGTGCAATTAGTTATTTTTTTACATATATTTACTGCTCCATGCATGTGTCACAGAATTGATGTGATGGAGAGAGAGTGTAAAAAGTTGGAATTTGGAGGGAACTAAACAGGAGCAGCATAGTATATCTGTCAATTTGTTTGTCCAAGCACTGTGCACTGTGCACTGTAGGTTCGAAGCATATCTGAATAGCTCAATGCATGCTACTACTACTTGATTAGGACGAGGAAATGTAACCTGAAAATGCTTCAACTTTAGTTTTCAAAGAAAAAAAATGCTTCAACTTGGAATCGACCGGTTGCTATCCGACCCAAAAGGACCGAAATGGCTGCCGCAACCACAACCAAATCGAAGAAGCTTCTTCTGCTGGTGTCTGTAGTCCATACTCCGTACTCCATACTCCATACCGGCGCAATCCTGTTCAGCGCAGCGCAACTCGCCGTGCACCAACAGTCCCTCGGGGCAACCAACCAGGCGCCGGTGTTTACCCCGGCCGCCAGCCGCTCTGGATTGCCGGCCGCCGGACCGCACCCTCCGGGGCAGCAGGGCATCACCCTCACCGGCCGCCACCGGGCAAATGTGGCACTGGCCCCTGCCCGAAATCAGCGGGTGTGTAGAGAAGAGCGCACCCAGCCGGCCCACGAACGCCCAGCTGGAGCGCGGCAGGCGGAACACAGCAGGGCTCGCCACCTCTGGGTCACTCAGCAACCAGCAGTGTGCAGATGCAGAAGAAGGCCATGGACGCCAACGGATCGCAGCCACCATCCCCAAGCTCGCGGTTGCGGGCTTGCGGCAGAGGCTGCTACGGACGCAGCGGCCCCAGGCAGCCATCGACCGCGGTCCGGGAGGAGACGGAGGCGGGGTGTCTGCTGTCGGGCAAGCTGCCAGCTTGCCATGCCCGACCGTGGGAGCTCAATCGCGCGGAGGCGGGATGACGGCAATCAGTGCGCTCTTCAGAGTCCGCTCGCGGCTGGTGGAGAGGATCAGGCCGGAGGGCGGCGCGGACGCCGGCGCCGCACGGCTGGGGTGGGGCTGCTCCAAACCAGGGGGCTATCCGCAAATAGTTGGATTAGTTTTTACAAATAGAACCCTAGTTTGGATCGCGATCCATAATCGCGATCCAAATTAGGGTCCTAGATGTAAAATGTAGGGGTCTAAATGTAAATAATTGGATCTCGCGATCCAAACGAGGGGATGTTTTGCAAGCTTTTGGGTCATCCTCACGCGCGGCTGCCGGCGAGGTCGGGCTGCGACAGCCATGGCAGCCAACAGCGCCTCTATCCACCCACGCGAGCCTCCGTAGACTCACACTTCAAGCTGCGGCTATTGCTCCCCACGCACCCGTACCAACGGCTCCCAGCTGTTCCCGCATCGGTGGCACCACTTCACGCACTGGCTCGCCGGAGAGCCGCCGGATTCCGACCGTCCCCACCTGCCATCTCCTGGACGGTTATTTACTCTACTTCATCCAATTCCGTATCCCGCCACCGGTGAGAGCCGCAGCCGTATGGCCGTCGCTAGCCTCCGTCCCTGACCTTCCTCTCGGAGTCCCTGCCTTGGCATCATGCCATGTGCGCGACCAGCACCCAGCCACCCACACACCTCTGTTGCTCTGTCCCTGTTGAAGACGCCGGCGCAAGTTGCAGAAATGAAACAGATGTCGAGGTCATAGGAACTAACGAAGCCTCTGTCATGTTGGCCGGCGGCAACGATGGCGCCGCCGTGAGCAGCTCGGCAATCGACGTTGGTGGCGTGCAGCCGTTCAGGGGATTCATGCGCGGCTTCTCCTTGGCGCCTGCATCGTTTGGTTGGAGCCATCGAGGGATTGTTTTGCGCAACGCATTGTTCAAGCCCTTGTGGAGTTGTTCCTTGTGGTCAGCATCTTATCTGGATGCCGCACCATGCATGGTGCTACTAGCACGTTTGCACAATTTGCATTCGCTTCCTTCACTGTAGACTGCATTACAATGCTGCAATTTTCAGGTTGTTTGTTCACGAATCACGATGACAGATGCTGCTTCTCGAAGGTACATTGTGATTTGTTTTCACATATATTTTGTCATGTGTGTGTTTCCCAAACCGATCGGAATGAATTTACGCTGCACCATTGATTCTTGATCAGCTGGAAGATAGGTGACACTGAACTGAAGGCCACAAGCTAAGGGCCTGGCGTCTATCCTCGTCGAGATCAGAACGAAATCCAGCACTGCAGATCAGAGCACGTTGGAACACAAGCTGCAGGCATCTCTCTTAATTTCCATCAAAAACAGCGAGTAAACACGAGCTCTTGGTACATTGCTACTAGTATAGCATACTTTTGATTCAGACATGCAAACGTAGCAATCACACTACTCTACTGTTGATCCTGCATACACGCATGGAATATGAAGTTCGTTTGCTGGCCTCATGCATTTACCAGCGCGTAATACTGGGTAATCACACCGAACAGCAAACCCGGTCGCTGCAGAATCGAGTAGTGGTACAGTGGAACACATTAGTTTTAAGCTCAATGAAATATGCAAGGAACATATATATGCAGTCCAGACCACCTTGGTAGACCATCAATTTCTGACTAAACGTACGCTTGCAAATATAAACCCATAGCTTATGATGAGGATGTTCAGATTAAGCTTGGGCTTGATTTGCAGCCTCCAAAGCAAGGAACAATCAGCCTTTGTCTCCCAGCAGGCTTCAACGATAGGCTTCTTCAAAGGGGACGAGTGGTGACACCTTCAAAGGATGGTGGCTTGAACAATCAGCGTTGTCCAGATGCAGAAGAAGATCACCGGCCACCAACGAATCGCAGCCACCATCCTCACGCTCGCGGTTGCGGCACAGGCTGCTACGGCCGCAGCGACAGCAGGCAGCCAACGACTGCGATCTGGGAGGAGACGTGGGGTGTATTTGGCATAGCTGAAATTTATTCTGAAGGCAGCTGGTGGCTAGCTGGAAGCAGCTTATTAAAGAAGCAGCTGATCACAGAAGTTAAATGTTTGGCAGACTGCTTATTGAATAGGCTGAAATACTGTCTGAAGTGAGAAATGACTGAAATACCCTTACTATTTACTGAATACATGTATTTCTTATGTACAGATATATATTTATTTATTTTTATAACAGAATAACAATAGAATTATTAACAACACAAATATATCAAACAATTAATCATAAATTACTCTTAAATAAAATAATGATACTTAATTATAAATTAGATAATAGAGTGTCATTACATCAATTTTTTGCGTAAATTACATTATCAATATCCTCCAGCCAATGCTTGCGCAATAGCATCTCGTACATCTCCCATATTATCCTCATCACCAACGTGAATTATGAAGCTGAAACTATGGTAATAGGCTGTCCATTTGCAGCAAGCGAACACAGATGTTGGACCATAAAACCCAGTAAATGAATCAGATCATATCAACTAAATTAGTCGAAAATTATTCAGAACAAGTGACTGAAAAGCATAACAAAAATTAACTAACTGCATTGGAAGGAATGTACCTCCAGACTTCCGCCGATTGTTTGCACGATTCCTGAACAATAATGAGAATAAAGACAGCCATAAGCTCTGATCATAAGCACAGACATCTACCAAGATATAAAGCTAACGAAATGTTGATCTGTGCAACAAAATAAGGTGCCAAGTATTGATTTGATGGTATACATTCAAACAGCATACAGATAATGAGCAGCAATGCAGACATCGCATTATTAGATCAGAAATCCTAACTCCTACGAAAACAACTAAGAGGCTATATCAACTGACAACTGAGTGATCAGCGAATGCACAAAATTTCTACAAAAAATCGACTTGCTCTTCACACTTAACTGCACTTCTAACTCTGGCTATGCAAGATCACTAATGCATGGACGATGACAACATGTAGCAGTTTACGTTGACAAGAAAATATAAGATGGTGCCTTTGAAGCTAGAAATCAGATCTAGTACAGATGCATGAACTGCAAACTGAACGGATTGAGCAAAGCTGGAAAAAGTTGCCTGTGGGGATCAAAGTTACCGCGGCGCTGGGCGGCGCCACGGGGGCCGGCGCGGGGGGGTCGCGGGGGCCGGCGGGGGGCGGCGCTGGGCGGCACCGCGGGGGCCGGCGCGCGGGGCGTCGCGTGGGGGCCGGCGTGGGGGCGTCGCGGGGGCCGGCGCAGGGGTCACGGGCAGGGAGGATTGGATCGGGGAAGAGACGGGTGGAGAGGATAAGCTGCGCTAAGTTGGTCCGGTCCGGCTGCTGCGTTTATCTCGTTTTCTTGCGCTATCCAGAAGCGCTGCTGGGGGAAGCTGGCCTAGAAACGGAGCGTTTAGCCAGCCCGCGACTTAAACTTGCTCAGAAGCTGGCGCATAAGCTGTGCCAACCAGACCCGTAGGCAAACGACAGGGGCGGAGGTGTCGTCTGTCGGCCAAGCTGCCATACCCGGCCGTGGTTCGCGCGGAAGCGAGACGATAGCAATCCGTGCGCTCTTCAGAGTTCGCTCGCGGCAGGTGGAGCAGATCAGGCCGGAGGCCGGCGCCGGCGCCGGACGGCTGGGGACGGAGATGCTCCAAACCAGGGGGCTATGTGCAAATAGTCGGGTTGCTGTTTACAAATAGAACCCCAGATTGGATCGCGATGCGAATTAGGGTCCTATATGTAAACTACAGGGGTCTAAATGTAAATAACTGGATCGCGATCAAAACGAAGGGGTGTTTTGCACGATTTTGGCTCTTCCTCATGCGCGGCAGCCGGCGAGGTCGCGATGCGCCAGCGATCGCAGCTAACAGCGCCACCAGCCATCCCACTCGACCCTCCGTCGAGTCCCATGTACGGACTCGGCTCTGGTCCAACCCCCCCTCCCCCCCCCCCCCCCCCCAACTCACCCGTACCAACGGTCCATACTCCATAGCTGCTCGCCTGCTCCCTCGGGCCGCGGCGGTGGAACCTCGTTAAGCTGCGGCTAGCCGGAGAACTGCCGCATTCCGGCCGTCCCCGCTCCATGGCTGGTGATGCGCCATGTTTTTTTCTTGCAGGCTTTCAGCTTGCCTGCCGCGCCAATTCCATACGCGAGCAGCTTCCGGTCGCCTCCAGTCCAGGCGACGGCGTCCAGCGCGTGCGGCGGAGGGACAAGCCTCGTCGGAGACGGGAGGCCCGAGAAGGTGCGGCACTTCCGCAAACACGTTTAATCGTGCTCACCAGTCAGGCACGGTTGACCTCCATCGCTGGCAAAGTGAGCTAGTCCTCAGCCAGCGGCCTTCAGCTGCTGTGCCTGATGAGAAAGCGACTCCTGAGCTGCGCCGATCTGAGTCGTACAGTATCAATCGAACGATTGGCAGGTGCCCAGGGGGTGGACGGTATTTGAAATACCGTCCCCCTACGCCCGTGCGCCTTCACGCCGCGGCTCGCCGGAGCGGCACGGCGCTCGGGCCTCCCTAGCTTCCGTTCCCTCCGCCGAGGACACCTCGGAGCCATGGCTCTTTGCATCTAACTAGAATCCTCGTCGAGATTCAGAACACGAGAATCCAACACTGCAGGAGATCAGAACAAGTCGGAACACAAGCTGCATCTACCTCTCTTAACATAAGTAAACAACGACGAAACACGAGCTCATAGTACATAGCGACGGGAATAACAAGTACTTCGATTTGTTTCATTCAGACCTGCAAACTTGCAAGCAACCGATACAGTTGATCCTGCACGCAGGCATGATACTCCATTCTAGTTTCATGCAGGCCACGGATAGCAAGTCAGCAACCGAAGCCGGTTTGCGAGGGTCTCTCCAACTGAGAGCTGTGCTGCCATGATTTAGGCTCACAATATGTCATACAGTTTTACAACGGAATATGAAGTTGGTCTGAGGGCCTCTTGGATTTACCAGCACGTATCACCGGGTACATCACACAGAAAACAGCAGACTCGGTTGCTGCAGAATCGAGTAATGGAAAAGCTTTAAACTCCAGAGGAATGTGCAGGAAACATTACCAAACCGTCCAGTGGGCAAGAATGATCTTGACAAACAGAAGTAGAATGTCAGCGTTATTAGATTTGGGACGGGAGTAGACAAGTATGGCAGACGGGCAGCGGTTCAGGCATCAGCGTCGGCTAACGCGTTCTGCGCATGAAGACTGACAAGAAAGATGAAAGCAGGCAACCGAACCACACAGGTCATAGCAACAAACGGTATATGGAACTTGCACCTAACAGGCGGTATAGAGATTAAGATGAGCAAGCGCTTAAAACTCCATCCCAGACTCCAAATGGATGCAGTAGTAACATTGAGGTCTGTCAGAGCATAACTACTAAAGCAAGACAAAAATAGGTGCAGCCACATTAGTTTGGTGAGGTACATAAACGGCAGACGGCATAGAAAACTTCAGTAGCATCTGATCATAATCTAGCCTGCATAGACAACAAATGCATTGGTGAGATATGTGTAGAGGATTTCTTCGTAATGCAAGCAGAAAGGAACATCACTAGTAACGCATATGTTATTCTTCTATCATAAGTAGTTTCTCATGGAACATAAGCAATATGTGAGAATTCTATCAAAACATTGTTGCCAAAAAAAGTAAGGGCTGCAAATAATTCAATGATTCATATACCATACAAGCAGGGCAATGGTTCGAGAAAAATCAAATAATCAGGCCACAGAAATGAATCAGTGATGAAAATAAAGCATGGTGAATTCGTGTACATATATATGTCCGCAGGAATATAGAAGCACACACATCATTTCATTCCACTGTTCATCATAAACAGATGCATACAGATAAACTTCCAAAAAGGCCGATTATTACAGAGAGTTGAACTAGAATGACCATTTGAACTTCCCAAAGTCACACGCCAAGATTCAGAGTACAATTTATTGAAAATAGAATGCATCACCCAACAGCATACCGAGAAGACTAAACGGGCGCGTCCAAATAAAATACCCTAGCTTATGACGAGGAAGTTTAGATTAAGCTTGGGCTTGATTTGCAGTCTCCAAAGCAAGGAACAATCAGCCTTTGTCTCCCGGCAGGCTTGGAAGGGGACGAGTAGTGACTCAGGGCCATTCAGCAATCAGCACTGTGCAGATGCAGAAGAAGATCACGAACGCCAACGAATCGCAACCACCATCCTCACGCTCGCGGTTGCGGCACAGGCTGCAACGGCCGCAGCGACAATAGGCAGCCAACGACCGCGATCTGGGAGGAGACGGAGGCGGGAGCTCATTCGCGCGGAAGCGAGACGATAGCAATCCGTGCGCTCTTCAGAGTCCGCTCGCGGCTGGTGGAGCAGATCAGGCCGGAGGGCGGCGCGGACGCCGGCGCCGGACGGCTGGGGATGGAGATGCTCCGAAACAGGGGGCTATCTGCAAATAGTCGGATTTTTTACAAATAGGACCCCAGTTTGGATTGCGATCCATAATCGCGATCCGAATTAGGGTCTTATATGTAA
This sequence comes from Panicum hallii, assembly GCF_002211085.1. Lineage (NCBI taxonomy): Eukaryota > Viridiplantae > Streptophyta > Magnoliopsida > Poales > Poaceae > Panicum > Panicum hallii. The sequence continues at coordinate 43,248,374 of NC_038048.1, read as the reverse complement.
AATTCAGGGGTCTAATTATAAATAAATGGGTCCAAATGAGGGGGGGTTTTGCAATATTTTGGTACTTCCTCACGCGCGCCGGCCGGCGAGGTCGCGCTGCGCCGGCGATCGCAGCCAGCAGCGCCACCAGCCTTCCCACGCGAGCCTCCGTAGATTCACGCTTCAATATGCGTCTATGGCCCCCCACGCACCCGTACCAACGGCCCCCAGCTGCTCCCGCAGCGGTGGCACCGCGTCACGCTGTGGCTCGCCGGAGAACCGCCGGATTCCGGCCGTCTCCGCCTGCCATATCCTAGAGTCCTGGACAGTTGGTTCCTCTGCGTCTTCCAATCCCGTACCCAACCGGTGAGAGTCGCAGCCGTACAGTCGTCGCTAGCCTCCGTCCTGTTGGCCGGCGGCGGCGATGGCGCCGCCGTGAGCAGCTGGGGTGACACTATTAATACGGTCGGACACGGAGGTTAAAGTGGCCGCTTGCCAGTTTCGGCAATCGACGTTGGTGGATTCATGGATAGAGGAGGACTTTCAGTCTGGAATTTTCTGGCCAATCTGAGATGATATCCATGTTATCATGCCATTTTCGTCTGACTCTAGCGAACAGCCATTGCAATTTGCATTTGCAATCCCGGGCTTCGAATTGGTGGCTGCAGCGTCCGGTTCGCTTGAGCCTTCACGGGATTATTTTGCGCAACACATGGTTCAAGCCCTGGTGGCCGGCATCACAATTCACAACTGCATGCCGCGCCACTTTTGCACAATTTGCATTCGCTTCCTTCACTGTAGACTGCACTTACAGTCCTGCAATTCCCAGGATGTTTGTTCACGATGACGCATGCTGCTTCTCCATAGGTAATTTACCACTTGTTTCATATTTGTGTTTCTCAAACCGATCAGAATGCATTTACGTTTAGGCTGCACCATTGATTCTGCATTTACGGTTACACTGAACAGGACTTTCAGGCTTTGACAGATTCTGAATTGGACTCTGGCTTTGAAGCGACTAAAGCCTAAGGGCATGACGTCTATCCTTAGACCGAGATCAGAACACGACAATCCAACACTGCAGGAGATCACAACAAGTTGGAACGCAAGCTGCACCCACCTCTCTTAATTTTCTGTAAACAACAACGAAACACGAGCTCATGGTACATAGCGACGGGAATGACAAGTACTTCGACTTGCTTCATTCAGACATGCGCAAACATGCAAGTAATCCTGCATGCAGGCATGAGCATGATGCTTCCATTCTAGCTCCATGCAGGCCGCGGGCAGCAACCAGAGCGGGTTTGCGAAGGTCTCTCCAGCTGAGAGCTGTGCTGCCATGATCTAGGCTCAAAATTTTTCACAGTTTTACAACGGAATATGAAGTAGGTTTGAGAGCCCCTTGCATCTACCAGCACGTATCACCGGTACATCACACAGAACAGCGGACTCGGTTGCTGCAGAATCGAGTTGTGGAAGCCTTTGAGCTGAAACACATTAGTACATTACTAGCTTTAAGCTCCAGAAAGATGTGCAAGAAACATCACCAAACCGTCCAGTGGGCAAGAATGATTTTGACAAACAGAAGTCGAATATCGCCGTGAGAAGATTTGGTATAAGAGTAGAGAAGCACAGCAGACGGGCAACGCTTCAGGGATCAGCGTGTTCTGCGCTGTCACAATTGTTGCACACAGTATTGACCAGAAAAATGAAAGCAGGCAACAGGACCACTCAAATCAAGGGAATAAAAAGGTATATGGAACTTCCACCTGACAGGTGGTATAGAGATTAAGATGAGCAAGTGCTTAAAACTCCATTCCAGACTCCAAATGGATGCAGTAGTAACATTGGGGTCTCTCACAGCATAACTACTAAACCAAGACAAAAATAGGCGCTGCCACATTGTTTGGTGAGGTACATAAACAGCAGACGGAACAGAACACTCCTGTAGCACCTGATGATAATCTCCTTAGATGTCTAGCCTGCATAGAGAACAAATGAATTAGTTGATATGTGCGTAGAGGATTACTTCATAACACAAGAAGAAAAGGAACATCACTAGTAACGATCTGTCAGTCAACTATCAAATGTAGTCTGTCATGGAACATAGGCAATATGTGACAATTCTATCAAAATATTGTTGCCAAAAAAAAGTAAGGCCTGGAAATAATTCAACGATTCATATGCCATACAAGCAGGTCAACGATTTGGAGAAGAATCAATCAGGACACAGAAATGAATAACAGTGATGAAAAAACATGGTGAATTCGTGTATATATATGTCCCCACGAACATAGAAGCCGTGAAACACATCATTTCATTACACTGTTCATCATAACAGATGCGTACAGATAAACTTCCCAAAAGACAGGTTACAGATAATTGAACTAGAATGAACATTTGAACTTCTCAAAAGTCACAAGCCAAGATTCAAAGTACAAATTATTGAACCAACAGCATACCGAGATAGACAATTATGCATCACTACAAGAACCAATGTGTCCACTCTAAAGTTTCCAACTTTGATAATCCCAAAGTAATACTACAGAATAAGCAGACATTTTGGCTTTCGTGCGGCTTACTGAAACAAGTCCTAGAGCCAAAGTACACAATAACACTAGCATTGGTTTCATGTAAGTTCTAGTGATCGCGCCAAACAATGAATGTAAGAAGAGCTGACGTATTTTACCTTTACGCGGAGGGGATTTCGACCTCCCCATCGTCGATCTCCTGCTGCAGATCCTTGGGGTCCTTGCCGTCGACGGTGCAGCCGACGCTGACGCAGGTCCCGAGGATCTCCTTGACGGTCCCGGCCAACTCCTTGGCCATGGACCTGGGCCTCATGGTCCTGGCGATCTCGATGACGTCGTCAAGGCTAATGTTGCCGCTGTGCTTGATGTTCTTGACCTTCTTCCTGTCCCTCTCGGGCTCCTTTAGGGCCTTGATGACGAGCGCCGCGGCGGAGGGCACGACGGAGACCTTGGCCTGGCGATTCTGAACGGTGAGTTTCACGGTGACGCGGAGGCCCTTCCAGTCCTTGGCGGTCTCCTTGGCGATGTCCTCACCGATCTTCTTCGGGGAGAGTCCGAGCGGGCCGATCTTGGGGGCCAGCGACGACGCCGCGCCGACCTCGCCGCCCGTCACGCGGACGAACACCTCCACCACCTGAGAGGGGTCCAACTTGGGCGGCATGGCTGCTGCTTGCTGGGGTGCGGGCGGCGGCGGGTGCGGGTAGGGTTTGTGAGCCTGAGGAATGGCGGCGGCTTAGGGTTTCGACGCGGCAGCGTTATATAGCTGCTCAGTTTCGCTTCGCGGTGGCGTGTGATGGTTTTGGGCCTTTCGGGCACTTCGGAGGCCCAGCTGTGGGATCTTTTTTGCTTTAAGCATTGGGCCCTGGAGTTGATTATGGCCTAGCACTGATTGGGCTGTATCTTTTCGATCGAACTGGTGCTCCACTGCTGCGGCCCGCGTGAACAAGTCCAGGGGCGACTGTGCGAGCAACGATTGGGCCACGAGAAGTTTGGATCCGAGAGGAGAGAACGACAGTGCACCGTGTCAACAACAAAAAGGACATCCAAACCCTTTCAAAGTCTCATCAAATAAAAATGGCACATCCACATCAAGGAGATCGAATGGTTGAAACGTGTGCCGACCTGAGACCTCCCCAAGTGAAATCTCACACGACCGGATCACCGTCTCGACACGTCGGTCGTGGCCGGCGCAGACCACGCTCCTTGACGCCCCGCGTGCTCCGCGCGGTGGCCAAAGCGGGCTGCGTCCAAAATTCAAGCGCCGCCGGGTCATTTTCCTCGCTGTGTGCGATTCAAAGCGTAGACGAAAGACTACGTTCACGACCGGCGAAGGTGACAAGTCGTGTCGTGCATGGCCGGGTGCTTATCTTATCCTCGTTCCGGAGGCTCGGCCACCACGCATCGTGCTGGAGGAGGTATCAACATCTAGTACCTGTACTCGCGCCTCCAACAGCGCGTGGAAAGGGGCTCGAAGCGTCCCGACTCCCGAGTTGAGTCGTGCCCGTGACGTCGTGCATCGCCGTGGCACGGCACGGCCTGCGCAAGTGGTTTGTCGAACAAGTGCGCCGGAACAGAAAGAAATTCCAGCGGAGGAATCACGTCGCGCGAAATGCCGTCGGGCGTTGGGAAAGCATGGCATAAAGCGTACGGATATGGAGAGTATATTTTTTTCCTCTCCTGCAGACCTCATGTCCTCATCCATTTTTCCCTTTTCCTGGGGGTAATGAGCCGTGTCTCAACGTACTGTACAATGCGGGTCATCGTTTTTCTCTAGCCGATGTGCAAACTGCACGGCTCCACAACCACAGACCACAGCACCTCATTCCCTTTGTCTTCTAAAGTTGCGCCCGCAATCCATGCGTACAGTTGTTCAGCAATTCTGGTACTAGATTTTTGGCGATTCGGTCCGTGAACCACCAGATTCGGGAACACCTACGGCACCAGTGTGATTGGTTTTTACGATCGTATCGGCCCGTGACCGCGGCCGGACAGCGAGATTCCCTCATCGCAATAGCCAGTTGTGCCTTTCTACCCTCCGAGTTAAGCCAGCCACTCGCCGACCCACCCACCCAGACCCAGCCGGGTGGCCGGGGCGCACCTCGTACAAGCCGCATCTGGTTCCGCTCTCGGCTCTCTCACCACTCGAGCCCATCACCCTAGGTAAATTTTTTACAATTTAGTCCTTTTTTAGAAATTTTTTTACATCTGGATCCTGGAAGAAAAGATTCTCAAAACTAGACCCTAGACACAGCGCCAAATATCACGGCGCCGTAGGTCAAGGTTACGGCGCCTTGTTTTTGGCTCCGTGTAATTACACGTGGGATGCTAACATGGCCAAAAGTTATAGCGTCGTGCCATGAACCTACGGCGCCATGGTCCGTGGTGTCGTGCCCCCGGACTTCACCCCCGTGGCCGTGCCCCTCCTCCCCCCACCCCGTGACCGCTCCTCTGTTGGAAAGAACAGAGGGAGCTTCTCGGTGCCCTCTCTCTCTTCCTCACCTCCCCCCTCCTAGATCCCGCGATTTGGGGCCAAATCCGGCCAGGTAAAGCCCGGATCCACGTGTAGGAACAAGGTGAGAGCAATAGTGCTCAAGGAATCCAGGTGCCAATGTGCTTCTGCGGTTCCTTATGCAAGTTCATGGAGTCTAAGGTTTTGGGTGATGACTTTGGCATGAGGTTTTCATGTGCGAGAACTACGAGTACGACCCGTCGAAGCATCACGGCAAGGATAGAACTGAGGTATTACATGAAACACTCCTCCGCAAGCTCATGGAGTCCAAGGTTTTGGGTGATGACTTCGGCATGAGGTTTTCATGTGCGAGAACTACGAGTACAACCCGTCGAAGCATCACGGCAAGGATAGAACTGAGGTATTACATGAAACACTCCTCCGCAAGCTCATGGAGTCCAAGGTTTTGGGTGATGACTTCGGCATGAGGTTTTCATGTGCGAGAACTACAAGTACGACCTGCCGAAGCATCACGGCAAGGATAGACCTAAGGTATTACATGAACACTTCGGTTCATACTTATGGATTTGGCACTGACTTCTAACTTGGGGTGGGACAAAGACTCCACCACCTCTATGTGATTTCGTGCAGTGGTTGGACACCGAGCAGTCGCAGTTTGCTAAGGACCATGTTGAACGCAAAGAAAGGTGAGCTAGGAAAAGGTGGCAGCAAATGTTGTACGAGGAATAGAAAGAGGAGAAGCGCAAGAAAGATCAAGAAGAAATCCGGAGAAGGATGGAGGAAGTGGACCGTCAGGAGATGGAGGAATGGGAAGATAGGGGGAGGAAGCGAGAGAGGGCACACCATGAGAGAGGGCACACCATGCGAAGGAAGCAGAACCTGATGCTATTAGGAAGGGGAAATATCCCCGTGCACTCAGTGAAGCATCACCATGTAATCCCGGAATTTTAGATTCCCTAAGGCATGTTAGGTGTAGTTCCAACACGAGGCTACCGTGTTGCACATGCCACTGCACTTCATTGTTTAAGTTTACCGCTATGGGCAAAGGTCTTATGCGTCATGTACCGTAGTAGTAGAGATGCCATGGGATGCTACTACCTTATCATTACCTAACCAACATTTGTATTTTGTAATGGAAGTCGGGAATTTATGGATCGTAACTGCTTTATTATAGATTTGTCAAAATGATGATAGGTCATAGTACACCTACCTAGCGTCCGTAGCCTTGTCAAATGACTCTGAGCTACTTATAGATTTTTCAGCAAGACGTGACAACACTATGCCTCAGCCTTAATTCACATAGCATTTTCAAAGGACTCTGAGCTACTTATAGACTTTTTAGCAAGACGTGACAACTCTATGCCTCAGGCATAGTTCACATAGCCTTTTTAGACCGATGTGGTTTGTCCATGACAATCCTCAAGACTCAGCTGCCAGGCACGCGGAGGTCACTAATGCATGACCCAGATATTTGGTTGTTTCCTGCGTAGACCATGCCAACTTTATCTATAAATTGGCCTCCTCCCGGCAACACACAACAACACTAGCTGAACAATGGTCGCACCAGGAGGGAGAGGGTGTGGGAGGAGGGAGGGAGGAGCACCGCGTCCAGAACCTACCATCACTTGGCTAGGGACATTTGGGCCCGATGAGTATGAGTCACCTGTGCCCCAATTTCCTCTTAGCCATCGCCATGAGTTTGTTGACGATGAGGAGATAAGGCCTTACGATAACCATAGGGATGTCTAGCCCAAGTGCCACCACAACAAGCTTCACGTCGTGCGGGTGTATGACATGTATGGTGATGTAGGGTGACGGTTCTTCAGGTGTCTGATTGGTGAGGTGAGTATTGTTCCTCCTTTACATCATTCTCCCTATGTATCTAGATATGCTAACCAATGAACCATTTATAGTACTACTATGACAAAGGGAACTACCACTACCCAAGATGGGTGGATCCCAATAATTTCTACCACACATAGGAGTACATCCAGTACTTGAAGTTCAAGATCAAAGATCTGGAGAAGAAGGTGGAGGGCCTTGAAGACGATCTCAAAGCAGCTGTACCACACCCATGGATTACTAGCCTCCTACCAGACCCTCTCTACCCTAATATTTGGTGCAAGTGCCCGTACCATATGAAGAAGAATCAACCGTCTCCGTCTCCACCTTCCGCGGGTGGAGGGGAAGGACCCTCCCAGTGCTCTGGTGGAGATGGAGGCTATGACGGAGCTGGACCATCACAGTACTCTTAGAGCCAGTACTACTAGACAATCCAGTTAGGTTGTACCCCCGGCTATTTCAATTACCTAAGACGTGCTAGGTTTAGAGCGGCGGCATATGTTCACACAATAAGTTGCCATACATGCCACTGTTTAGTTTGTATTAGATTGTTTAATTTAAAGGTTTATGGTTTCACCATGTTGCATGATGTAGCGTAGTCTATGCGTCAAGTAGCGTAAAAACCATAACCTCTCAGTCATGTAATTTGAATGCATTTCCAAGTCGGGGATGGCTAATGTAACTGCTCTTATTTTCATGCACTCTATAAAATACTTCATTATGCATGACGAGAAGGCACCTACAACGCGTAAACACATCATAAATTTCCAACAGCAGAACAACTCAATTGAATGTGAAATATCACATGAAATAATAAAATTACTTGATTAGCACCGTTGAATAACAAAATCTTTGGAAAAAAGTAAACCTTAGATCAACACGAAAAATAAAGTGCAAAGTACAAAGTTTGAAAAGGAACCAATTTTAGAATAATTAAATATTACCTGGACATATTCCAACTTCCTAAAGATTTAGAAAATTTCTAAGACTGGGATATCTACTAACAAGGCTGATTTTGGAGTACAATAAAAAAAATTAAGTAAAAAATTTGACCAACAACTACACCATTGAGTACGTAGATGCTTGAGTACAACAATATGCTATTTGTTTTTTTAATAGATCAGCAAGGTGTTTAAATTTACCTTAAAAATAGGATGTTGGCCACGGGAGTTCTAAAGCCCCGCTCACTCACGGCGGCGAATTCGGCGTCTAGCTCACAATGCATAGATCGCATGCGCTCGTTGACCCTCCTTCGCCGGATTGCGCGGGCTCTGTTCCTGGCCCTTCGTGCCTCACGATCGGCGTCGTTTACGTCGCTGGTGTTGGTTGTGGCCTCATCTTTGGATATCATGTCATCTGCGTCGTTGGGTGCGATGCCATCATCCTCGCCCTCCTCCGTGAAAGGCCCTTGTTTGGTTTTGGTAATTGAGTGACAACTTAGGTGGACTAATAGGTGTTTATGTTGAGATACATAGGAGATTAGTCCACACAAAGACACTAGTATGAGCAACATGTGCCATGGAGGAGAAATGCCTAAGGGTTGATGCTATGCTCATATAGTGTGATCGAGGAGGTCATTGCATATGAGACATAACATGGAGTTATGTGACCAAAATGGAGAAGATCAAGACAAAGCTTGGCTTGATGGACCAGTTGCAATGGAGAAGGGCAAGTCAAGTCTTTGAAGCGAGGGACCGCGAGGCGGTGAAGCTTGGGCAAGATTTGGCGCCGATGGACCGAGGCAACGGTGAAGAGCGAGCAAGGTCAAGATCGATGGACCAAAGAGGTCATGTGATGATATGGAGTGGATCATATCATTCAAGAAAGATCAAGCCAAGTGTTGACTTATGAAGATGATCAAAAGGCTTGATGGAATTTGGTGCTTGTGTGGCATCAACATTTGGGAAAATGAAATGAAATACGCAAGGCAAAGGTATGACTTGTAGGGCATTTCATTTCACCGGTAAAAAGTTGTGTAGAGAAGTGCATGACCGGATTTAGGATAGATGGCCGTACTATCAAGAGGGGCAAACTTGTTTGCATATCGGTCATCTAGTGCCACTTGAGCGATCTAACATTGCGATGTTGCTAGGATCGAGTGGCGGGGTGAGATCAAGTGAAAATCCTTTGAAAATGATTGTGAAATGCTAACACACATGCACATGGTGTTGTTCACGTGGTGGTGTTGGCACATTTGCAAAGGAGAAAGAGTTGGAGTTGATGTTGATCAACTTTGTGAAGCAAGAAAGGTTTTTCGGTTTTCTTCGAAAATTAGGTTGTCTCTTGGAGTGGAATACTGCTTTGATCCATTGTGTTTTGGACCAAGTATTCAGTTGGGTTGTGTAGCCCTCTGAATTAGCTTTCCATAGAATCCAAGATCACCTAATTTGGACATCGGAGCTAAGTGTTATGGCCGTTTTACCGAGGTACATTTCTGCTGGAAATAGACCTGCGGACGGTCCGCCCATGGGGGGCGGACGGTCCGCCGTTATCCTGGATGAGCTCTAACAGAGCCGTTTTTGGCTCTGTTGGTGGTCCAAAATGAACTGCGGACCGTCCGGTCCATGGGGGCGGACGGTCCGCCCTTAAAAGCTGAAACGGGCGCAGAATATTGGTAGTTCTATCTTGAGTGTCCAAAATGAACTGTGGACCGTCCGGTCCTTGGGGGCGGACGGTCCGCCTCCTACTGAAAATTCTGGGACAGAAACACTACGGTTTCTGTGTGTGCTCACTTTTTGATCTGCGGTCACTTCCAGATTTAGTCAGAGACGTTTGCAAATCGGTTGGTTCGAAGTTTTGAACCGCGGACAGTCCACTCCAGGGGTGCAGACAGTCCGCCCGGGGCTCTAACGGTCGACTCTGACATATAATAATTGCAATTCTATCCGTTGGTTTTGAATGGCGGATGGTCCGGTTTCTGTGAGGCGGACGGTCCGCGAAATCTCTGTTTTCACGGGATTTGAGTGTAACGGCTAGTTTAGGGCCTCCCTCTATAAATAGAGGGTGTGGCCGGCCATTTGAGGGGGCTGAGCACCTTGGGGACTTGGTGTCCATGTGTGAGAGTGCTTGAGAGCCCTCTACTCACTCTAACTTGATAGTGATCATCCAATTGAGTGAGAGAGCGATTCTAGTGCGATTGCTTTGAGAGATTGCATCGAGTGGCACTAGGTGATCGTGTTTCAAGCCGGTGTGCTTGTTACTCTTGGAGGTTGCCACCTCCTAGACGGCTTGGTGGGAAGAGGCTCCGTTGAAGCCCGCAAGAAGATTGTGTGGTGCTCCGGAGAAGAGATTGTGAGGGGTATTGTGCTCACCCCGCGGGACCCGCGAAGCCCTTGCTCTTGAGTTTGTATTGTGTATCCTTGTCCTTGAGCATCTAGTGAGCTTAGGTTTGGCTTTGTGCTATTGCCCATTAGAATTGTGTAGGAGCTCCCCTTGTTTGTAAAGTACTAGTGCTTAGACTTGTGTGGCTTGGCATTAGAATTGTTAGGAGAGCTCTTACTAGCTTGGCACTCCATTTGCTTTGTGTAGGATTTTTTTGGAAGTGTCTTAAAGTCATAGTTAGAGGGGTGAAATCTTGGCTAAGCGAATAGTTTCAATTCCGCATAAGTTTCGGTTAGCCGGCGCAATTAGTTTTAGAAAGGACTATTCACCCCCCTCTAGTCCGCCATCTCGATCCTACACTCCACCATCAGCACCTGGCGTGATATGAGCTCATCAGAGCTCGCTTCGACTAGCTCGGTTGACTCCTCTGCTACGGTGGCTAATGGCCTACCCTCCTGAAAAGGCAAGGGCTTAAGGTGTTCCACAAGTTGGTCTTCATCCTCGAGTAGATCGGAGAGTTTCATGCCCTTCCAATGCACGAAACGGCCCTCTGGAGTGGAGGTGATCATCAGACCGTTGTCACCAAGATAACCCGCAGCCCCCCGACGTGCGGTGGCTTTAGGCTTTCCGATTCGGAGTAAATAGTCCAAGTCCTTTTCCAATGCGGAGAGGGAGTCGGAATTGTTGCCTCCTGAGGTTCAGTGGCCGAATTGCGTAGACCAAATCGTGATCGGCTACGCAAGTCCTCAGATTGGAACGAGTCCAACCCGAGCAAGGTTGTTGCAGCGCTGGACGGAGTCGCGTCATAAACAGACTCCTCCTCGGTCCTCGTAGCGGAGCCATGGGTTGACAAGTCGTCGAGATTATCGACGAACTCGTCGAGGTCGCTATGAAAACTTGCCGCGAGAGTTTTTGGCTTCATGTCGATGATGAATCGACGAAAATTGCCCGCACCATCTGCGACGCAAACCTGAAAGGATCTCAATATTCCTAGAGGGGGTGAATAGGCAAATCTGAAACTTAAAACACTTTAGACAATATCAGTAACACAGATATCCGGATACTCCGGATATATGTCCGGATACTTCGGGTTTTGTGTCCGGAGTTTCCGGAAATATGGTCCAGAGATTTCGGGTATGAAACAATGTTTGCACTAACAAGATATTGATGCTGCAATTTAAATCGAGTAAATTTAGTCAAGCTAGTGGTACCTTAGCAGTGTTTCTAAACAGTTGTCTTGCTCTAGTGACTAATATAAATGTAGATCGACTTTAAACCCCAGAAGACTAGTCTCATAAGAAAATATATAATAAAACTAGTAAGAAGCACAAGAAGGAGATAGAATTTGTTTCCCGAAGTTCACTCACAAAGGAGCTACGTCTCCGTTGAGGAAGGATTCAAGAGACGGTGCTCAAGAACTCCTATACTCCTCTTCCAAGGGTGAGACCAACGCTCAAAACCGAGGATACTTACTGTGAGTTCCTCCACGAGGAATGAAGATTACAAACTTCTTGTGGTGCTCACAACTTACTTGAACACTCACACGCGATGCCTAGCCGTCAAGGAGCTTGAAACTCCAAGAGTAATGAACTTGAATCCACCGGCTAAGGGTTTTGTGCTTAAGAGATGGAATGGAAGCTTGCTAGCACGAATCTTTGCTCTTGCAACTATCTCACTTGATTCCCCTAAGAAAATCACTCAAGAATGGAAGAGGGGAAGTGAGAGAGCTCTCCTTTTGCTTGCTGGCTTGTTCTGTTTCGAAAATGAACAAGAGAGAGGTAAATGAAGGGGTATGGGGGGTATTTATACCCCCTCTCACAGAAACTAGCCGTTGGGAGAAGGATACCCGGATACTCCGGGTATATTTCCGGATACTCCGGACATAGGGGTCTGGAGACTCCGGTCCTAGAGAAACTTCAGATGAGTAACAGTTACCCAGAGATTCCGGGCTACTGTCCGGATACTCCGGATCATAATATCCGGATATTCCGGACATTGTACCGGACATTCCGGATAAACATGGATTTTCACAAGAAGGCTATTTTTTAGTGGTAGGTTTGATTCTCATAGCTTTTGTAGGTTCTCTTGAGCACAACTACCACATCAACACCTGTGGATTAAAGTCCCTCTTGACAGTACGGTGTTCCTATACTCAATTTCAAAATAAAATCTAATTCTTCAAGTAAATTTGAAACACCGCTTTTTATTTTCCTTTTTGAGGGGTCATGTTTTTTAATACGCTTTGCTTCATCATTCTTAGACCCTGCACACATGCTCGACAACATGATTAGATATACATGTGCTTTGTCATCTTCCACCAAAATCCACTAAGGGGCCTAGATATCTTTCAAAACCTATAAGCCGAAAACGAACGTCGTGCCCTGAGGGGGCACAACACTGGTGAACTTGAACGCTGCCATCGAGTTCGCCAGTGGATCTTCGATGCGCGCCCCCTATCTGTCGCGCCAGCTGTCAGTGTTTTACCGCCTGCCCACTGAGGGGTATACCCGAGGTGGTAAGTTTTAGGTAGGGTGACGCCGAGATCAAGAACTCGAAGGTGCAAGCAACACAAGGTTTAGACAGGTTCGGGCCGCGATGTGTGTAATACCCTACGTCCTGTTTGGTGGTTTGTATTGCCTTGGGTGTTGATTGATATTTTAAGGGGTCCCTGCCCGCCTTATATATCCGGGAGGACAGGGTTACATGAATCCTAGTTCGACATTGACCTAGGAACCGTACTCGAGTACAACTTGAGTAGCTTCCTTCTGTATCGGCTAGTCCTATTTCACATGCGAGTAGATTATAATATAGATAAGGTATATGATATGTTCTATCCCCTAATTCTATATGAACTACGTTATGTACGCAATCCCGTAGTTCCGGGTCTGACAGGTCGGGGCTGGAAAGCACGGCGCTGTGAGGTTTGACGCCGTGTCTGTACAGCACGGCGCCGTTACCTTTGGCGCCATATACTTACCCCTCTGCCATGCTTGCATCCATATGCAAATTTACGGCGTCAAAAGTGACGGTACCGTCAAGTTTACCCACGGCGCCATGACTTTTGGCGCCTTATCGGAGGTCCAAATCTGCAAATCTTTCCGCCGAGATCCAAATATATATTTGTTTAAGAAAATACTAAATTGCAAGAAATATACTCACCCCGGCGCACCCGGGCACTCGAGGGTGGCGCCATCCCATCCCATGCCACCCGCCGGAGCGCGACGCGTCGAGCGCCTGCGCGACCCAACAGCCAAAGCGGCACGGTGCCATGCCCGCAAGGCCGCAACGGCACGGATGACGCACGCGAGAAGAGGCCTCGCGACGCGGCCGCACCTGCCGGCGCCGTGTGTGGTCTATGGGGGCGTGGCCGGGCGCGCCGCGACGAGGGACGGCTGCAGCCTGCAGCTGCGCCTGCTTCAGTGACTTGTTCCGGTACGGTGCGTAACCAGCGGATAGCATACATGGCATGGGACATGGGAGGACGTTGCCGGAACGGCCGCTGCGGATAGCCCTGGCTGACGTCGCCCGCCGGCAGGAGAACCCGGAGCAGCCGGGCTGCAGCAGACGCTTTCTTTGCCGTTCCGGCATCTCCCTCAACCCATCTAGAATGCTGAATAACCCAGTCAAGATTCAAGGCTGGTCACATTGCACAAATATTCTGAGCTCGCCTGTCAATCAAAAGAAAAAAAAAGGGAAAAGATTTTGATCCGTGGAGTGTCAACGGAAGAGAAGAACAGAGAGGAGGTGCCTGGAAACCGGCAGTCCATTTTTGATCGATATAGGAAATCTGCAGTCCTTGAACTCAGAAGAATGGCAATCATCTCTAGTAGAATAATCAGTCACCTAATCCGTGATTTGGTGTCCACCTGATCCGTGGCGTCCGCCCCCTGGCGCGCACGAGCACGGCACGTGCGGGCTGACGTGGGGCGGGGAAGATGGTTGGTCAGCACAGCATCTCAGGGCGGCATATTCTGATGCGGTGATGCCCCAAGCCAAACTAGCCGGCCCGGGTACAGTCACTAGTACTGCTACCGCCCCCACCAGGTAGGCACTGTCGATGAGATGGAGACGGTGCGAAAAGGGTCTGTGCGCTGGCATTTTAGCACACCTGATCTTCCAGCCCCCAGATTTCACCAACAAAACAAAGGGAACTCCGTTGTCTCACACTGTATCGTAAGAAGATAGCACGGCATCATTAGCTGAAGAAGGTTGATAAGAAAAGGCAGGCATTTTTACCATTGCCGATCGAAATTTCCACCCTCATGTGAAGAGTTGCTGCAGTAACTCCCCCAGCCACCTGGTCAAAACAATCCACCGTCCATTTCCCTATCACGAATTGAATAGCACGATCCGTTAAAATAACCCATTGTTAGACAAACAACGCTGCGTTACGTGTGCCATCCGGACTGCAGGACCGGGAATAGCCGAGTTGGTAATTTTCTACACACACCTGCCATCAGAAAAATGTAACACCGAAAGCGCCATTGCCAGGGGGCAAAAAGTAAACAGACCACGTAACACTAGCACCAGTACTAGCAGGAGCAGCAACACACTGTCATCATATACGTTTACAGTTTGACGTTAACCCCCCGATCGGACGGCCCAGCGTTGATGCAGGCCCCAAGCACAAGGTGCCACCGTGCCAGTCTCCGTCCGGACAGCGACGCCGCTGGCCGTTGGTAGGTACGCCCCCGACGCGCAGGTTGCCGTCCCCATCGCGGTGACCGCCAACGGTCGCCGTCACTGCGGCTCTCGCTCTCCCCCACCGCCGTAACTCCGTTCCGTTTCCTTTTTGTTTATGCAGGAGTATTAGAGTAGCAGTAGCAGCCAGCAGGCCAGGCCTGCACGGTGGTGTGGCGCCACCGGCGTGCTCGGCGCCCGCAGGCCCCCCCGGGCCCCGGGCGCTATAAAAGGAGGGCCTCCAGGGAATTGGAAACCCACCACTCCCTTTCGACTTCTAGTTCTTCTGCCCCCATCTCGTCCGGCGACTCCTCGCCTGCGCTTCCCCTTCCTCCCTCCTTGCATGGCAGCAGCAGCAGCGAGCTCCAAGGGGCGGGCGATCGCTGGGAGCTTCGTCAGCCGCGTCCTGGCCGGCAAGGCCGCCTCCCCGAGGTACATGCCCAGAGAGGCAGCAGCCACACGCGCGCCTGCGATTCTCCTGTGATCCCTTCTTGTTTGTTCGTTTGCCCGCGTAGGAGTATTTTTCTAGGCGCTTGCTCTTGCTAAGTTCGTCCAAGATGTTGTTGCTGCAGCAGAGAGATTTGCCTTTTGGGCCATTTTTTTAAAGCTTTGCTTTGGGTGCCTCGGGTAGCGTCTCTTGCAGTTGCAGCTTTTCCTCCGACACGGGAGTAGGACCGTTTAGCTTCGTGATTAACCACTGATTCGGCAAATAATCTTGTTTTTTTTGTTGATTTAGTATGCTGAAAGATGCCCAGATGCTAGTACAACCTAACAAGTTTTTGCAGAAAGTATACAACCTAGCAATTGTAGAAGGATTGTTTTCTTACACGATCTGGATATGGCTGCCCTCTGCTTCGGGACCATCGCCAGGCTTGTTATTACAAGTCTGACCTGTCTGAGAAGACAATAGAAAGAGGGTGTGCCTGGAATGGAAGCCTTGCACTTCACCTCACCTTAATCGCCTTGCACGCTTGCACTCCCCCCCAATCATGTGAGATCCACGGAGATATTTTTTCCTGCCCACTTCAGACTGTCAAATCCGCCCAAAAAACCCTGCCTCTGCCAGGGAGGAAAAGGCCAAGCCCCACACTGGACTGGATGCACTCCAGCTCTAGCTCCAGGCGCACCCACACAAAGGGGATGAGAGGCAGTGGCGACACAGTCACGCTCACACCGGACGTGCACACCGAGCTTCTCCCCAACGCTTCGCTTTCAGAAAAGTTCTCGGTGGCGGATGGATGGGTGATGAGTCTGGTGTCTCTGGTCTAGTGCGCGGTAGTTGTCGCTCGCTCCACCCTCCACCCGCCACCCGCTCTGCTCAGGTTTCTCTTGGTTTCCACTCAAAGGAAAACCATGGATCATTATCTGGAGAAAGAAAAAAAGAAGACCATGGCCAATTGACCATGGATGGGGAGTGAGGGAGAAGGGAGAAGAGTGAGGAGGAGTGGGTCTCCGTCTGGCGGTGGGGCCCGGGACCAGAAGCCTCCGCGGACGGCGGGCCTACCCAGCTGCCCTTCCGCTTCCGGCCCGTACGATTCCCTTTCCATCCCATCATCACCGGGGATGCCCGGATCTGCTGTGGGCTGTTCTGCACCGGGCCGTCCGTTGCCGAGGGGCCCGCTAGGTGACAGGCCCACCGGACGGTGCGGGGTGACTGGGCGTGGTGCGGTACGGATGGGACTCGCGATCGGATCCCGTCCGTACGTCCGTCCATGTGTTGTGCCTATCCGCACCCACCGAACACAACAGCGAGCTGCTCCGCCCGTCGTGCCCCCTCGGCCCCTCGCGTCCGTTCTCCTCTCTCGCTCGCGTGTCCTCTTCACCGCCCGCCCACGTGCACGCGCGGAGGACGGGAGGAGGCGGGGCCGCGCATCACGTGCGCCGTCGCCACGGGCCGGCCATTGGTAACTGACTAATTGAGTGATGGGCTGAAATCTTATGGATGGCGCCGTTGTATTAGCTGGTTTCGGCCTGCAACGCCTCGTGGGTCTTCAAAATTTCTTCCAAACATGAATCAAGTGCTAGCAGTAGCAGTAACCAAACTTTCCACTCAATCCCGGCGCTCTTGTCATCACTAACCTCCGGCCGTCAGGCACGTTTGCTCATCCACCCTTCTGACCGGATCGATTGATCGGTGTGTGCAGGAGGGCCGTGCACGCCTCGGCGTACGACAAGAACCTGGAGGACCAGGTGCGCCCGGCGTTCGTGCCGGACGATGTGATCGGCGGCGCCGCCAACCCCGACAAGTACTGGGGCCCCCACCCCAAGACCGGCGTCTTCGGCCCGGCCGCGGTGGACGCCCAGCTGGCCGCCGGCGCGCCGGACGCCGCCGCGAATGGTCCGGGCACGGTGCTGGACCAGAAGGTGTGGTTCCGCCCCCTGGAGGACGTCGAGAAGCCGCCCCCCGTCGCCTGAGGCGGCGCGCGCAGCCGTCGCACTGCTTGCTGATAGGGCAGGGAGAGTCTGGGGCTGATACGCCTATCACCCTGCTCGGCTGGGCTCCCTTGCTTATCGCAGTAATACTCTGCTTGGTTAGTAGTGGCTGTGGCTGTGCTTATAGAAGTACTGGTTTTATTATCGTGGAGTGAGTTGATCAGGCATGGCGTGCGTCAGGACCGGTAGCGGCTGTAGAGAAATGATGCTCGTGCTCGTGCCTGTAATAAGAGCAGGCAGGTGTGTGCCTGTCCTGCTTGTGGATGTGATGTACCTGTGTACTTATCAGTGGTATAAGTATCATGGATCCTTGGTTGTGCATGTTTAGTGTCTTTTGAATTTTGATGCTGTTCATGCTTGCTAGTAGCAGTTAAGATCATACTAGATGCTGTTAGCTGACCAGTTTACAGATACACCTGTCGTGATAGGATACCGCTGTTATCGCTCACCTGTGTACTCCTACTCCAATAGAAGTTGTTGGCATTCTTCTATCACTGTTTCTTTCAACGAATTTTTTTTTTCTGATCTGCTCCTGTTAATCTGCAGTTCTGTATGTTAGATAGGTCCGTTCCGCCAAACTCAACCATGCACAGATAATTAAATTACGAAGTGGTACTAACGTGATGCTCGTGCCTGAAACAAGAACACTCAGGTGTGTGCTGGTGCTGCCTGTGGCTGTGAAACGCTTGTGTCCCGATCAGTGCTACAACGCATGGCTGCGTGATCTCCGCACCTGCCAACTGCAAAGATTTACAGATGCGTGCGTGTACGGCTGATCTTTTGTCTTGGTTTGAAATCGCTGTCACTGGCATTCAAGGTTGAGGACGACTTGTGAGGGGGGCAAAAACCCACATGGCTGAATCGGCGATTGTGCGGTTGCTAACGGACCCTGCAACGTTGTTGTGACTCGTGACTGAATCGGTGTGGTTGGCGGTTGGTGTTTCACCCGTGTGTTCCACGGCTAGGGTATCCTGTGGCACAGTGGATTCAATAATTTATTATTGTGGAGGCAATGTTGTGGTCAACTTGGGCCCTCCCGATTTCGTGACCACGTTACCTTCAAAAAAAAAAAAACGTGACCACGCTTGCCACGAGGTCGTGTGACTCGTTACTGAGTGGGAGTAGTTCGTGTATGATCAACGTGTTTCCGTGCCTTGGATGTCCTGTGGTCCAGCTGCATGAGGTGGTCCCATTTCAATCTGATTGAAGATGCACGCAGGATTCAAGAACATGCGGTGCCTGAGGAACAGCAATCACGTGGGTTCTTGCTGTGATCAGATTGAAGATGCTCAGAGCATTCTGCATCATGATCAGATTATTTTCAAAATTTCAAGGTTGATCATGTCTCGTGGTATGGCATTTGTTGCTGAGACAGCTTATCTGTCCTCAGCTCGGTTCTCATTTCTCAAGCATGAAGTTCATGTAGTATGTCAGAAGAAGGCATCAGCAATAGCAAGAAGCAAGACGGTTGTAGGGATTCAGAGATATTAATCGAAGATGGATCCAGATGGAGACACTAGTGCTAGACCTACATCACTTTCCTCAACCTTTTTTCAAATTAAATCCTCCTCTGATTATGCCCTTACAAACGGACAATCGAGCTCTTGTAGTCCCAGTCATCTACTGCAACATGAAGAAAATACAGCTTACAGTCTGCAAATAGGAATTAAACATTGTTCTGGCGCTCATTAGGATCATGAATGAAATCAGCAGCCGTATCTAGAATGGAAGCTCTTGATGGAAGTCGGCGACCTCTAAATGGTATATGCACCGTTTTATATCCTTACTGAACCGACGGAAAAGCAGTCTAACGAAACTGAAGTCTGAACTTGCCATACCTTCAGGAACCACAGGAAGGGATTGTAGGGAAACAGGGAACAAAGTTGACGGTTAACTTCTTGCGTACACAAAATAGGATATCACATTGAGCAAACGATACTTCATAGATCAATCCCAGTAGTCTAATGCTACCTTGTGATCGCATGAGATACATAAGAAATATATATATTAGCAGGTTTTCCCAACCAGTAATAGGAGTTCAAAATAAGACATGCAACCAACACCAGCAAACCACTAACACTTCAAAGCTGGGTACTAGCCTACGATCTGACTTGGACAAAATACAGCCGAATCGTCTCATGCCTCTCTCCAAGCAAACAAACACATGAAAGAACATGGACACATGAAAGTTAGATGCCAAGGTCGGAGAAACCACAGTTTCACCACAACCTCATACTATCTGGCATGCACACGGGATATATTAGAGCTTCTTCTCCAGGTTAATGCTGTTGCAGATTCAGGTTCTGCTGCTGCACCTCTGAGTGGGAACGACACACATTCTCGTCCACCCTGGCGAGGGCCACCCTCTTTGCTTCTTTGTTCTGCATATTAAAAGGCAGTTCAGTATTCAATTCTGATACTAGAATGATACAAAAATGGGGCTGATCGGTTCATTACCTTCTTGCCGATGAGCTTCTTCTTGAGCTTGGCTCTAAGCTGGCCTAGGCTGAACTTATTCAAATCCACAGATTCCTTGACCACCTTGACTCCCTTCTCTTCTTGCATTGCCACCGGTTCAGCAGTGTTCCTTTCACTGCTGTTGTTGCACACTGATGTGCCCTCGGATACAGACACTGATGTCTCAACAGAGATAATGTTCTTGCAGATGGACTCAGCGACATTGTCAATCAATGCTTGGGTAATGTGATCATTAGATCCTTCTGCAATGTTTAGCTCTTGTGGAATATCACAGGTGAAGGTATTCTTGGCAGCCCCATCTGTCCCAGTGACTTGTGATATGTTGTCAGTAACAACTGCATTATCCAGTTTATCATCTTGAGCGAAACCAATTTCAAAATGGATTTTCTGAATACACTCATCCATTGTGCTAGTGCTGTGTGGCACCTCCTCAGTGATCACAACTACCTTATCCTCAACGAGAACTTCATCTTCTGTGCCTGTGAGTTGTGGCATTTCGTCGGTGGCTGCCACTTCCTTCAGTTCATCGGCATGGACAGCATCAGTTTCGAAATGATCACCAACAACATCTTCATCCGTTGTAACTGTGCTTTGTTGCTTCTCATCAATGATCAGTGGTGTCTTCTCCTGCTCAACAACTTCACAATCTGTTATTTTCAAATCCGGTATGCTGTCAGAAGTGACTACTTGATCAGCATGAACAAAAAAAGGTTGGAACTGATCTTCCTCGATGTTCTCATCCATTGTATCTGTGCTCTGTGGCACCTCCTCAGTGATCACAACTGCCTTATCCTCCTCGGCAACTTCAACGTCTTTCCCTGTGAGTTCTGGCACTTCTTCAATAGTTACCACTTCCTTTTGTTCATCGGCATGGACAACATCAGTTTTGGAATGAATATCGACTGCATCTTCATCCATTATAACTGTGATCTGTTGCTGCTCATCAATGATCAGTGCTGCCTTCTCCTCAGCTTCACAATCTGTCATTTTCACTTCCAGCACACTGTCAGTAGCAACTACTTGACCAGCATGAACAAAAACAGTTTGGAACTGATCTTCCTCAACATCATCATGCATTGCAGCTGTGCTCTGTGGCATCTCTTCAGTGGTCACTACTATCTTTTCCTCCTGAACAACTTCGCTGTCAGTCATAGTGACTTGGGACACAACGTCACTCAGTTTATCAGGGTAGAAGTTTGTTTCCTCAGGATCCTCATCCAATGCAACTGGGCTCTCAGGCATCTCAATAGTTATGTCTCCTGGCTTCTCCACTTCATCACAGCTGATATCACTTGAGCAACCAGAATGAATGGCATCAGCCACCGTATCAGGCAGCGTCGCATCGACAGCCACATCTCTCTTGTCCTGACAACAAAGACCATCTTCAGTATTGACATTATCGGTCTCCTCTTCGGGAAACAGATTGATATTCCCTGAGCAATCAACAAGAACAGACCCATCTGCCAAGTCAGCCTGCAACTCATCAATATTTATACCTTCCTTCTGCTGACTGACAAGATCATCTTCTGTATTAACCTCACGGGTTTCCTCTGTCCCATGCAGTACCTCATTGAAATTCCCCATTTCACTTTCATGGTTGGCATCATCGGTAACAACTTCCTCAATGTGTTCTTCTGTGAGTGCGGCCTGCAGCCCCTGGATGATGGACACCATTTCCATCTCTTCACCGGCATCATGGATCTCCTCAAACACCCTCTTGTCCAATGCCTCCTCACTGGATCCTTCACTATCCTGAAAATTGGCAGCTTCATCCTTCTCAGCTGTCTGTTCGGTTACGAGACCCAGGATTGGCGAATCCTCCTGGCTGGCCAAGGGAGCAGGACACTTCTCAACGTCCACTTGCTGTTCTTGCAGAGTTGAATAATCCATGAATTCATGATTGGTCACAAGTAGCTCTTGTGCCGGGGTCTCTTCCATCAGTATCTCATCCTCAATGATCACCACGTCTGAAATTTCAAATTGAACAACAATAAACACAAAAATAGCTATACCAGCCCATGACACAGCAGGGACCAAAAAGAAATGGAAGCAGGCACATCATGTGCATGTCTCACCTTCATCTTCTTGCTTTCGCTCTCTGTTCTGAGGACCAGAAGCCTCTTCCGAGTCTTCGGGATTATCACATTCCACTTCAGAAACTGGTGCAGGCACAGGCTCTGCATCAGAGACTACACCTGGTTCAGCAATAAAAATTGGCATAAGCAAAAACAGTGTTCAATTTGTGCACATAAATAAATTGATTAGGATCAAATCAATCTTCTCACCTTGTGATTTTTCTTGTTTCTCCTGCTGGGAAACTGTCTTCTTTACCGCCCTTCTTGTTGCCTTCCGCGGCACCTTCTCCTCTGCTGCGGCAGCTGCTTTCATAGTCGGCTTACGCTGGCGAGTGGCCCGGATGGGCATGGCCTCCACAGCCACATCCCCTGCCTCAGTTGTACATGTTGAAGCCCTTCTGCTCGTAGCCGGAGCTTCTACAGGGGCGGGAGCGCGACGGCTGGCACCACGCCGACCCACGCCAATTGCTGGCGCGCCTTCATCCTTCTCCCCCGGCTTTGCATCCTCCTTTTCCTCCTCCTCACTGTCGTCAAGCCTGATAACCTCGGGCGACTTGACATCGACTCCGTGGCCTCGTGGGATCGGGGCCCTCGGCTCCTCCTCCGCTGCTACCTTGCCTGCCGGCGCAGCCGCAGCAGGGGCGCGCCGAGCATGCCGGCTTGCACCGCGACGACCCACGCCTAGTTCTGGCACGTCTTCCTGCTCCTTCTCCGGCTTCGTACCCTCCTTTTCACCCTCCTCGCCGTCATTCGGCTTGATTGTCTCAGTCGACTTGGCCTTGGCATGGCGGCCGCGTGGGATCAGTGCAGTCAGCTCCTCTTCCGCTACTACCTTGCCCGGGGGCACAGCCAAAGCTGGTGTGGGCCGAGCGCGCCGGCTGGGACCGCGCCGCCCCATGCCAAGGGCCGGCGCATCATCCGTACTCGCCTCCTGCTTGAGGTCCTCCTCTCCCGCCCCTGCACCAGCTGACTCGGCCGCCAGCGCGGGCCGAGCGCGGCGACTTGCACCCCGCCGCCCCACGATAGGGGCAGGTGCGTTCTCCATGTTCGCCTCACGCTTCAGGTCCTCCTCTGCCTCGCCGTCCTCCACGCGGCGGGCGCTTGCGAGCTGGTTCCCCTGCTTCTCCTCTTCCGCTGACGCCTTGCTCGTCGGCTTAGGCACGACCGGCGCGGGCCGGGCACGCCGGCTGGCACCACGGTGCCCAACGCCAAGCGCCGGCGCGTCCTCCTTGTTCGGCTCCCGAGTCGCATCCTCTTCCTTGGCGTCGTTCGGCTTGATGGGGCCCGATGACTTTGCCGTGACGCGGCGGCCGCGGGGGAGCGGGCTCCCCTGCTTCTCCAGCCGCGGCTCCTCCTCCTCGGCCACCACCTTAATCGCCGGTTCAGGCACGGCGACCCGCTGCTTGACGTACTCGTCGATCCCATCGATCTGCGACTGAATTACGGAACGCGTAAGCCACCAAGTAAATCACAGCACTCAGATCTAGCGATCGACGAGCGTGACGGGACGGGCGAGCGGGGGGGGGGGGGAGGGGGGGAGGGGGGGCGCCATCGTTACCGTGGGGAGCGCGGCGAGGGCCTCGGCCATGGCGGCGTTGGTCATGTTGGCGCGGATGCCGTTGCGCTTGCACAGCGCCTGCAGGTCGCGGCGGGGGAGCGCTAAGAAGTCCATGCTGCCTCTTCCTCTTGTTGCTGCGGGCGGCGGCGATCCTCCTCCTGCGACGCCGTCTTCTCCTCTCCGCCGCCTGGCCTCCTCCCTCTCTCTCTCTTCCGATCTGGTTTGGGTTCAGCTGGGGTGCGCAGCTAGTTGGAATCCGGCGTCGGTCATCCGGAAAAGCGGAGGGAGGGAGCGTGAGGGTCAGATATAAAGGCAAGTGCGGGCGGATTTGAATTCGAGGAGCCCGACCGTTGGAGCGGCGGCCTGTTCATTTCCTGGGAATTTTTTTTCGAAGGCACTGGACCCCACGTTATCGGGCTACTGTATCCTGTCGGTCGAACCACAGGAGGCCACGTGGCTCACATCCTCTCATCTCTTCAATACTCCTGGAGATAGAAAGTCTACTAGGCGTAAAGCTGCGTCTGAAAACGATGCGTTTATTTTGAATTTCGAAAATCAAACGACTTTGGTAGTGCTGTTCACGGAATATTTGCTTCGAAGACTGTGGTTCTGGTAAGTCCCACGGGGTATTTATTCACATGTTTCGCTGGAATTTATTCAGAGTTGAATCTGTACTCGGCTACTTGCCTGTTCTTCCCCAAGTCCCCAACTGATCTCCTGGGCCTTTTCTCGCTAGCAGGCTTGATGTTGTAGCGTCGTGTGGACCGTATGAGCAGCCCAGGAGGCTACCGCTTCAGCTTGGCCCAATACTGCCACAGGCGTTCCGAGGCCCAAAAGTTGTACAGATTCTTCTTCCGCGCTCTCCTCATGAACGACTTGGCAGTTGGCGCATGAACAAGTCACCAAGAACAAACAGCAAACAGAATTACAGAACCAACGATTCGTCCAGTAGCACTGCACTTTTTTGTGAAAACCGTAACATGGATGTCCTGTCGCCCATCCATGTTTCAACTTACTACACTGGCAAAAAGAAAAGAAGCGGAACCCAAAAAATCAAGGACCCCATGTCCCCATCGGCACCAGTAACACAACGAAGCAAACAAACGATGTCGTCGCCTTCTCCTAGAAATCTCCTAAATTTCATGCACACACGCGCCATTGCGCAACACCCGCTGCATATCCGATCCCGACGACTCTTGTGCCCCCGCGTCAGCTGGATCACGACACGACCGTCTTGACCTTGTAGTTCCTGGCGAAGGCGCTGTACACGACGAAGTTGAGCGTGCACAGCGCCGCCATGGTCCAGAAGAAGTAGTCCAGGTGGCCCTCGTCGAGGTCGTCGGCGATCCACCCGGGCCGCCCGCCCCTCGCCGTCAGCGCGTCCACGGCGGCGTAGATGAGCGAGCTCATGTAGCTCCCCAGCGCCACGGTGAGCAGCGCCAGGGACGTGCACAGGCTCTTCATCGCGTCGGGGGCCTCGCTGTAGAAGAACTCCAGCTGCGCGATGTAGCACAGCACCTCCGCGCCGGCCAGCACGAAGTACTGCGGCATCTGCCACGCGATGCTGGTGGCCTCGCCGCGCCCCGCGGCGCCCAGCCGCTTCGTCTCCACCAGCGCCGCCACGGCCATCGCGCACGCCATCAGCAGCCGCCCCGCGCCCATCCGCTGCAGCTGCGACGGCTCGCCGCGCGCCGGGGAGACGCCCCGGAGCGCGGGCACGATCACCGAGCCGTAGATGAGCACCCAGGCCAGGACGCAGAGAACCTCGAAGGACACCATCGACGCCGCCGGGATGGTGAGCGACATCACCCGCATGTCCATCGCGCCGCCCTGCTGCACGAACGTCGTGTTCAGCTGCGCGTACGCCGCCGACAGCACGATGCTCGTCGCCCAGATCGGGAGCAGCCGCAGCAGGATCTTGAGCTCCTCCACCTGCGTCACCGTGCACAGCCTCCACGACCCCGCGGCGTCGTCCGTCACCACCCCCTCCAGGTCCGAGCCCGCGACCACGGCCGCCTTGTCGAGGAACGCGAACTCGTCGGTGTGCGCGATCTTGGGCTGGTCGACCTTGTCGTGGACCTCGTACAGGAGCCCGGCATCGGCGGGGACGCGGAGGCTGACCTTCCTGAACGCGGCGACCACGACCTGGCCCAGGCTCTTGAGCGGCGTGCCGGTGGGCATGCTGCGCTTGTACATGGGCGTGGCGAGCACGAAGCCGGCGAAGGCGAGCGCGACGCAGGCGGTGGCGATGCCGAAGCCGAGGCCCCAGCTGATGTTCTGCTGGACCCACACGATGAAGACACCCGAGACGATCATGCCGAAGTCCACGCAGATGTAGAACCAGCTGAAGAAGGACATCTTGCGCTCCCGGTCCACCGCGTTGTCGTCGTCGTACTGCTCCGCGCCGAACGGCAGCAGCGCCGCGCGCACGCCGCCGCTGCCGAACGCCACTAGGTAGAGGCCGAGGAAGGCGACGTTCTTCGCGCCCAGCAGGGGGTGGCACGACGAGCCCACCCCGCAGAGATCGGTGGTCGGCAGGAACGCCGAGAAGGTGACCAGCATCATACCCTGCGCCGATCAGATTATCGCAAAGTTCGTTAAGCAAATTACTAACAGTTGACATGTTTGGATGAGTTTTCACATCGTGTCGGCTTGTTTTGGATTTGAATGTGAAAAATGCTTACGAGAAGGTAGACGACGAGGGAGACGAGGATGGTGTTGTAGTTGCCCCAGAACGTGTCCGCGACGATGGCGCCGAAGACCGGGGTCAGGTAGCTGGTCCCGAACCAGGAGGTGACATTGGACGCGCTCGCAAGATTGGTGCCGTGCAGGACGGTCTCGAGGTACACCACCAGGTTCGTGCCGATGCCGTTGAACGCTGTGCTCTCCAAGCACTGAAATCCTACAGAAACAAATTCGACGTGAAATTTTTCGCCATTTAGGAAAGTTTTGGATGCATTTTAGAGGACGAAAGCACTTCCACAGATGGCGGTAGAGTAGCAAATTACAGTAGCTGTCTGAATGGTTCTGTGTGAAGAAACTTGGAGCTCACCTAGAACTATCGCCGGCGCTTTGCTTCCAGTTTTCTTGTCCTGAATGAGCGGCACCGTGAGGGTTTCGTCCTCAATCTTTGGGTTCCGGCTCTGCAAAGTTTTATGATTTGTGCAAACTGTCAGAAATAAAGCTAATAAACTCTGATCTTGTGCAAGTTACAACCAACATGAACTTACAGAGATCACAGTGTTTATTGATTGAGCACAACCATTTCTTAATCATGAACGAGAAACTTGATGATGACAATACAGGTTCTCCACCTGCTAGCACCCAGTTTTTTTTTAACCTCCTAGCACCCAAATTTGCGTGCATACATACAGCTCCTTTTTGGAAAGAATTCACATAACAAGAGAATAATACTTTTTTGTGTGTTGTGAACATATAATAGTGGTTGTGACGTGTAAAGCAGTGACAAAGTGTGCTTTGCCGCTTTTTTTTTTGACAACCTTATTTCTTTTTTTTTTTACTTTGGGTGAAAAGTCGGCTGCTTATTGAGTCGTTACCTCCTCGCAGCGATGGAGATATGGTCTGCGAGGTGGTTGTCACCAACCCATCCCCATGATCCGGCTATTCTTCACGCGTGCAAGTGCAAGCTGAGCCGTTGTTGAAGGAAGACCCCGCCGCTCGCCCCGCTGCCGGTCATCTTCCCTGTCTCTGGCAGCTCCCGCCGCGGATCCACCATCTGGTGCTGTCCCCGTCCGATCCCTAGTCCACTGATTGTCAAGCTGCTGATTGTCAAGCCGCCACTCCGCAATCCGCCACCGCCACCACCGCTGGTCTTCCCTACCACCCTCTCCCCCTCTTCTAACACCGCCGGTGAGCATGGGCGCTCCGGCAACCCCTGCCGTAGTCCGGGCGCCACGGCTCCGCGAGGAAGACGAAGAGCGACGTCGCGAGTGGAACTCGCGCGCGATAAATAGCCGTAGCGGTGACCCGTGCAGGCCAATCACGAAATACGCAAGGACACAGTAAAGAGGCTCTGGGTTATTGTTTTGCCGTAGCGTGGTACGTTATCTTGGTTGCTTGCTACTGCCACGAGACACGCCTAAGACCTTGGTTGCTTGCTACGCATGTGGTCGCTTCTGCAGATGGTTTCTTCACGAGACAACAGTAGGACAAGGGTCTAATAATGCTTTGTGATGTCGCATTTTGATTTTAGCGTCCAGCAGGACCTAATTAAGGAAGACACAGCCGGATGGCTTCAGCGCCCTGACAGGCACCAACTGGCAGTAATTCAACTCAACCAATGCAGAAAACTAGTGAGAGGTGAGAGATTATTATGAGCTCTTCAAGTAGCTAGAGCTAGTGGCACACGCAGTCACGCACCTCCGGCAGCCGCGGCGAGCGCTGGCCTCTCTCCATGGCGTCGCCGGCGTCCATTTCCGCCGCAACAGACGTCGAAATCCTCCCCGGAGAGGAAGCTACGCCGCGTGCTCTCGCTTCCCTCGGATCGAACACCCAGCCGGCAGGTAGCGCGCGCCTTCGCTTGGGCTGCGGCTGCTGCTGCGGCGCGGGAGAGCCGAGAGCCTGCGAGTCCAAGGGGGAGTTGCCGAGCCGGGATGGAAAAGAGAGGCAAAGCAGCGGGGCTTTTATACGCGGGGAGTCAGCGAGGCGAGATTAGTTCAAACCGGCGTGTTTAGCGCTCAGTTAGCCTAATCCGCACGTGCGCGATTACGCGAGCCCGCTGCTGAATGCCTGAATGTCTCTTGCACTACGATGTGCTGGACTTTTTTTTTCCCCTCGCCAGACAACGTGCCGGCGTGGTAACTTCCCCTGGCCAGTCTAGTTCTGCTGCTCCGACCTTTCCGCGGAAACGTGCTTGGCATCGGCAGTAGCCACGGGAACCATCTGTCATCTGTCTTGACCTTATCAGTTTTTCGCCGCCGGATGAATATTCAGCTCAGTATCTTAGAGCGACCGAGGTTGGCCTGGGGATATGAGATCGACTGTAGCGTCAGGGATTCGGAATATTCAGTTCAGGGAAAGCCGTGGCTCGACCCGATCGGTTTTCTCACCGCGAGAGGAATCTTCAACAGATCCACGCTGGCCTGGAGACGTGAGACAGATTGCACCTTCAGGGATTCAGGGAGTGTCCAACAGCACCGATCCGCGCTGTTTTCTGCTACGTGATTCAGGATCTTTTTCCCTTCTGACAACGTCCGAGGATCACTGAGCTACTGAGCTTCGAACCATAGCATCTACCAATGAGTGCGAAGACCCACTTCCATTACGGTTCAACAAACATGCACGGTCATAAAAAACAGTGCATGCATCTGCCGTTGCTGAGGATAACGGTCAAAACTCTATGAAAACCGGCGAGACAGTGAGGCTTCTGCCAGCAGAAACGTCTTGTTTCCCGGAGTTCACTCTCATCAGATAAACTGCAAGGGCAGACAGCCCTGAGTCACCATCTCTTTTTCTACTACATCGATTTGCTTTTTTGCTTTTCACTTTATTTTTTCCCCTGACGAGAGCTAGTTCTTTGATCTATCCATGCAGTAAACTCGAACAACCGCATCAAGCTTTTACCATATCTTCAGTCTTCAGAGAGTTCTCCAAACACGTACGGAAGGCCGCCCTGGTTGGGTGCAAGTGCAATCGCATCGGCTTGGTCATATTGACCTAATCGGTGTCCTGTTTTCCAGCATATTATAAACAGTGCCGTTGTTTGATTAGGTTATGTGATGCCACGGTGCGAAATGCAAGACCGTTTTTTCTGAAGATTTCTAGGCCTGTCGGCTGGCACTTTGCCAAGATTTTGCTTTTTTTTATATATCCACAGGGTTGATTAGTTCAGCTGCATCATTTCTTGTCAATTTCGTGGATCAATTCGTTCATATCTAGCAATAGAACTTCGCACTCTGAATTTTTTCTATCTTGCATGTAACCTTCCCTTGTGCTGATATAAGAGAACGAAGGTTTAGGGCAATAACTCCGGTCTTTTAGTTCAGTTGCCAATTATGCAGTGTCATTGGTAGCAGCTTACGCTTGGCGTACTTCGGTTCTTGACATATCTTGGACATAGCTGTATGACTGCAAAACTAAAGAGATTGATGGCAACAAAGTACCTTAAGCTACCAATCTAGAAAGTATCCCTTTGCTGATTAAGAATGCCAATGTAGAAAGTTGTTCACCAAAGGGCAGCAATGGTCTTCAGTGCAGTCAACAATCTACCGAAACCTTTTAGCAGCTAGCAGCCTAGCATGGCAGGCATATTTTGAACTTTGCTGAATGCAAAGTTGATACAGAATTCAGAAACGTATTCTGGCTTTCTTCTTTTATGTTCATCCTACTACAGATTGTTTAATGTTTATACATCACTTTCGTTTCCCTTTTCAAATATGCACATTCCAACTGCATTTTTTTAAGAAAAAAGTGATGCTGCAGTTCCAAAACAAATACTGCAAGCCTGCAAGGAGCGTGCTGAAAGGAGAGTGTGTGTTTGGTGTTGACGGACACAAGGTTCTCCCTGGCGGCTGACCTTGTTTTCTCGTTAAAAGATTACAAAAACGAAATTAACATGCAGAGCATTATTATTAGCAGCTGACGGCCACGCACAAATTAGACTTCTCTTCAGTTTAAAAAGATCACATGGGTGAGAAAAGGCACTACCAGCACATGGGCAAATACAAAAATCTGATAAGACCCTTTGAATTTATCTGCATCTGAGCTGCAGGATGACACAGTTGTTGTGTGGTTGTTGAGAGGCTCGGTCGTTTCAGATACCAGAAACAGGCTTCAGTAAAATTGACAGGAAGATTCACCACCTCCAAAGATCAATTGGACACATGACTTGTTGACCAGAGGAGTTACTAACTGAAGTATATTCACCCCTCCCAATCAGCGCAGCCGTCATGGTTTCGTGTACCACCTTACGGCTTCTGTTGTGTCTTTGAAACAAGCTCGGAAACAAAGTAACGTTATCTCCGTACTAATTGACCGATATAAACGCAGTATAATTTACGGAAGGTGATGACTGATTAGTCCTAATTTTTTTTATTTTACATTTGAACACATGGGGGTCTGCACAACTAATGCCGAATCCAAGTCTTGCCCAAGAACGGCCGCATGGGAAGCTGCCAGGCTGAATAGAGTGGAAGTTGTTCGCCGCAAGCAGCCCCCGCGTCATCTCCTCTCAGAGGCGACTCGAGCGGCGCTAACCCACCGCCTCCGCCGCCTCCCCGCCCCCCTCCCTCCTAACCTCCTCTACACCTCCCCACCGTCGGAGCAGGGCGCCGGAAGCCCGTACGTCTGATGGGAAGGCAGCGGCGGGGCTTATCTCGTGTGACCCGGACGCTCTTGGTCAACATCTCGCCAGCGCCAGGCATGAAGGCGACGGCGGCGGCCCGGGGCAGCGGATCTGGCATCCTGGGGACCGGATCCGGCGCCCCCGGTGCCGGATCTACGCGGAGCGGCGGCGGCGGCTTCCCGGCGTCGCCGGTGCTGCGATTAGCCGATAGCCGAAGCTGCGAGGTGGCCGGAACAGGTGCGAGGTGCTGCAGCCACCGGCGCAGGCTTACGGGCACGTGGGGCCCGAGGGAGTGCGAGTGGCTGCTGTGGCCGCCGGCACAGATGCGCGCGGCAGCCAGCGCACAAGCGACTGGCGTAGGCGCGCGAGGCGGCGCGAGCGAGGCCGCACTTGGGGACACGCGGGTGCGCGTGGGCCCGTGGGAGTGCTGGCGAGCCAGAGAAGACGCGCGCGTGGGCCCCTCTGGCGGCGCGCGAGGCCCCACGGCGGCTTGTGGCGGAGGGCGCCAAGGAATCAGCGAGCTTCGACGTCACCACCAACAAGGTGCCGTGTCGTCGATGCCAAAGCAGCCCACAGTGTAGGCCATCTGGGAGACGGTGCACCTTGCGGGCCCTTCTGGGCGGCGGTCATCCTAGGAGTGCCGATGGCAGCAGCATCCTAGGGCGTAGGGCGTCATCCTTTCCGCTGGGGCATCATCTTAGAGCCCAATCCCTACCGCACAAGGTTCTCTGGTTGAAAACCCTGTCCATGCCTGGACGAGCGACGGCGGTGCCACTAGTGTCGTCCCCTGCTTGGATGCGTTGTCTCTCGAGGGCCCAACTTAGCCAATGGTGGCGGGCAGGGGTTGTCTCATCGTTGTCGGGCTGGCTGCTTGCAGCGAACCGCAACGGCCGGCATTGGTTGGCAACTGTCAATGCGGCGTGGGGCTGCGTCGAAGGACGGCGCTCGCAGCACTGGCATCGCGGGACGACTAGGCTTGCAGCGGACTGAGGCGGGTGGCTCAGCTTTGCTGGGCTCTTCTGGTGCAGTACATCATCGGAAAACGGCGCAAGCGACTACCCGGACTTTCTAACACCCGTGTTGTTGTTATAAGTGGTTCTGCCACATTTCCACCCTTATGCCGGGGTGTAGTATTTTTCTATTCGTGGTTATGTCACAAAATTGCCTTTGTGCTTGGACTTGGTGTTGGTTTAAACCTAGTTTAGCTAGATTGTTGTCGAGATTTTAGCCCAGTTTTCCCAAATTAACCTAGCACTGGGTTTTATCTCATTTTCCCTAAAAATAAAATCTTTAATATGTGATGCCACACCATTTGAATACAATTCAGGTGGGGATGCTTTTCCCTCGGTCACCGTTAAAAAAACCGGCCGCATGCATTCAGATCGAGATCAAAATGAGACCTCAACCTGACCCAAATAGTCCTATCCATACTGACATCGACCTGAGATCTCCTCAATCCTGAAGTGTTGGTGGACAAGCTGACGATCCACTCCCATTGAAAGATGCAACTCTATCGGTGGAGAAGCAGAGAGAGAGAAGGGCATCTATGGTCGAACTGGTTTTGGAGTATCAGTATGGCGACGTTCAGTTTGGAGAACTTGAGGGGTGATGGGTGTCGTCGAATCGCTTGTACTCGACGCAAGGACTGAAGACCAACGAGTTCAACAACCTCGGCTCAGCTCAGCTGACGAAATTCGCGGAGCCCAGGCCCATCACCCTCACCAACCGCAAGACTGAATTTCTCATGCCTTGACAGTTGCTACCGACCGTTTCATCATGTAGCTCTAGAACACGGGATAGCTGCAAAAGTGAGAGAGGTATATACAAGGAGGTGACTGAAGAGTATTACCAGAGTATATCTGTCACAGAAGAAACGCCGGAAAAGGCACGCTAACAGCAGAAGCAGTAGCTGAACTACGGAGTCATCGAGTGTTGCTTTCAGTCTACTAGTCCGCACCAGCCCAGCCCAATCGAAATCAGGAATCAAATAATCCAAGCCCAATACTCCTAGCTTTACATCTGTGGGCTGGAGGCCAGCTACATTTCATACGATTTGGAATAAAATTTAATCCAAAATTGCATGTTTGCATCAACTCCAGTTTATATTTGCATTTCCATGGATATACAAGACACAAGTGAAACCTATCTAATTCTCTTCGGCATGTAATTCTTTGCGAGGTAAACAAAAAGGGCAAAGTTCAACGCGGTGATGCCGACGAGGAGGAGGAAGTAGTAATCCAGGTGCCCGTCGTCCATGTCCGGCGGGAACCACCCCTTCCGCCCGCCCGCCGCGGTCACCGACGACACCAGCGTCACCAGCTGCGAGCTGAGGAGGTTCCCGATCGAGTCGGACAGGAAGTAGAACGCCGTCGACGCGCCCCTCATCGTCTCCGGCGCCTGGTCGTAGAAGAACTCCAGCTGCCCGACGCTGAGCGACGCGTCGGAGACGGCCATCACCACGTACTGCGGCAGCAGCCACGCGATGCCCATGGGCGCGGCACCGGCCCTGACGCTCGCCAGCCGGCGCGCCTCCGCGCACGCGGCGAGGGCCACCGCGGCGGCCACCGCGCCGTGCCCGAACCCCATGAGCTGCAGCGGCGTGAGTGCCTCCGCGCGGCCCAGGAAGCGGCGCGCCGCGGACGCGACGCCCCTGGTGTAGAGCGCGATGGAGGCGACCACGAACACCGTCTGGATGCTCGTCAGCGACGCGGCCGGGACGGAGAAGGCCCCGCCCGCGATCCTGGAGTCCGTCATCGTGCCCTGCTGCACGAAGGTGGTCTGCGCCTGGGAGTTGGCGACGAAGTACACGGCCGACGTGAGCCAGATCGGGATCAGCCGGAGCAGAATCTTGAGCTCCTCCACCTGGGTCACCGTGCACAGCCTCCACGGGCTGGCGTCTTCAAGGTCCGCGCCTGAGACGACCGCGGCCTTGTCCAGGAACCTGAACTGGTCGGTGTGCTCCAGCTGCTCGCGCGCTGGTTCGAGCAACGGAGTCTTGGCACGCACCTCCTCGTACAGCTCAGCAGCATTGTCAGGTACCCTCACGTTCGCCTTGTGAGCTAGCGCGACGAGCACTTGGCACGAGCCCTTCAGTGGGCTGCCCACCGGCGGCACGATCCGGTACACGGGCGCCGTCGCGGCGAGGCCGGCGACGGCCGCCGCCACCAACGCTGCGCAGACGCCGTACCCGATCCCCCAGCTGACCTCTTCCTCGACCCAGACCAGCAGGGTCCCCGAGGTGACCACGGCCAGGTTGCCCACCCCGTAGTACCAGCTGAAGTAGGACGCCTTCCACTCCCGCTCCGCCGCGCTCTTGCCGCTGTCGTCGTCGTCGAACTGCTCCGCCCCGAACGAGACTATGATCGCCTTCGCGCCGCCGGTCCCGACGGCGCACAGGTATATGCCCGCGAAGAACACCAGCCGCTGGGTCAGAGTCGCCGGGGCGCAGCACGCGCCGTGCTCGCACGGCGGAGGCCTCAACGACGGCAGCGTGGCCGATGTCGTGACCACGACCATCCCCTGCTTCCAATTGTTTCCGTCAGAGAAGCAAGCACACGAACACGATTGCCAGGTCTATCAGAGTGCAGGTGCCAAATTGCGCAGAGCGTTTACGGTTTACATACAGCGAGAGAGATGGAGAGGCCGACGAGCACGGTCTTGTACTTGCCCCAGTAAGAGTCGGCGATGGCGGCGCCGATCACGGGCATCAGGTAGCTCGCACCGGCCCAGAGACTGACGGCCGCCGCGTTGGAAGCACTGTCTCCATGGAGAACGTCCTGGAGGTACACGACTAGGTTCAGGTAGACCCCGTAGAAGGCCGCGACTTCCAAGAACACCAGGCCTAGCACATCAAGTTGAGTTCGCTGGCATATGGTTAATCACTATGCAGCAAGGATCACTGCTGTTGAATCAAATAAAAAGTGTACAGAGGGAGGAAATGCCAGATACTCACACAAGACTACATTGGGCGCCCTGGAGTTGAGATTACTGCTGTCCTTGCCCACTTCCTGTTGTTCCCGAGCTTCCAGAAGGGGCAGTAAGCTCTGGCCCGAACTAGATGCCTTGCACGGTAAAAAGAAAAACAAAACTACTGTATTACGCCATAGTTGTATACCGTGCTACTATGTTTTATCCATGGGCTATTCAAATTTTGTGCACGCTGACTGCTGGTAGCTGACTAGCAGCTGCTGCCACTAGGGGCCATGTCCACACCGAGCAGCCGAGCAAGGTGCAGCAGAGTTGCTAGAGAAAAACACCGGCAGCTGACTGCCAGCAGAAGGCGCCGGGCGCCGGCGGAACTCTGTGAACCCGCGCGCGGTCGTGGCCTCATGCGGCGCCGCGACGTCCGACCGGCGAGGCTCGCCCAACGGTAGGAGGCCTCGAACCGATACAAGTACTATACACGCAAGCACGAGGAGGCGGCACGTACCTCGGCCTCCCATGGCAGCGGCGTGCTCATCCGCTCGAGGTCGGCGTCCATGGAGGAGGTCCGTGGCAGCACGGCAAAACCGGTGGGGAGAGGGGAGGGGAGAAATCCGGGACACGATAGGACACGCAGGACAAACGAGACAAACAGGGACCAGAAGCCATTGCTTTCACGGCCCCCGTCACCGCGACTCCATCCATTGGGGGGATTCCGAAATCCACATCTTCGACGTGACCGCGCGTTCGATTCTTCAGTCCCCGGACGTGCCTTTTCTCGCTGGCTGCAAAAGAGGTAGGAGGTGCTGCCGAGGTGGATCCAACGGTTGAGATGGTCCAAGGCTCCAGCCTCCAGGCTCCTCTGCACCTGACACGACAGTCCAGTTATGCCGCGTGACGTTAGGAGGATTACCTGGTAATGACCACGTCAGCCACCCGCCTATCAGCCTACTGAGGGCCAGTCTGGCAGAGCTCCTAAAGCTGATTCTCTGCTGAATCCAGCAAGAGCTTTGCCAAACAGAGAAGTGATTCTCTGCTGATTCTGTGGAGTGATTCTCTGAAATAAACTAAGAGCCTGGGAGCTGAAAAAAATAGTTTCTCCTGATTCTGTGAAGTGATTCTCCATCCTAATTTTAAAAGTTTACGCTAGAGAATCAAAGAGAATCACCTTCGGGGCCAGTTTGGCAGAGCTCCCAGAGCCGATTCTTTGCTGAATCCAGCAAGAGCTCGCCAAACAGTTTTTCAGAGAGAAGTGATTCTCTGCTGATTCTGTAGAGTGATTCTCTGAAATGAACTGAGAGGCTGGGAGCTGAAAAAAGTAGCTTCTCCTGATTCTGTGAAGTGATTCTCCATCCTGATTTTAAGAGTTTATGCTAAAGAATCAAAAAGAATCACCTTCAGCCACAAAATCATTTCTCTTAGAGAATCAGCTCCCACAGATAATCAGAATCAGTTGGAGCTCTACCAAACTGGCCCTCAGCCACAGAATCACTTCTCTTAGAGAATCAGATCCCACAGAGAATCAGGATGCTCTACCAAACTCGCCCTAACAGCGAGCTGCGTAAGTGGAGCACAGGAGATTTGGTGAGATCCGAGCGCCACGCAGGGGTTGCAGGTAAGCGCGAGCAGAAGAGCTCACTGCTGCGCTGGGCAAGATTTGAGGAACAGTTTGAGCTGGGCGAGATTTGAGGAAACAGTTTGAACTGGGCGAGATTTGATGAACAATTTGAACCGGCCGAGCTTTGATGAATAGTCTGAACTAGGTAAGTTTTGGCGAACAGTCTAAACTGAAGCAAGATTTGAGGAACAGTTTGAACTGGGCATGGCTGCACTGCACGACCCCAAATAGCACGGTCCCAGACGCCGAAGATGCAGGTGGAAGTAAAGCAACAGGAACAGGACCATACTAGAACGCAAAGCCAAGGCCGCCCCTCCATTTCGAACTGGCCGCAACATCGGGGGGTGGGGATGGGGGCAACATCGGCGCTGGGCTTTCGGCGGGGCCCAGGCTCTTCTGGGCCGGTAAGCAAAAGTATCCGTCCGTTAGCTGCTCGCTTTTACTGGGCCAGCACGGTACTTGTGCCTCGCTCTCGGCAGGTAGGTAATTGTGCTCCGTTTCTTTTGTTTCCCCCCCCTGACGACAACAAGATAATTGTGCTCGCTGTCTCACTGACCGTGTAAGAAAAGAGTTCAAGTGGAGGGCACCAAAAGGTATGCCCCGAGAAATGCCCCTGCCATGCCACCCTGCGGTGGGCTCCCACGGCACAGCACCTGCGTTAAACACGCCACAGGGCTAGCTCGTAACCAGTGAAAGACACGCTGCAACAACTCTGCGAGCGCCGTGCATGCACCATCTGTGAAGTCTGAACATACAAATGTGCCGGTACAGGGGGCCGGCCGGCTTGTTCCTTGGACCCGCATTCAATTCCCGGCGAGGGGCCTGGCGCGGCGCCCCCAGTGGTGGCACGCACGAACGCGCGACCCCTCCTCCCTCTCGCATTCTCGCTCGATGACTCGATCCATGGCTCTCTTGTCTGCAGTGCGCGCGCCCACCCATCGGACGGACGGACAGGTCTGCCCCAGCGCTTGAATGCCTAATTATTGGGCGCATCACGACCCAATCTCTTGGGTCGTCGTGGCCGCTGTCTGTGCTACGGATCGCACAGGAGCTCCGCGAACGGCCGCGCGATCGGGTTGCGTGCGGCCTTCCTCCATCGGTCACGCCGCAGGCCGGCAGCCGCGCCGCGCGCCCGTGGGGCCGCGTGCGACGCACGAACTCGCGCCACCGACGACGACGACCTCGACCGTCTGCAGCTGGCTGGCGCGCGCGGCGCTGGCAGCAGGGAGAGCTGTTGCGCGCGAGGCGGCCGGCGGCTTTGCCGTTTGCACCAGTGAGGACGCGCGGTTGTGCTTAGGATAATGCCCAACTGATCTCGATAGCCAGCCGGATAATCCTCATCACCCGTCAATCAGCAACCACAGCGTCCGGATCAACTGGGATTCTCTCGTCGCCACACCTGTCTTTGAGCTAAGCTTATCATTGATCCTTCATCACGCTACAGTTTTTTTTCTTTTTTCCCCCTTTTCATGAAGAAAAAAATGTAGCTTGTCCGGCCGGAAAGTGCGTTGTACTTTTGTGACAACCGGGTGCTCGTTGATGGATGCACGTACGTTGTATACGTAATCATGTTTCGTGCATTGCATAGACTGAATTTTGAAGGAAGACTGCACACACAGCCCGTCACTGACAAGTTTACAGTTACATACATGTTGACACGATACATCTGCAGGCCGCCGTAAGACACGTGCACGTGGCCGTCCTGCAGCTGCAACAGAGGCACTCGCGCATGCACGCGTTACTCCTTGACCACATTATTGCTGCGGTACACAGGCAGCATACTATACACCAGCTGCGAGCAGGGAATTAACGTATGCAGAGCGACTGTCCCTACATACTCGCGCGGGTACTATAGACCGATGGGAAATGTTGAAGTCCCGTCCCGTGGGCCCCGACCGAAAAGCTGGCCGGACGCTGTTGATGCATACGTACGTGCACGTCGTACTCCTTCTGTCTCCGAATATTTAGATTTATTTAAATTGAACAATGCACAAATACAGTATAGCTTACTCGCAGAAAAATACAGTACTATAGATCAATGCTTGTCCTATATTTTTATTATTTATAATTGAAGTTAAAAAATATTTGATTTAGAAAAAAATGTAAACGCAACTGTACTTTGGGACAAAGACGTACCTGATACACAGGTACCACTTGTGAGAGGCAATGCACAAATATAGATGGCAGCAGCTAGGGCAGCACATACAGATGCCAAATAGATCGGTGCGCTGTATATCGCATGTAGCGATGCACAGACGAGCTGAGCAATACTCCTGCCCCGGCCGGAGCAGTGGCTGGCGCTGGTCACTATTAGAGGAGAGGAGCACTGGAACAGGTAAAAGTTCATGCATCCATTTTCCTTTGAGCGCAGACAAAAACATGTACCGTCCAGTGAATCCAATCAACATGGGCTCCCAGGCGAGCCACGCCCCAGCAGGCGCATCCAAAAGCTAGCAAGGAGAGGCCAGCTATCGTAACAACATCTTCCGTTGCGACGGGCGCCCCTGCCCCTGCTTTCTGTCACATCACCTTCAAGGATGTGGGTCTCTCTTCTTCTATTCCTCCATCCATCACATTCACACGCAGCTGGCCCCAATGCCCCTCCTCCCCCCGTCTCTCCAATTTTTTTATGTCCCCTTCTTCGAGCACATAGAATGTCAGATAACCATAAACACCTGCAGCAGAGCAGATCAATGGAGCGTGCGCGCACGCCAGAGAGAAGCGGAAGCCTCGTCAGCGCTACCAGTACATCATCTCATGCATAGGTATACAACGAACATCAAGCTGACACAAACCTTAGAAAAGCAAGGTTCATATCTAAACCTTGGACAAAAATCCCAATCTCTCTCACACAATGATAATAAGAAGCGACGAACCCAAAGAGGAAAAGAAAAGTGAAAAAAAACTCTCATCTTTCTTCCTTGCTGACCTCTTGTGGCGGTAATCTTAATTTCAGGTTATTAGCTGCTGATCCAATGTATGTGTGCGCATAAGCCAATGGTATATTACAGTCAACCTCTCTTTCCTTGCTCAAATGAGCTCCCTGATGCCGAAGAAGTAGTAGTGGACCAATCCAGCATGTCGAATGGATCCAAGTCCTTGGTTATTGCTTTCTCCTGGGCACGATCACCACCGCTCGCCGCCGGCTTTGCTTCCATGTACTCCTTGGAGAAGATTAGGCTCATGGGATCCGACTCCAACTCCGCCAGGTCGGAGAAGAAGTCGTCCGACTGGCCGGCCTCCGGTATCATCGGCTTGTAGCTCTCACTGAACACTTGGTCCATGAGTTCCATACTGTGGTCTCCTACTGCTGCATCCATGGCTCGCCCCAGCGCTTCTGACGATCCTGCCAGCGTCTCCTCTTTCACAGCCGCTGCCGGAGAAGTACTAGTCGTGGTGGTGATCGTGCTAGTGGTCGTCGTCGTGGCCGGATCCTTGGGCTCCTCCTTGACGTTCGGCTGCTGTTGCCTCTCGTTCTGTGAGCTCTTGGAACCTGAGCTGCCGCTGCCGCTGTTCTTGCCGTGGTGGTTCCGCGTTGACCCGGCCAGCGCGTTGCGCTGAGTCGGCCATGGATGGTTGTGCTCAGAGGTGTAGGTGATGACCAGCATGTTGGGGTCCGTCCGACTGCGCTCCACTTGCTTCCGTGCTGAGCATCCTTTTGAGCTGCTGCATCTGTAGTACCCCCTGAATATCACGCATTTCAATGGATACAGAACATTTTTATCAGCAAGCATATACTTTTACATTACTTGTTTGTGATCTCAGCAAGCACACAATTCATATGTACTTATGTGCCAATACAGCTATGGGTTTTTATTATTTTGTCGAGGTTCATATGACTTCACCTAAAAATTTCTTCCAATTACATTTTCCACATCAATCTATACAAGATAGACTAACATATCACATGTATATAACAACTGTACAAAAGAGCTTAAAAGATAGTTTCCGCTGGTCTAATGAGCACATAAACTTGGCATAGAAGATAATTAAATCTGAAAAAAATATGAACAAAAATATATTGATAATGTGTGTGCCTTGGAACATGGATCAGTATATTAACCCCGGACATATTTCCAGATAATAATTATCTCTTGCAAATAGAGTAGTATCTGAATCTGTGACGGTAATGTGTACCCCCAAAAATGCCATTGTATAATAGAAAGATAAACGAATAATTATATTCGATATGAGAACATGTCCATGTATACGTCTTGCTACCTAGCCAGGTAACCATTAAATTATGTTTCAGCTAATTAATTCAAACCACATCGATCGTGCAGACACAAAGAATCGTGGAGCTGAGAATTGTATAATGATGGGATCATACAGAAGATAGCTTTGTTTACTCTTATCAATTCATATAAGCTTCATCTTCAATTTTCCACCAGCACATTGTTCAGCTTAAGTTAATTGACCCACATTAACCAATTTACTCTTGAAACATAAACCCAAACCAATTAGTGGATGCGTCAAGCGCATACCTTGGATAGGGAGAACCCTTGATAGGCTTCTGGCCGTACTTCCTCCAAGCCCAGAGATCAGAAGGAACCACCTCCCCGGTGGGTCTTCCCCCTGCCGCTGTCGGCGCCGGAATGCACACCACCTTCCTTGCTTGGTTCTTCCTGCGCACATGATCGAGACTTTTGCAGGTTAATACTTGATAAAACAGCAGTAATCACATGATTAATTTAGAGAACTACAAGTGCAAATACTGTTTGTATAATCTTTTAAGACAAGTTATCTTGAAAATTTCGCAACTAATTGAAGCTTACTAGGGTTTCACACAAATGGGCTTTCAAAACTCAACAAAAGCCGGCCTTTCCGGGGAGAAGACCAGCTAGGCCTAGATGCACACAATCCTATGTGTAGGCATCGTTTGCCGATTCAGAAATATTCCCACCGATCACACCATGTGTTCATGATGGCTCCCGCGCCTAAAATTTCGAGCTGTAGGCAACACTTACGATCTTGCCAATCCCTGGCACAGACCGAGGAATCCTTGGAATCCTCCCTCTTTTCTTACCTTTCCATGGAGGGCCCTTCCTTGGAGGTGCAGCGCAGGAGAAACACGAAAAGGAGGACAAGCAAACTGAACAGAAGAAAAGAGATCGCAGAACTTTCCCTAATAAGGATCACGAGCTAGCAAACACGCCGGCCGTACATGTACTATGTAACATGCAGCAAGATGCAACAAAGCTGATGCTGGATCCGCGCGGATCTGCCAACCTGCGCTTGATCCCGCCCGCGGCGCGAGGCGACGACATCTGCATGCCGACGACGGCGGCGTCGATGGCGCACCCGGCCACCTGCCCGGCCGTGATCCCGAGCTTGACCATGTCACCGGCTAACGCCGGGTACGGCCGTATCGCCCTCGGCGACAGCGGCGATGGCAGCACCCTCGGCGCCAGCACGCCAACCGACGGCATCTGCACCCCCCGCGGCAAGAGAGGCTTCCGGCTCATGTCGAGCAGTTGGCCTCCGCCGCCTCCCCCTCCTCCGCAGCCGCTGCCGCCGCCGACAGCCGTGTCGAAGCCGACCTTGGCCATCGCGTCGGGCATGGCGTCCAGGAAGTCGACGCCTGAAGCGTAGTCGCTGCTGAACGGGTCCCCAAGTGCGGCGAAAGGGTCGCCGAAGACGTCGGCGCCGGCACCTCCGGCGCAGCCGTCCGATGACGACGGCGGCGGCGGGAAGAGCATCGGCTCCCCCTGGAGCTGCCACTCGGCGGCCGTGGACGGCACCTCGGCGTTGCCCGGCATGGCTCCGCCGCCGGCGCGGACGATGTCGGTGAGGTCCCCGCCGGCCTGGTCTCCCTCCATCCTCTGAAGGAAGTAGTCGCACATGGCTCTAGCGGCAGCTAGGGCGCCCTTTGCCGACCCCTGGCGGCCTCTATAGTGGATGCAAGCTGCTGCTGCTACCAACCGCTCAATAATTCTCTCCCTCTCCGTTCCAATCAACTGGCACCAGGGGCTAGCTAGCAAAGAGCCGCGTGATGCTCAGGCACAGGCGGTAGCTTCAGCTTTGCATGCGTTGGGACGAAGAAGAAGGGGGCTAGGGCAGGACAGTGATCTGCGGAAGGTGCAGGTTGGCTCGATCTGCTGCTTGGAGGTAGCTAACAAGCAGGCGAGCAAACTTGTTTTTGCTTTTGTGGGGGCAGAAAAGGAGGTAGGGTGGAGGGGAAGCAGGATGTGAGAGATGGGCTGTGGAAAGCGAGCTATCTTTTCTTTACACCAAGCAAGCAACAGGAGAGGGAGGGAGAGATGGGTAACTTGAGTTGGCTTCCAAGAGAGGACAATAAAGAAGTATGTGAGGGCAGATGAGAGAGAGAGAGGAGATCAAAGAGAGGGACAGGAGGGAGAGAGTGATGGGTTGCGTGGTTTTTGTATTGTTTCCTTCTGGCGATGTGTTGTGTGCATGCATATGCCTACGCTGGCCATGGCCTCCTGCTGACGGGCGATTGACCGACGGACGGACGGACGGATGGGCCGGGGCGGCTGACCTTTTCCAGGGCCGCGGGGAGGCCGGTGTGCCACCTCCATACGCAAGGCGGCATGGCCGCGGCGGGTGCCTGTCGCCTGGTAAAGAGTAAACACCGGGCCGCACCGCGCCGCGTCCGCGTGCTCCGGCTCCCATCCCATGCACGGTGAAAAAACAGGAGCCCGACCCCCGGCCCTGCCCCTCGCCGGACTCCTGCCTGCCGTCTCCTCCTCCTCTTGAGTCTTGACCCACTGACGGACGGAATGACCGAGGTCGGACACGCAACCTGCTCGCACTTCTCAGGCCTTCATGGTGACCTGATCGGTCTGCTGCACACAAGAATTCACACCATATTTCTGCTGTGTGCTCTGGAGTACTATATATTTCAGAAAATAAGCAGTGACCAGCCTATAGGCTGTTTGGATCCATGAACTATAATTTTTAATCTAGGATCCCAATTAGAAAAACTAAATATAAACTAACTATAAAACTAATTGCATAAGTGAAGACTAATTTACGAGATGAATCTATTAAGCCTAATTAATCCACCATTAGCACATATTTACTATAGCACAACATTACCAAATCATGAACTAATAATTAGGTTTAATAGATTTATCTTGCGAATTAGTCTCCATTTATACAATTAGTTTTATAATTAGCATATATTAATACTTCTAAATGATGTCTACCGATATGACGGGATCAAACTTTAGTCGGGGAAACAAACACTACTAGAATCAACCTATTTCCCTGGAGCCAAAAACCCTAGAGAAATAGTAAGAAAAATCCTAGGGAAACCATTTTTCTAGAAAATTTGGTAAGGAAAGATTCCTAAGGAAACATTCGATGGGAAATGAGGATTGCCCTACCATTTTGATAAAAATCCTAGGGAAAGATTCCCGAGAAAACTGTCAACCCTAGGGAATTTGTCTAGGAAAAAGTTAAAAAAATATGGACCCTCGACCTCGAACAGCACCGACAGCCGACCGTGCTCCACCGGCCACGAGCGCGCCGCCGTGCTCCGCAGTTCCGCACTCGCTGCGCCTCCCGCACCCGCACCGCCGTCATGCTCCGTCGGCCCCGACGCCTCCTGCACCCGCACAAGGGGTTGGGCACCATAGGCGGAGGCCTGACACGCCGTTGCTGCCCGCGCCATGCTCCACCCGGCCACGCGCCAGCCCAGGTGCTACTACGTGCAGCAGCTGCCCGTTATGGTGCCGCTGCTCCGCTCGGCCGCAGGCCGCCGCTGCAACCGAGCTGTGGCGCCGTTGCTCCGCTGCTACCCGCCGGCATAAGAGAGAGGTGGAGGGAGGGGGAGAGAGAGATAGGGGCGGGAGATCTACCGGCGATAGAGAGAAAGGTGGATCGAGGGGAGGAGACAGAGGAGTGAGGGAGATGAGGATAAGAGAGAGAGGAGTGAGGGGACGAGATTGAATGCGGAGTGTGGTCGATGTTATATTTTTTCTAGGGAAAGATCCAATATTTTTCTAGGAAACGAGTTATATTCCTGGGACAATCGATGTTTCTCTACACTTTATAGATAAACAGTAGGGAAATAGTTTTCCCCTAGAAACTTTGAATAATCCTACGGAAACACGTAAAGGTAGGGAAACGGAGCCTAAATAATTCATGCGTGTAGAGAACTAGTGTGTGTGTGTCTATATGTGTGTGTGTGTGTGTGTGGAGTCCATAATGATATGTATTTGCGTGAATCGATAAGGGGTCCGGCGGGGGGTCGAAATGTATGCGAGCTGCCACATGCGGTGGCTACAGTGCGGCGCATAGTTGTGTGTACTTCCGGTCGTTTCACCACAGGACACACACAAGCGCATGCATGTGTTCCAAGCACTATGATCTGAAATGGCATGAATTTGTCTTCTATGCAACAGGGTACCTAGGTTGCGCTGTTGCACGGCTATATGCCGCTATGGCAAGATTGCCGGTGTGTGCGTGCTCTTTTCTTGATGGTTTTGGCGGTTCATGGTACTGTGACTGC
Organism: Panicum hallii; assembly: GCF_002211085.1. Lineage (NCBI taxonomy): Eukaryota > Viridiplantae > Streptophyta > Magnoliopsida > Poales > Poaceae > Panicum > Panicum hallii. Next base: position 43,203,689 of record NC_038048.1, on the reverse strand, counting down.
CCTGTTCAAAAAAAAAGTACTGTGACTGACTACCTGTGAATAATTGCAATTCCCCAAATCGATCAGCAATAACAGCAGGTGGATCTTATTATTAGGGGTTCTCCATCTAAACAAGCACGCCTACTTGTCTGGTAGCCGGCCGTTAATATAATGCTTCCTTGCTAGCTTGTTAGGATGTTCAGTGTCCGTGTCCTAGCTAATTTCAGAAACTCGTATGAAAAAAGAACTATTCCAGCTTGGAGACGATATTATTTGCATCTTCGAAAGTGAGATGATATATTTTTTCTCTTAAAAATATATATACTGAATAGCTCTCATATTTAACTTTATCATCTCTATCTTCTTATCGTTTGAGATCAGGTACGTGTACGAACGTGCTCGTTGTGAAACACAGCATGGCAAAAAAAAAAATTAAACCTGGCCGGCCTGCAGGCATCAGCAGCTGGACTACTGCATCTCTAGCATCCATATTAATCGCAACTCATGTGTGTAAAGATGTACTCATGACTATATCTTGGTGCCATGTGTTAAAAAATTATTTGGAATTAACAAATTAATAAATTTAACCAATGACGTGGGAAATGACTGTAATAGCTCATCAGAGACGACTAAACAAGACGGTGTATGCGGCACATGAGCATATATATTAAACTACACGAATTGAAGGAAGTATTATACGTTCCATGACGCACGTAAACAAACACGACGGCAATAATCCGAACAATAATCAAGCGTACACAAATTCCTTTGCCTAAGCAACTCGAGACACACATCTCACTGTGATCAGGCACGTAGATTTCGTGACATAAAATGGTCATCTGAAATCGACCGGTCCAGGATTTCGCAGGATAGCTCTCCTGCTCTCTGCAATTGTTTATGCGCCTAGGGCAAGTGGCTCTCGAAGGTGACGCCGCGATGGGATTAAACAAAGGGGCGTTGCTTTCTGGTGGAAGTTTCTTTGAATCCAACGACATCCATGAGGGCGGATCTCACGCGGCCAGAAACCCTGTGACCCTCTCGTCCGCGCGAGGGTTCCGCGCGCAGAAGATCCTGGCACCCCCGTATTGGAAGGCGTTTTCGGCGCGCAGGACATGCTTCGGGTGATCGGCCGGGTTCGATATTATCTCTTTCTCCTGTGCAGCTGATAATATTAATTTCAGCAGCCGTTTGCTGATGCCGATTCAGCTTTGAAAAACCAGCATGCGACCGTTCGTCATCACAGTCGTGTGCGTTTGAATAATATATGGGCATCTACTTAATTAGAATAGATCTATATATGTAAACCTTTAATTTGTGATTCCGTATTGTTGTCCAGCTATAAGTTGAAAATAGTAGTTTGTTCAGCTGATCTAATTCCAGACAAACCTGCACATAACATGGTCCAGGTTTAGAGATAAGGGAACAGTGTAGTCTTTCGAACATAGTCCTGTGCTGAACTAATTAATCCTGTTAGTTATTTGCCCTTCAATTTTCTTGGTGGCATGTTTATGCCAAATTTATCTCTTACGCATGTATTTTTGAACTAATTCTGAACATAAAAAATGTGCATTTATGTCAGATATTTTGATGCGTATCTTGGCTTCTTGTTATGGAAACAATAAACATATATGAGTTATTTAAAAAGAAGAATGAAAAAACTTGCATATGTGGATGCTTAGCAGCTACAGTACCTCCGTGTGGTATACTACTGGTCAAACCATATTCAACCTGCGTCTCTCTTCTAATCCTTTACCTTCCTGCGGAATCTATTTCATACTTAGGCATTACATGTATAGCTTCGTAGACTAACTAAGAAACTAAGTGAACTTATTACCTGATCAGTTTGACTAAGCACCTTGGAGTTGAGTCAAGACAAAGAGTCTTGTCACTTAACCACACTCCAAGCATCGAGGCCCCGTTTAGATCGCAACTTTTTATAACATTTGGAACTTTTTGCTACTGTAGCGTTTTCGTTTGTATTTGACAAATTTTATCTAATCATGGTCTAACTAGGCTTAAAAGATTCGTCTCGTGATGTACAATTAAACTGTGCAATTAGTTATTTTTTTTACATACATTTACTGCTCCATGCATGTGTTCTAAAATTGATGTGATGGAGAGAGAGTGTAAAAATTTGGAACTTTGAAGTGATCTAAACGGGGCCCGAGTATTTTTTGATGCGCGCGCGCTATGTTTCTTTTCTACTGACAACTGCACAGTGTGCCAGTTAGCTAGGGTTCTCTTCTCTCTCTCCATTCCCAACTGCAGTCAGCAGTCCTCACTGGTAGTCTCTCTCCCTTCTTGTTACCACGCTTTAGAACTGGTGGATTGACTTCTTGACTTGAGGTACTGTCCAAAAGGTGATCAATGCATGATCTCTACTTCACGGAGCACTAAAAGGAATTGTTTGGAGTTAGTTACGGAGAACTGTCTCTGAATTGGAATTTGAGGGCAGCCTGTCATGCATGGTATTATAAATACTAACCAGCTCACAATATTTTAAAGGTACGATTATTTTAAAGAAATGGGATTAGGTGTTCTAGATGCCTGCATTTGTCCTTTGTGTGTCATGCTGCGATTATGGCGATATCCTTTAACAAAAGCTAGAGAATCTTCGTTTCAAGGAGTGGGCATTATTTTAGCCAAGACGTGATCAGTTGGAGATTTGAAAACACCCCACAGGCTAGATAGTTTAAGCAACTCGGAATAAGTTAGGAATGCCAGCATGCAAGCTCTTGTGATCATCAGTGGCTGGACCTTTTATTTGAAAACAATTGGGAATTTTCGCAGACGAACATATATGCTTCTATTTTGAGTAGCAATGTTATCCCGCAACAAGAGACACAGTTGACCAAATTTACTGTTTACATAGGCAACATACAACATATTTAATTGACTATGTACATTAATTATTTATTGAAAAATATATAAGTAGAATAAAAGAACCTTTGTGTGTTTGATGACAAGAATTTGGTGGTAATATTACCCAAAGGATGACCAAACACGTGAAAAAAGCTATATACACGGATCAAATACCGTTAAATGGTGGATTAAGAACAGAAATGCATGCTGATCTTCTCTTTGTTTCTTCCAGAGGGGATGCTGCAAGTGGATGCCACTGTTTTCTTTATTTAGATTCCCAATATTAAGCATCCCCGTTAACTTTATCAGGAAAACTTTGGAAGATTCCTTCAGTTAGATCTTCCTGTCATTTTAGATAAATTAATCATCATCCAATGGTCCCTTGAAACCGTCGCAAAGGTGTAGCTTGTCATGATGTGAGCTTAGACGCATTGTCCTTGGCACTTGCATTATTATTGCTGCTTGTTTATGAGACTATATTTCCATCTCTGGGATTTTGTTTATAATGTGGGACAGTGGGGTTTCGCGCGGTTATTTTAATTGGTTCGCAAAAGTTTATTACCAAATACTGCTATTAACTTGTGATTTGGTCGCAGAAGAGAGTTGGTGATCACTGTGGTGTCACCGTAAGTATGTAGGTTTGGTAAAGGAGTAAGGTAAAGTGACTTGGTGTATACGTTCAGAAGCCTTTTCTTTTAAAAAAACAAGCAGCCGGCCGGGATTCAGAAGCTAGCATTCACTCGCCAATCCCATATTCTAGTATTCCCGCCGGTAACCGATGGCGCCATAATTTCAATGTTGTTCGTTCAATTCGTTACTACAGAAGAAAAGTGGAGTGATCCCCACCAACCTTCACATCATCATATGATTTTGGATTTTGTCCAGCTCAGGCCATCAATTCGCTGTCCCACGTTCGCGCGTGAGCCGGGATTAAAAAACTGGCCACACCACAATCAAATCGATCGATCTCCATCGTCCCTCCCAGCATCTCTCTCTTGTTCTTGGGGCACAAAACGAGGGCGCCCCTACCAGCCTGCTGCTATACTGCTCGCTCTCTGCACATCACATCCCTCTCAATCTCTGATGCGCACGGCATGCATGTATGTGCTGCATGCCGGGATTCTCTGCTGCACGCTAGCAGCCATGCTCGCGCATGCATGCATATAGGATATGGGCCAGTGCGAGAGGGAATGAGAAGCATCCGGCCATGTGACGCCCGGGCATATTCTAGTGCAACATGCCAACATGGATCAAATGAGAAGCTTGCTCCCAGTACCACACTCTCACACACTAGCTAGCTGACCACCAGACGATGCCATCAAGCCATGAACTATAGACATGAAAGAGAAGTACAAGTCGTGTGTACAAAAATCTGTGA